>NC_073307.1:46977260-47277260 GCF_027595985.1 Sorex araneus | reverse complement strand
GGACACAGCACCCTGAGGCCACTCCATGGCTGTCCACACGAGGGGCCATGAAGGGAAGCCTCACGAGCACAGAGCCCGTGCTTTCACCAGCCAGCAGGACACCTGCCTCCTTACAAACACAGCGCAGTGTCCCTGCTGCGCACCCTGACCGCAGTACATGACGGCCACCAGCCGGGGGACTCAGGCAAGGCCTTCTTCATCCGAACTGCCGCAACCAACTCAGACCAGCCCTGGGCACTGCATCACTATTGCCTCTATCAGGGCCACTGTGGCGGGGACACCAAGACCCGGCCACACTTGACCCGGCCAACCTGGTTCTTGATGCCACACCGTACAGGGTCCACAGCACCACGTGTCCCACAACAGACCCGGTGCCATGGGGCGGCCTATTTCCTGTCTCGGTGCCCACCCGTCCCCCACCCCCACCCCCACCGTTGGGCCCGTGCTCTCCAGCCCCTTTATTCCCGGCACAGTCTCCACTAGTCACGCTCCCGGAAAGCTTCTAGAAGCTCAGAAGGGCTCTCCTCATTAAGAACACAGCAGACTTGGGGCTGGAGAGATAGCACAGCGGGTAGGGCGTTTGCCTTGCACACGGCCGACCCGGGTTCAAATCCCAGCATCCCATATGGTCCCCTGAGCACGGCCAGGGGTAATTCCTGAGTGCAGAGCCAAGAGTAACCCCTGTGCATCGCCAGGTGTGACCCAAAAAGCAAAAAAAAAAAAAAAAAAAAAAGAACACAGCAGACTTCTGATGCCAAACCCTTGGCAGAACCTGAGCCTGGAACAGGGGGAGAGGAGACCCTACACTCTTTCGTGGCTTTGGGGTGAGGCCCAGGCCTTGAAGGCCTTGTTCCGGTGGAGCCAGCTCCACCCCCAAGGTCCGCCAGCCACAGTAGCAGTGCCCAGTGGGAAGGACATGAGGGGGGGTCCTCACTCTCACTGTGTGCAGAATGGGGACACCCGCCTGGTCCCCGCTGCTCCGTGACGGCCACACTCAGGGCCGCCACCGGCAAACACCGTGGGCTAAACAAAAGGACTCCCTCCCTCAGTGCCAAGGGAGACAGCAAAGGTCCCTCTTCTCCCACACGGCCACCTCTGTCCTCAGACGGCCTTTCAGAGCATGGACACGGACGGACTGCCGGTGTCTCTGCTGTCCATATATGGACGCTCGTCCTCCAGAGCCTAAACTACCCCTTTAAGGCACTGCCTCTGAATTCAGTCACATGGGCCCTCCGCCTGCAGCACAAGACGAACTGGGGCAGAAGACAACGGGTCTGAAGTCTGTCTGAGGACATCACCCAGAAGTCTGGGGCCTTCGCCTCCCTCGGTTCTCTGAGGAGAAAGATGGGAGCAAAAAGCAAGTGAAGGTTGGAGTCAGCGTGGAGAGATGGTTCCGTGACGTATGCTGGTGCTAACAAAAGTGGCTGAGGAAGAAAATGTGCGCCATGAAAATGTGTGTCACTGGCAAGTGTGAGAGAAGGGGCCACCCCAGGCCTGCTGGGAGCCAGCTGTTAGATCTCCCCCACACACTCCTGCGTGCTGACAATGTCTTGGGCCACCCCAGGCCAGATGGGAAAGGGACAGGCAACTCACCCCATTTTTTCCCCCTATTTTTTGGGGGGGTCGGGGACTGTGGTGAATAGAGCTACAATAAACATAAGAGTTACAAATGTCTTCTCTGTGTTGTGTTTTGGGCTGGAGTGACAGCACAGCGGTAGGGCATTCGCCTTTCATGCGGCTGACCCGTGTTCAATTCCTCCGCTCCTCTTGGAGAGCCCGGCAAGCTACCGAGAGTATCGCACCCCCACGGCAGAGCCTGGCAAGCTACCTGTGACGTATTGGATATGCCAAAAAAACAGTAACAATAAGTCTCACAATGTGAGATGTTACTGGTGCCCACTCGAACAAATCGATGAGCAACGGGATGACAGTGACAGTGATGTGTTTGGGGCCCTAAGGTACATTTCAGAAAGTGGAACTGCTGGACATATGCGAGGTCGATACCTAGTTGTTTGAGGAATATCCATGTTGTTTTCCATAAAGCTGGACCAGTTGGCATCCCACCAGCAGTGAATGAGGGTTTCCCACCCGAGCTGCAGTGGTGCGGGCACTGGTTGTTTTTGTTCTGTTTGATGTGTGCCAGCGTCTCTGGTGTGAAGTGTTATCTCATTGTTTTAATTTGCATCTCCCTGGTGATTAATGATGCAGAGCACTTCTCCATGTGCCGTTTGCCCATTTGTATTTCTTCTTTGAAGAAATTTCCATTCATTTCTATTTCTTTGAAGAAATTTCTCTTCTCTGTAGTTTCTGATGGGGTTGGACTTTTTTTTTTTTCTTGTAAAATTCTACCACTGCTTTATATAATTTGGATATTAACCCATTCTCAGATGAGTGGTGGGCAAATAATTTCTCCCAGTGTGTGGGCTGTCTTTGTATTCTGCATTCTGTTCCTTCTTCCCTTAGAAGTACAGAAGCTTCTTAATTTAATGTAGTCCCATTTGTTTACCTTTATTTCCACTTGCTTGGCCAGTGGTGTCGAATCCTTAAAGATGCCTCTAGCTTCAATGGCATGGAGAGTTCTGCCTATGTTTTCCTCAATGTAACTTACGGATGCAGGTCTGACACGGAAGTCCTTAATCCATTTTGATCTGACTTTTTTGTGCCTGGTGTTAGAAAAGGGTCTGCATTCATTTCCTTGCATGTGGCCAGCCGCACTGTTAAAGAGGCTAGGTTCCTCCCTTTAGACCGAGAACACAGATCCACTTCCTCCAACAGTCCCTGGCCCCGGGAAGCAGCAGTCCTCTGGGGAGCCACAACATCCTGCCTCAACTGCCCTGAGCCCAGGTCCAGGCCCTGTGCAGGCTTCTGCCTGCATGTATCATGCATGGATGGGAGCCAGCAGGTGTGCACACTCCTATGTCCAAGACTGGCCCGGGCACCGTCCCAGCACGGGGTAGCAGGGGATGGGGCTTGGACATGCAATGGGGCACTCACCTTTGAGTTCTTTTTTTTCTTTTTGGGTCATACCCAGTGATACACAGGTGTTACTTTTGTCTTTGCACTCAGGCATTCCTCCTGGCAGTGCTCAGGGGACCATATGGGATGCTGGGAATCAAACCGGGGTCGACCGTGTGCAAGGCAAACACACTACCCGCTGTGCTATCGCTCCAGCCCCTCAGCTTTTGAGTTCAGCTCCCCAACATAGTCAGCCCAGGACACGGAACGGTCAGGACAGACCTGGACAGCCCAGAGCTCTCCCCAGCAAAGTGCCCCCCCCCCGACACACACACCACAGCCAGCCTTCCCACACCTGCTTTTTATTTTTATTTATTTTGATCGATTGCTTTTTTGGACCACACCCAGAAATGCTCAGGGGTTATTCCTGGAGATGCTTGAGTGACCATATAGGATGCAGGGGATCGAACCCTGGTCGGCTGCATGCAAGGCAAACGCCCTCCCCATTGTACTATCGCTCTGGCTCTTCATTTTATTCTTAAAGCAAGGGCAGGGATGGTAGGGGGTGAAGGTACTAATAATGCCATTAAGCAGGTAAGGAAAAGAGAGATACCCTGTTGAGGTACGGGTCTCCCAACTGAGCCTTCAAGCAACAAGCCTTGACTGGTACCGGTGGCCGAGTCCGTCTCTGACTAGAACAGCGTCCCTTTCTTAGTGCCAGGGGAGCACCCAGTCGTGCCTGGCTGCAGCATGACCACCAAGCCACAGGCCCAGAACCCAGAGGACCAACTCTTGAGGACAGGGCGAATGTTTTGCATTTCTCAGTACCTGTAGTGCTCCCAGGCATAAGAAAGACAGTTTCTGGAAGGACCATGATTCTGCCTTTTCACTTCAACCACTGGAAACGAACAGAATTTCAGAGCAGGGGAAGGCAATTTCAGGACTTTAGTATCTCTCCCCACTAGGAAGCCAGACCCAGCAAGAAAGCAAGTGGTCCTGCCAACGTAAGGAAGAAGGAGGGAGGCTGAGGTCCAGCCCCAGAGCAGCAGAGATGGAGCTTGGTCCTCAGACATGCACCATGCCCGGAGACGTCTTGTTTCTGACACCCAAACCAGGGCCATGCGACCAGGGAGCATCACACAGGGAGGGTGTGATACAGCCCCCGTAGCTAGGTGGATGAAGTCAAAAATGAAAGAGCTGAGGCTGGAGCGACACTACGGAGGGTAGAGCATTTACCTGGCATACAGCCAGCATGAGTTCAGTCCTCAGCATCCCACATGGTCCCCTGAGCTCCACCAGAAGGAAGCCCTGAGCACTGCTGGGTGCGACCCCCAAACAAGAGAAATCAAAACATAAATACAAATAAACAAAAGAACTGTAAAGTGGAAGGAGAGGCCAGAGCAACGCGACCATAAGCCAAGGACTGTGGGCCGCCTGGAGAAATGAGAAAGACAAGGAAGCGGATTTGTGCTCCAGGGAGGAAGACAGTATCTGGATTGAAACGAAGGAAGAGCCATTTGGATTTCACCTGGTTGGCTTAAAACCCCTGCATTGTGGTGAGTTGTTGGCGCAGCAACAGGAAGTGGATACAACCTGCATTTGATGGAAAAGTGAAAGACGAGAGCCCAGAGACCCAGAAAGGACCCACTGGCCCCTCCAGGGGTGGGGGAGCAAGGCGCCCCCTCGGTGCAGGAAGATGCCACCTCTCGACCCTCTGGCCATCTGACTGCCACGTGGGAGGGGACCCTGGGGTGTTATGCAGAAGAATGTAGACAACTGCCACAAGTGCTAGAGGAACCGGGGAGGACTCCCCCAAAAGGGACATGTGGACTGTGCGGGGTTCGAAGGGCATGAGATGCCCCAGTGAAACCTCCCGTCCCTGAAGCTGGTGGCTGAATGAATGGGGGCAGCATTTTCCAGGGATGCTGAGGTTCTTACACAAGGAGGAAAGGGACAAAGCCATCATTCGAGAGGCTGCCCATTTGTTCTAGATTCGAGACACACAGAGAACCGGGCTCTCGATGGCCCTGCACTTCTAGGTCCTTACTGTGTCCCCTTTGGAAAGCCCGACACCCACCCGGGGGCCAGCGTGGGCCACCCCAGTGCCTCTGCCCAGCACTCTGTGGTCTCCAGGGACTCAAGAAAAAGCAGGAAGAAACTCATCCCCTGGGAGCCCTGAATAAACCATCATTTCTAAACAATTATTTTATTACCAAGGCATCTTTCCAGCCGGCCTCAGCCGGAGCACATCTCCCTGAGCAAGGAAAAGGCTGGAGGCACGTGGGGTGCAGAGGGGTGTGTGGTGGGGGGGGAGCACAGGTCCCAGAGTCACCTCGGTGAACCACCCCAAACCCACAGCTGCAGGCGGCCCGCGTGGGAAAGGGGCTGAGTCTCCCGAGGGGACGTTGTTTATGGCACAGGCAGACTTCTTCCCCTGGGGGGCTGGTGTGGGGGTGCACACAGCTGCTAGGACAGTCCCCTGCTTGCTTTGTACAGGGACAAAGGTCCAGGCTTGTTCCACCAGCCAAAGGGACTTGGAAAGGACCACACTTGTTTAGTTTCCTCCTCACAGCCTGCTCCCCCCCACCACGCCCCTCGCCCCACACCCCAACCTCCAGCCAGGCTGGTTCCAGACCCAGCGCCCCCCACCCTCACCCCGCCCCGGCAGGAGGCTGCGGCCAGCTACCCTCTGAGCCACCCGGAGAGCACTCACCTCCACCTTCACCCGGGGGACCCGACGATTGATTTGGGACAGGGAGGAGGAGGAGACGGGGGAGTAGGAGAAGATGGGGGAGGAGATAATTCCATCACTTCACATTGCCTTGGTGGGGGCTAGGGGTGGCCCAGGGAGCTAAGGATGGTGTCCCCAGCCTCTGCCAAGGGTTTGCACCCTGGCCCTGGATACATTTTTCCTCTGGGCCCGCTGAAAGGCAGAGAAACTAAGAGCACAGCCCATTGGCAGGTCTGGAATCCAAGCCATCCGGGAGCCGACTGTCACCCAAGCTTCACAGTCACACCCCCGGGCCCCCGCGCTCCCCTCCCCGGGCTCAGCCCCCCTGGCGGTCACAGTCCTGAGCCTACTCTGAAGAGCTAGCTACAGGGCGGTGTGCACAGTGTCCACGAGAGCCTGGCCCAGTCACACGGAGTTTCATACTCTGAAATACACACACACAGCCCAGCTGATCAGGCGGGCGCTGGGCCCGCCACGCGGGAGCCGGGCTAGCTTGCCTTTCCGGTGAGACTGCAAGCACCTGACTGTAGATTTTCTGCCTGATCGCCTTTAGATCACCCCAATGAAGAACATAATGTAGTGATTTTTCAGAAGTTAAAAACAAAGCCCGAGCCTGCTGCTGGTGGAAGCTATCAGACAGAGGCAGGTGACTTCTTGATGACAAGGTCCATGAAGATTGTCTGGTCAGAGCTTTGCCTGAGGGTGCAGAGGTAAGAGGTACTCAGGAGATGCGGATTAGTGATCAGGAAATACTCCATGCATCCACTTTACGGAAAACAACAACAACAACAACAACAACCTATTAACACAGCCTTAAATAAATGGAGCCACTTATTACTAGGCTCCGTCAAGTGCTTAATCTCATTTGAGGGGTCTCCATGTGAGACAGAAAACACCCGCTCTTGGGGCCGGGATAAGAGCTGGGCCAAGAGGGCTGGAATGTCTGCCTAGCACGCAAAGGTCAGAGTTCAATCCCTGCCACTGTTCAGTCTCCCAGGCACCATCAGGTACACCCCCGGTGGCCCCCGAGTCCTGCTGGGCCAGTATCTCCAGGAGGGGCCCTGCCCCCCCCAGCAAGGCTGGGAGGCATAAATAAATAAATTACATAAATATCAAAATACCCATTCTTCTCCCTGAACTCCACCCATCACGCCCAACATTCCTGATGCTAGAAGACAAAGAAACACTGAGTTGTAACAGGAGAGAAGCAGTCCAGCAGGTGTGTGTGTGGGGGGTGCCTGCCGAGCACGCGGCTGACCCGGCGTTTCCTGGCACTGCGTGTGATCCCCTGATGAGCACCAGGTGTGATCCCTGAGCACAGAGTCAGGAGTAAGCCCTGAGCATTGCCAGGTGTAGCCCCAAACAAACAAAACGAGAGAAAAAGGTGTAAGAGTAAGCTCAGAGAGTGTCGGGTGGGGGGTGGGGGGGGCTGGAGCGATGGAACGGCAGGTAGGGGGTTTGCCTTGCAAGCGGCTCACCCAGGCTCGATCCCCCCAGCATCCCCCATGGTCCCCCGAGCACCACCAGCAGTGATTCCTGACTGCAGGGCCAGGAGAGGCCCTGAGCATCACCAGGTGTGCCCCCCTCCCCCCAAACAAACCTCCAAGAGGGTCAGCTCAGGACCCAGGCCCTGCTGCTGTCACAGCTGGGAAGCCTGAGGCTCTGCAGCACGAGAGGGGGTGGGGGTGAGGAGAGGAGGGCGGCTCGCCTGCCCGGGGAGGGCCGGCCTGCGCAGAGCTGGATGCAGCCCAGCCATCCTCGGTCACCAGCCCCCAGCCTGGGCACCCTGGCCTTCACGGTACAAGGCACTGAGGCGAGAGCGCCATCCTGGTGGCGAGGTCAGGGCCCCCGTATAGAAGCACGCCTGGCCCAAGTCAGTGGGGGGGGCCCTGCTTGTTTCTGCTCCAGGGTACTCGCCAGGCTCAGAGGGATTCGGTGAGGCCTGCGCCCCATCCCTCTCTCCCATCCCCCCCAGGAGCCCTCGTCTGGGACAAGGACATGAAGAGCAGGGGCACCGTCAGGCGGAGAGACACAGGATTAGCCCCCACGCCCCCGGAACGCACGGCGGAGGGCGAGAGGGGGCCAGATCCAAGTCTGCCTCATTTCCTGAACAAATCCGCCCAGAGTCCTGCTGCTGGGATAACTAGGGCAGCGGGAAATAAGCCGGCTCCAGAAAGTGCCCCGCTCAGCCTGCCCTGTGCATGGGCGCGGGGCGCCCCTCCCCCTTTCCTTCACTGCTCCGCGGCCCCAGGTGTGCAGGGCCAGGTCAGGTGGGTCCTGCTGCTCCTGGGGCAAATTCCAGAGCCAGCGCCTCCCTGCTCCTCCCGCCGGGTACAGCAGGCCTGCGCTGGACGTCGGGAGGGCAACGTCTGCATCCTCTGTGTGGCACTGCGACTCCTCCTGTCACTCCACCAGGGACAATCAGGCCCTGTCCCAAGGGTGCCCCCGACTCGGTCCACCTGCCCAGCCCCCACCCCCTCCCACCTACAGGAGGGCAGTGACGCAGGTGCCCAGAACCACAGGCAGTGCAGAGAGGCTGTCACAGCCCCCGGGCCTCGTTTCCATCTTCTCTCTTGCCTCTTGGATTTGTGGACCACACCCCAAAACCCAAAGTGCAGGGGAGAGTGCTTTCTGGCCGACCGCTAAAACCATGGGGAGGGAGGTAGCATCTTTTTTTTTTTATTATTATTATTTTGAGAGGGGCCCACAACTGGCAATGCCTAGGAATCACTCCTGGAGGTGCGCAGGAAGCCACATGGAACAGGGAGCCAAGGCATCATTTCTTAATTTTTTAAATTATTATTATTATTATTATTATTATTATTGAATTACTGTGAGATAGCCCATTACAAAGCTGTTCGTGATTGGGTTTTAGTCATACAGTGCCCCAACATCCATCCCTCCACCAGTGTACATATCCCAGCACCAGTGTCCCCCAGTTTCCCTCCCCACCCCACCCCAGCCTGCCTCTCCCCGCCCCTCTCTGTCTCCTCTCTCTGTCTCCTCTCTCTCCCCCCCAATACCTTTTGGGCACTGTGGTTTGCAATACAGATACTGAATGGTCACTGTGCATATCCCTTTACCTACTTTCAACACTCATGAGGTTCAACACTCAATGTAACCATTTACAACTATTATCATCACACTGGTCCCCTCTCTACCTTATCTACCCTGTGTCCCCCCACACATGTGGTAGATTCCAACCACTGACCAGTCCGTCTAGCCCCTGTTTTTCTTGGCCTTGGGTATTAGTTTCATACTATTTTTTTTATATCCCCAAAATGAAAGCAGGGGCCGTGCCAAACCTTGTGCATATCTGTATCTGTCCCTCTATCTGTCTCTCTGTCTGTCCCTCTCCTTCTGACTCATTTCACTCAGCATGATACTCTCCAGAAGGGCACCAATTTTAATGGTGCTCAGGGGACCACACAGGGCTGGGGATCAAACCCAGAGTTCCAGCAGACTGGAGGCAAAGTGTGTGTTCCAGTCCTTTGAGCTATCTCCCCAGACCCTCATTTTTGAACTTTTTAAACGAGACAGGAGGAGAGGCTGAGAGCTCAATCCAAAAAGGGTTTGGCCCCTGGCATCCCACAGGGTCCCCAGAGCCCACCAGGAGTGATCCCTGAGTGCAGAGCCAGGAATCAGCCCTGAGCAGTACTGGGTGTGGCCCAAAAGCCAATCAATTAAGAACAAACCAACCGAGACAGGAGGCTTAGAAAATCCAAACGACTTGTCCAAGGTCACATGGCGTGTGAAACGGCAGGCTCCTCCGACCCGGCGGTCAGGTTAGTCTGAGTTGAAAGTCCTGCCCTGGGTCACTGCTCAGTGCCCAGGCCCGCCCCTGTCCTCAGGGCCACTGTGGCTGGGACGGGCCACACACAAATCCCCAGCCCCCGGAAGTACCTCTCTCTGCCACCCGCCTGAGTTCGACAACCTGCGAGTTTGCTGTTACCGGGTAGGCACGTGGGCTTTGCCCCTGGGGCACTGCACACGCGCGAGGCCTGGCACCGCCCCGCACCGCCTGACCACACACGCTTCCTCACTCCGTCCAGGGCTCTCAACGTTGTACACGCCGGTGTGCCATTTCAGCCGGCCCCAAGCCCTTCCTGCCTGCCCCCCAAAGCTCCCAACTGGGCGAAGGCGGCTGATGGAAGGAAGGTGAGGAAGCAAAGTCTTGGGTTCCAATTCCAACTCTGCCACAAATATAGCAAGGTGAGCAGTCAGTTCAGAGCCTCTGAACCCAAGGAAGGCTGGTGGGATGGGGGGGGGGGGGGGTTCCTAGGTGTGTGGGACCTTGCCCAGGGCAAGCTGCGGGCAGGAAGTTGGTGACGGACTTGCCACGCCAGCTCGCCATGCCAGCTCCCCTCTCCTCTCCTGCTCCATGAGGGCTGCTCCTGGGAGCTGCTCCAGGCAGGAGGCCAAAAGGCTCGTCCCCAGCCCACACCTGGCTGTGCTCACGGCTCACCCCTGGCTGTGCTGGAGACCAAGCCAGAGCTGGCCACACGCAAGGCAAGTGCTTACCTGCTGTACCCTCTCTCTAGCACCTACACTTCTGTTATATATGAAAAGGACAGCGCAGAAGCCGTCCCTTAGGAGCCAGAGGAATGGTGTAAAGATCACATCAAGGAGCCACTCAAAGCCAGGGGCGCAGCTGGAAGGTGAAGCACCACTTGCGACGATCCCTTACGCCACAAAGATCACTCCCTAATTAAATTAGTGCACAATCATATCTGCTTTAAAAGTGGGGGAGGGGCTGGAGTGACAGCACAGCAGGTAGGGCATTTGCCTTGCACATGGCTGGCCCGGGTTCGATTCCCAGCTTCCCATATGGTCCCCCAAGCACCACCAGGAGTGATTCCTGAGTGCATGAGCCAGGAATGACCCCTGTGCAATGCTGGGTGTGACCTTCAAAAAGCACTGTAGCACTGTGGTCCCGCTGTTTATTGATTTGCTTGAGCGGGCACCAGTAATGTCTCCATTGTGATGTGAGACTCGTTACTGTTTTTGGCATATCGAACACGCCACGGGTAGCTTGCCAGGCTCTGCCTCCTGCGGGCAGGATACTCTCAATAGCTTGCCAGGCTCTTTGAGAGGGACAGAGGAATCGAATCTGGGTCGGCCACACGCAAGGCAAATACCCTACCCGCTGTGCTATTGCTCCAGTCCCCTTCAAAAAAGAAAAAAAAAAACAGTGGGGGGAAATATCCCCAAAACTATGATTAGTTGCTCTTTTTTGAATTTATATTTTAAAAGACAGGCTCTAATCCTATAGAAGAGACGCAAGAGGCCACGGTGCCTGGGAGGAAGGAGCAAGTCCCTCAGCCAAACAGGAAGTACTTTCCCTGATGAGCCCCTGCCCCTCAGGGCTCTGGGGGGGGGGGTCCTCTGAGCTTGCCCCCAATAGGCAATGCAGAGTCTGAGTCGGAATTTGTTGTGAAGAAAAAAAAATCTGAACAAACAGAAGGATGTAGAATTGACTCGACGGATGCGCAGCTAAATAAATGAATTCTCATCTCAAACAAGGCGAAGGCTGGACTTGCCCCAACACAGTTACCGAGTCCAGCCCAGCCCCAGCAGAGCCCGGCCCCCCTGCACGGCCATCCGTCACGCAGATGCCACCCACAGACGGAGGAGCTGTGCAGGAGGGGGCATAAGCAGGGCGGGTGGGGGGGGGGGAACAGGGGGAACAAGTCTCCACCCCCCGGAGAGGCTGCTCCAGGCCAGAAACTGCCCCCCCCCCGGCCCACCTGCGCCTTTGTCTGGATCACAGACACCCAGACACGGGCCTCCCTCCCAGGCCAGCAGCGTCTGCGGGATTCCAAGGTGTCCCCGTTCAATCTGAGTCACTGAAACGCCATTGCCGCGGGCTCCCTCTGGCTGAGCCTGACCACTCAGCCTCGCCCCTGGCTCTAGCCCGTCTGGTTCTTCTGCAGCCTGACCCTGCCCTGGGCCCCGCTATTCCAATTCTGAGACGCTCCCTCTTATTAAGCAACCCAATTAGCCCCACTGACCCGGACTCTTTGCGGCTCTCCTGAGCAGCCGGGCGTTAAATCACAGATCCGAGAGTGGAAATTGACTTTGTGTCGACGGCGGCCGTGGACTTGACACCGTCAGATGGAGAGCCGGGAAGAGCCCTCCTGGGTCAGGACAGCCAGCCAGAGCCACGCTGCACTCGGGAGGCCTCGGGTCTGCACTGTCCAAGGACCCCGTGGCGCAGCCTTATCTCAGAGACACACGGAGCGCCGGGGAGGGGGGCCCAACGCACATTCGCTGCACACGGAGTTGGCTGGGCGAGACCCCCTGGGCGAGCCTGCTCTCCTGGGTGACAACACATCAGCTGCTCTGAAAAGATGCTCGGGGGCCCTGCTGTCCTCACACACAGCCCTGGGTCCCAGGTAGCTGGTGCCTCCCGGGAAGGAGGGCGCTGCTATTCGAGGCCTCCACCGAGACCGCCATAAGCCCTGCCAAAGACATCACGTCCCCAGTGCCACTCTACATGTCAGCTCAGAGGGGTTCCAGAACCAACTACGCCTTCGTTTCTTTTTCTTTCTTTCTTTTTTTTTTAAACTGAATCACTGTGAGATAGACCCTTACGAAACTGTTCATGATTAGGTTTCAGTGTTCCAACACCCATCCCTCCACCAGTGCACATTTCCCAGCACCAGTATCCCCAACTTCCCTGCCATCACACCCACCTCTCTCTCCCCCTCCCTCCTTCCTCTCCTTCTCTCCCCCTCCCTCATTCCTCTCCCTCTCTCCCTCCCTCCCTCTCCCCCTCCCTCCTTCCTCTCCCTCTCTCCCTCCCTCTCCCTTCCTTTCCCCCTCTCTCCCTCCCTCCCACTCCCTCCCTCCCTCATTCTCTCCCCCCCCTCATTTTGGGGATCATACTGTTTTCCGACCCCCATCTGAGCTTCCTGTCTTATTTATCCGCATACCAAGAGTTATCGCTAGCTGAAAACATCATTTTGTGGGTCCCCCCCCCCCCGCACCTCTCTCCCTATTGTCTTCCAGAAGCCAGCACTGCGGCTGGCTCCTAGGAAATGGGTTTAAGACATGGGGCACATGAGAGGGAACGGGTACAGCCAGAAAGAATGACCCTCGTACACTCAGGCCCAGTCCTGGAGGGGCACCAGCTGCAGACCTTCGCCACCAAGGCGCCAGGTGAGACTCAGGCTGAGTCTAATTCCCGGGGGCCGTGGAGAAAATTCTGTGAAAGCCCTCTGGGCCACAGGGGCAGGGCTGGCCCCGAGCTTCCAGACAGGCTCCAGCAGAACCCACGTGATGCCTGACAGCAGCCCCACAATGCCGCCCCGTCCAGGGCCCCCCAGCCGTAAAGTGGGAGGGGGCACCCGAGGGAGGCCAGGGACCCTGCAAGATCCCCAGCATCTACACCTGAGCTGGCCCAGGGCCAACCCTCCAGGATGGCTCAAGGGCCGATTCTTGCCTCAAATGCCCCCTTGCTCGCTCGTCTCCTCACTCTTCAGGCCTCTGGTACAGGAACTGCTGCTCTGACGTGACAGGCCGAGGGAGCCTCCCCCCACCGCCAGGCCGGGACGCCCCCCCCCCCCAAGCCCAGCAAAGAAGCACACTGTCCGGGGGCACAGGGACGGTGAAGCAGAGACCAGGCCTGGCGCCAAGCAGGGGGCCACACTGGGATTCCCCAGGAGACAGCTGCGGCTCTGAAGCACTCAGCTCTCGGGGTTCAGCCCCGGAGCCGTCTTGAGGCGGTCAAGGAAGTGGGGTGTTTGCTATGAACCACATCGCCCGTGGCTCTGGCCATGCTAGTGGGCTCAGCACCCCCATTTCCCTCTAAGCGGCCTCGGGCTGGGCCTGAGGCTGAAGGCCTTTGTCTTCTTGATTTTTGTGCCACCCAACCTACCCCCTCCCCCCACCGCTGTCTGTGCCCAGAGCTTCTTCCTGGCTGTGCTCAGGATCACCCCTGGTGGGGCTCAGGGGTACCAGGGATCGAGAAACCAGGTCTGCCACATGCCAGGCAAGCACCTTACCCACTTTACTATTGCTCAAGCCCCCTCTATTAAAAAAAAAAAAAAGCCCACCTCTTAAAAACAGCTCAGTTATTTAGCCAGTTGACTAGACTCAAAAGTTTCAAGAATCCAAAATATCAGTACTTATCTGAAACCAAATAAACAGAATACAATATGACATCACAGCTTCCCACAGTCTGTGAAACAACTTTACCCCGACCGTCTCAGGACGCCAACACCCTCGCCAGGTGTATAGGTGGGGAAAGTGACTCTGCCCCTCAGTCAGGGCCCAACGGTCAGGACTCAGGACCCACATTGGGCGCCCACCCCCGAGACCGGAGGAATCATGAGGACACGTGAGTGGAGAGCAAGGACACCCACACACATCATCCAGCCTCCAAAGAGACACCAAATCGAAACCACAGATCAGAAAAGTCTCGTCCCGGGGCTGGAGCGGTAGCACAGCGGGGAGGGCATTTGCCTTGCACGCGGCCAACCTGGGTTCGATTACCAGCATCCCTTATGGTCCTCCGAGTACCATCAGGAGTAATTCCTGAGTGCAGAGCCAGGAGTAACCCCTGTGCATCGCCGGGTGTGACCCGAAAAGAAAAAAAAAGAAGAAAAGAAATGTCTAATCCCTGCCGTGTCGGGGAAAGCCTCAACAAACATCTCATTCACTCGGTGAGCGTGAAGCTAACGAGCTCATTCCGTTTGAGCCGCCCCCACCCTACCTTTGACAGGGCAGCCCCCGGCGTGGCACATACCCTGCCACATGCAAAGGCAGTCTCAGAGAAGCAGCATCAGCATCAAGTTAGGAATCACCCCGACACCCAGCAGGACAGGTTAGACGGAACAATCCAATACCAAAGCCAGTCCTTATATAATGCTAGGAAATGATCATCGAGACAGACTCTTCTGCTAGAGAGCACTCTTAGCTTCCTCTCCTTTGTGTTAGACGCGGGGGTAGGAGGGCAGATCTCCGGGGTGCTGATGTGCCCTGCCTGGCTCCTCTCTAGAAGAACATGTGAGAGAATAGTGAGCGGAACCCCGGACACGAGAGAAGCCTTCCATCTATACCTCCTTCCACTTTTTAGGCAGGTTCAAAACAGAAGCAAAGGCAGGTCTGCTGTCTTTCTCCTCCAGAATGATGCTGTACGTTGAAACCAGATTCAACATGAGTTTGTCGAGCAGCTGGACTTTTCCCCCCACCTCCCACCCCAATCTCTTCCCCTTGGGTCAGCTCCAGCTGCAGCCTGAATCACAAGGTGGGTCAGCTAACACTTCAAACAGCCCGGCTGAGTAATAGATTCTTAATCAGGAAATCAGGGTCTGAACGCCTTCCCTACCAGCAACCATATTTACCTTGCTCTGTACATATTAGCAAGGGTATATCTAGACAGATGCAGTACACTATGTGTGAGAGAAAAGCCAAGCTCCAATGGCAATTAAGTCCTGGGGGAATGATGGTGATCAGTCAGGAGAATGGCGTGGAGGTAATCAGATTGTCCAGCCCGATTCTGCCTGAATTCAAACAGCAGCAGCCACTGCGGTGGGCACATGCCAGGGAATAGCCCCACATCCATGTACAGTCCTACCACTTGCAATCATCGCTGACAACCATAAGACCAGCATTTCCGTAGCAATGCAGGGATTACTCCCTCTTAGGAGGACAGACGCAAAGTGACACCACTTGGTGGCAAACAGACTCCCATAGTAGGCAGGAAGGGCTATGTCTCGGTACTCACCCTCTCAAGGTCACAGGCAGAAATCAGCCCACAAATAACAGCTGGTGGTGAAATCTACCAAATCGAGCAGGCTGCACACATGCATGCATGCACACACACATATACACGTGTGTACACACATGCGTGCACATACACACGTGTGCACATACACACATGAACGTACACACAGTCAGTCCACTTACATTTCTAGGTATTGTTTTTTTTTTCCTTTTGTTTTATTTTAGGGGCGACCAGGGGCTAGCCCCAGCATAGTGTGTGTGGGGGGGGTGCTGGTCACTCCCAGTTCCCAGCATACTCAGGGAATCCAAATGCCCAGCCCTCTGAGCTACCTCCCTGGCCTCAAGGCCTTTTTTTCTTTTGCCTATTAATATCCTCTTAGTTCAATATATTTAATACCTGACACTTTTATAACAAGAAAAAAAATATTTACCCAAACAAAAAAATGGGCAATTCCATGTTTAACTGAAAGGCATTTGAACAGACCAAACCACTAAGAATTTGTGGTTTCTTAAAAATAAAGGGATTAGACTTTCTCTGAAAAATTAGTTCCTAGCCCTGGAACTTTAAAAAATATTAGTCAAATTCTTTCATGAAAAATAATCTTAACATTAACTGAAACTGTCTTTCCTTGTTGAACAAATGGTCAAAATACAATTTAAGACAGTAAGTTACTTCTCCCAAACACTTTGGGGGCTAATGATGAATTATAAAACAATTAAACAAATGTCTGAGTTAGAACGATATATAATTCTTGTTTCAAATCCCATTGTTTTTAGCTTCCTTTACCGCCTGACAAAACTGCTTCCAATTTCACTTGTGTGAGGCTCAGGGCAGAACCTGCTCTGTGGGCAGCAAGTGACCTCTCCACGGCTGGGGCTGGGCAGGCGGCCCGAGGGGAACCACGGCACCCACTTGGGCCTGCCTTCAGGCCCCTCTCAGCTACCTACCCCTGCAAAATCCTGCAGCCGGCCAAGCCCTTGGGAGTTAGTTGGCTGCTCGGTGTTGAATTGCCTCCTGGCCACATGGTATGGCGAGTCTGGTCACTCTTTTTCCACTTGCCGTGAGCTTTCTTTAAATAATTGCAGACCTCAAGGGAGAGAGGTTCAGCAGCCTTGCATGGAAGTCCCCGGGACGTGGGTGCCACAAGACTAACTCTCAGAGCCTCAGGGGACAGCAGCCCAGGGTCTCTGGGTCCACTCAGACCCTCCCTACCCTATTACAATACTTGTTGGTGAAAACAGAAGAGGGAAAGGCAATAACGAAATTTTTTAAACATATACACATATTTTTAAGATGCATAAAAGTCAGTAAAAAAAAAAAGGGAAGAAAGTGAGATATGATCTATCCTCCGTGGAGGATTTTGAATAACTTGTTCCATTTGGAAAAAAAAAAAATCTGGCCTTCAGTTCCTGATTTTCACCCAATCTTTCCACCCCCATGAGTGACTTATCCAAATGTTCTGTGATTCACCGGGGAGGGTGGAAATCAGGGATTCTCTTGCCTGGAGTTTCCTCCCCCGCCTTCTCCTCCTTCGGAACCCACTCACTTAAGGTGCATGATCCCGTGACAATTTTCCTCCAACTTGCAGTTCAAAGAGAAGTCACCACCTGTCACCAGCAAAGGAGACACAGGCGAAGAGACAGGAGCCCACGACAGGCGGTGTCCCCTGAGATGAAAGCTTCCTACTCCCTTTAGTCGCCAGGAACTAAGCTCCCTCCTTACCCAGTACCTGGCAGTTCTGCCTCAAGCAGAACTTACAAAATCAAGACAGCCCCCACGAGAGAAAAATGAGTCAGAGGGAGAGATGGGGAAACTCAGGTCCGAAGAGGGGCCCAGACTTGCCATGGTCACCCAGCCAGGTACTGCCAGACCCTCTTCCTGACTGTCCCCAAACAAGGACGCTCGCTCTGTTTACTACCCACCCTCTGCAAGACTCTTCCCTAAATCCAACTTCAAGAGGGCTCAACGGAAGTTACAGCCTTCTGTGGTGGGGGTGGGGGATTGCAACTGTTGCAAAATCCCACAGAAGAACAATGTTGCAACTCCGAAAAGATTGGGGATCATTGCTCCAAGGAGAATCAAGATAATCCTGAGAACTCAGTCTAGACAAGACACAGACAGGAATGGCTTGAGGGACCCATTTCAAAAACCAGTCTCCTTCACCCACCGGGGGACTGTGGTGGGGATGGGGGGGGGGCGGTGTGGGTGGGGTGGGATGGAGGGGAGATGTCTCGAAGTCACTGGGTCTCAGATTCTTCCTCTGCAAAATGGAGATGAAAATCCTTAATCCTTCTAAGGACGTGCAGTCTGGATATAAAAATGCCCCGTGTGTTTCACGGGCAAATGCCAACAGAGGGAACAGAGTGGTAATAGGAGTAATTATTATTATTATGGCTGTCATCATCATTAGCATCATTAACTTTATTGAGGGCTTACTCGGCACTGCTAACTTTCTCCCTGTCACTCAAGGACCTGGGAAGAGGGGGTATGTCCCGTTTCTGCCAGGATAGGCCCTTCAAAAGGAGCACAGGTGAGAGAAAGCATAGCCCCCCGCCTTCACTTTATCCAGGGCAGCAAAACCAGAGTGTCACGGCTGCATCTATTCTGCGGTGAGGTCAGGAAAAACCTAGTTACCTTCCGAGTCCATCACCCATCCCATGCTCCCCGCCCCCCACCCCACACACGCACACAGACACACCAGTCACTTGTGAAAATCTTGATGCTGTGTCCTACCTGTGATTTTCTTGTTTTGTCTGGGGGTCACATTTGGCTGTGCTCAAGGCTTACTCCTGGCAGGTGCTTAGAGATCACTCCTGGCAGGCTCAGACGACCATAGGGGGTGCCGGGGATCACACTCAGGTGTGCCACGTGCAAGGCAAGTGCCCTCTCCACAGTGCAATCAGTCTGGCCCCTTCCTGGAGACTACTTCGACAGTCCTGACCGTTCTTCACCCAGCATCCGCCCACACTCCTCAGCTCCATGAGCTGCATGGACACCAAGGCTGCCCTGGGCACCTCCAAGGCCAACTGGCTCAGGGGGGGGTGGGGTCTGTTCTTGCCAGGACAGGAGCAGTCTACACCGCCAGCCAGTAGTCACCGCCTGGCTCAGAGAGGAGTGATGGTTCCGTCGCGCCTGCCCCCAACCCATCACTACACTGCCAGGCCACCAACTGTCTTGGCCCCTGGTGAGGACAACACAGACACTGCATCTTCCCGCCTTTCCAACCCCCCCACTTTCCAGGGTCCTCAGCTGCCAAGTGACAGGGTCAGGATGCAGCCCCTGCCCCAGGGCCCTAGTCCCACCCATCTACCCTGCCAGCAGCTCACCCCCAGATCCCAGGACCAGAGAAAGGGCTGGTGCACATACTTTGCACGCAGGAAAGCTGGATTCCATCCCTGGCCTCTGTGTGCCTGAGCACTATCAGCTGTTACCCTCTCCCCTCCCTCCCCCCCAAAAAAGACAAAGACTAAACCCAAGACATTGGGCTAGTTTATATCCCCTGGCTGTTCCCATGAAGGAGGCCTGTCTACATCTGCCTGGATTCAACACCCCTCATCCTCCTGCTTCTCGAAGCCTCCTCTGCCCGGGATGGAATCCTCTGCCTGGGATGGAATCAGTCATCTGGAACTCGTCTGACTCTGGGGAGAGGGGCTCACATGCCATTACTGGGGTGCCAGAGAGATAGAAGAGGAGGCGGAGTGCTTGCCTTGCACGTGGCCAATCTACAGCATCCACATATGATGGGTTCAATCTACAGCATCCACATATGATGCCCCAGGTCCGGAGCACAGACAGAGCTAGGCGGGGCAAGCCCTAGCACCACTGGGTGTGGGCCCTAAACAAAACAGACCAAAAAAAAAAAAAAAAACCAACTAACTACCACTGGCCTCTAGGTGCACTGCTATAGTGCCTGGGGTGTAGACACCAAGCAAGGCTTCCAGCAGAGGGAGGTTGCCACATTCCTGCTGGGGGCTGGTCCAACAAAGTCCTGGCCAGGCGGCCACTCCTTGGCCAGTAGGACAAAGAGCAAGAGCCGGAGGCCTCGCACTGCTGAGCAGGAACCTGGCGGATCCACCTGCAGTGCCAGGTGGGGCGGTTCTGAGCCTGGAGAAAGTGATGAGGTCCAGGGCACTGGGGCAGGCCCTGCTCACACCTGCCTGCCGGGGCCCTGGGGCTCCCTGTGCCCTGTCATGAGAAGAACGCTCTCTCCCCACCTCCCTCGCCTGGAGAACTGGGCTGGTGGAAGTATTCGGTGCCTGCGGCTGTTGGGAGAGTTAAGGGAGCTCAGCGCAGAGGCCCGGCAGATTAAGGGCTCATTCATTCATGCATTCGACAGACAGGCTGCAGGTGCCACACCTGTGCATGGCCAGGTGCTGGGGAGACACGGGAACCAGAGAAGCAACTTGCGGTCTGTGAGGTGCTTCCTGTCCCCACGGGAGCGGCAGGAGAACCCGGGAGAAGCTGAGGAGTGGACACACACATGCAACGCTGGCCACTCCTGAAAGAGAACAGGTACCAGACAGAAGGGCCAGGGCAGCAAGAGGATGCACTGTGTGGCATTAGTGAGGTCGAGTCCTGTCAGTTGCCACGTGGCCCAGGCCATCACCAGGACTCTCTGACCCGGAAGGGCTACGTTCCTCCAGGCTCCTCCTTCCCCTCCTTCCAGAATCCCCCACTCTTGGTATAACCATGCACCTTCCTCGACCTCCTGACACGCCCAGCAAACAGGAGTATGACTGAGAGTCCCCGGGACGGAGCTCGGGATGAAAAGGCAGAGGTCAGACATCCGGTGCTGTGGTCCCATCTAATCATTCCCATCTGTCGAATGGAAACGAGTGATCCTCGCCTCCGGCCTACGCA
Organism: Sorex araneus; assembly: GCF_027595985.1. Classification (NCBI taxonomy): domain Eukaryota; kingdom Metazoa; phylum Chordata; class Mammalia; order Eulipotyphla; family Soricidae; genus Sorex; species Sorex araneus. The sequence continues at coordinate 47,256,984 of NC_073307.1, read as the reverse complement.
CAGGGCTGAGGTGATGGGAGGGAGCGGCCCAGGCCGCCCCTCAGTCCGAGGGGTGAGGCAGGCAGGACTGTGGCTGGGCAGGGCAAACCACTGAGCTGAGGCCGGACTTTCTCCAAGTGCAATCTACCCACCAGGACCCCAGCGGGCTGCCGTGAGGGAGGACTCCATTTCGACCATGCAGAGCGGAGGAGACGGTCACCTCACCCCTGTATCATTCCATCCCCCACACAGAACCGCAGGTAGCATTGCCCGAGCAGGGCGGCAACTCGGGGGAGGAGAGAGGGCTCTTTAAGAACACAGATGCTCGAAGCTGGGGAGGAGGCTGGGGGGAGTGGGTCTGCGGCGCGCTGCTGTCCCTGCCAGAGCCCCAGTTCTCATCTCCAGCACCACCTGTCCTCTGAGCACTGCTGATTAACCTCCCAATTAAGTAATTTCAAACATTCTAATGAAAATATGGACACTGAAGGACCTGCTCGCCAAGGTCCTCATTTCTCCTGAGGCGAGGCTGGCCACGGAATGAATGCACCGTCTTTTAGCCACACAGTTGATTCCCGCGCCCAATGGGGGCTGAGCATCCCTTACTAGTCCAGCCAACCCAAGGAGGCTGCACCACTGTCACTCCACTGGGGACTGGCCAACCAGAGCACAGAGACGCTATCTGACTCCTTGGGTCACACAGCATGAGGCAGCTAAGATCGGAACCGGAGGACTGGGTCCTAGAGGCCAGGCTCTCTCAACTGAGCTGCATAGTTTCCAGGGACTAATCAGCATTTGTGACTCTTCTCTTTCTAGAGCCTGGGGCCTCGAAAGGTGACACTGTCAGTCGAGAGTGAGGACAGACAATAGCTCACCTTCCCACTGGACAGCTGAACGAGCTGACCTCCTCATCCCTTGAACGTAATGGAGGAGCACTCTGTGCCCGCCGTAAGCAAAGCTTATCAATAATGTTCAACCTCTCCAAGTAGAGTTCCTAATTTAGACAGTTAAGCAGAAAGTGTTTTCACTCCTCCTGCCTTCCTCCAAGATCGCTGAACTGAACGTGCTCTTCCGTGGGGCCACCAACCTGTGCCTGTGACCCTCAGCTTTGTCCCCGCAGACAGCGGCGAACTCAGGAAGGGGCTTCTGGTGGGACTCAGTCCCTGCGGCCCACTCGCAGGCATAGACCGACACGCACGCACGCACCGCAAGCACGCACGCATGCGCACAGGCTCACATTCCCCCCTCCCTCCAGAGCTGACCTGCTGCTTCTGATCGCAAGAGGCCTGGACTGCCAAACTTGTGCTTCAAGTAAGAGTAAATAAACCCCAAGTAGGAAGGTGGGGCGGGGGGTGAGGGATGCAGGAGAAGAATGTGTGTCTCTTGTGCAACACGCGGTCTTGGGGAGATTCCAAGCCAAGACACGTGCACGGGCGCAGAGCCGTTGGGCTGAGCCTGTGACCCCTGCTCCCCTCTGCCCCCTTTCCTTTCCCTTCCGTTACTGCTTATTGGGGGAAAAGTACTGGGGCCACGCCAGCAGTGCTTGGGAGCCACACACGACTGTGCTGGGGGACCACGCAATGCCAGGGACTGAGCCATGAGGGGCAAGCACTAGCTCGAGCTCGCCAGCCCGCGTGCCCCTTTCTACCTACCCCTCTCTGGCCTGACCCTTGCCTCTGGCCTAAAGTAGCCGTCCACGCGGACAGTTACCTCCCTGAAGACACACCCCCAGCCCCTCCTCTGGAACATTCCGTACCTGCCCCAAGGGCTGTGTTCCACTAGGGGCTTCTGCAAGCTTGATTCCTTTGTGTGCCAGGCTTATCTGGGAGACAAGGGCTACGGGGGTGGGGGGTGGGGTGGGAGGGTCTCCTTTTGTGGGGATTCCTACAATTCCCTCCCCCCAAACATCTTCACATAGCTTCCAGCTCAGAGAAAGGAGCCAGGTAACTGGGTGGTGAAGTTTCTGGAAGATCCAATGTTTTCACTCATTCAGTCACTCAACAGATATTTATTGCATTCCAAGAGGGTGCCAGGAACCAAGTTGGGTTTTGTTTATTTGTTTGTTTTTGGTTTTTTGGCTTTTTTTTTCAAGCCATACCCAGCCGTGCTTAGGAGTTGCTCCAAGCCTGGTGCTCAGGGTTCAGTCATAGCAGTGCTTAAGGGACCATACGGTACCAGGGATCAAACCGAGGTTCTGGCAGGCATGGCGTGTCCTCCAGCCCTTTGAGCTCTCTCCCCAGCTGGAACTACCGAGGCACTGGGGCACTGAGGGTGAACTGGCAGGATGAAGTCCCTCCTCGGGAACTCCAATCCTGCAGAGCTAACAGCAGAGCAAATACACAAGGGTTATCACGGGCTGGAGCCAGCCCTGCCCTTAACAAGGCTCTGGGGAACGGGAGCGAAGGGAGGAGGTGCTGGCACGAGGGGGGTCCTGAAAGCACAGCCGCTCCCTCTCCTACAAATCCTCCTGCACCGCGCCTTGGCAGGAAAGGGACTGCACAGAGCCCGCCCACACCTGCTCCTTCTCTCCCAGCTCATTCTGCTGAGCCCCCTGGCGGGGGCCAAGTGCAGAAGTCCCCTCTCCGTGGCTCGTCCCCCCACTCCAGTCCTTGCTGTGCATCCCGCAAGATGAGCAACGCCACAGTGGAGGAGGCCGGTGCTCTGCAGCCAGCCGGGCTGCCAGAGGCACAGGTCCCGGCCCTTGCACGCCCCGCCCAGGCGTGCAGAGTTAAGTCTCGAACTCCTCGTCTGCCACTGTACCAACTTCACCAGGGAGCCGAGGCCCAGTCCAAGATAATGCACCCCAATGTCCCAGCACAGGACCCGGCACAGCCCCAGTGGCCATTTCAGTCCTGTCAGCTGCTCCTGGTTGTTCACGGTGACAACAAAACCCTGGGCTGCCTCATTACTTTGCCAAGTCCGAACCCCTCACCAGGATATTCAGAAATCTTCCCTTCAGCTGGGGGGCGGGGGTAAGGGGGGAAGGGGAATCCGGGACAGATATCAGTCCATCCAGGTGACAGCAGAGAAAGGACAGAACATGCCAGGGTGTTCAGCTGTCTGGGGGGTGGGGTGGGATCAAGGGGGCAGGAGGTGGGGAGCTTCTGGGGGTGGGGAAATTATGGGAGGGGGCACTAGACCAGACCTGGGTCTTGAAAGAAGTGGATGGGGAGGGGAAAGGGCACAGGACCCCCCCCTTATGTCAGCGGCCCTAGTGGCTATGTAGCTGAGGGAAGGAACCACAGCACCACAAATTGCAGGGCTGACCTCAGTCTACTCCGTTATAAAATGGGGGCGACTTCCAAGACCACCGTGACGATGCATCTGAGTGATCTGGTGCCAGACCTGGCAGGGCAGGATCTGTTCGGACTCCCCTTCCCAGCGCTAGGGAGAGGCTCGAGCCCGCTAGGAGCAGCGGAGTTGGGGGGTGCAGGTGGTGGCCATCCAGGGTGGCGGGAGGTGGGCAGATGGGCAACCCGCTGAGGGCCAGACCCCCAGGGTGGGCTTTGCTGGTCATGCGCAGTGAGACTGCAGATGTAGCCTGGGGGTCACTAGAGCCCTGAAGAAGACTGGGTCATCCTAGGTCCCCTGGGGCCAGGGCAGGGCCCGGTCCCAGTGTCCCGGGTACCGCGCTTCCCTGCCAGGAGGCGGAGAGCAGAAATAAAGGCTCTGGCAGCCACGTTGCCAAGGCTGCCTGCCATGGCAACATCAGGGAGCCGCTCCTGGGCTGCTGCAGTGCTCAGGGCTGGCTTCTAAGTCTCCCCGCTCTCCCTCTGCTAAATGACTGTTCTGCCAGGCAAGCACAAGGCGAGAACGTGCCGCAGAGCTGCCGGGGAGCATCCATCTCACCCAGGCAGGGCTGGCGACGCCGAGTGCCCGCCAGCAGGGCCTCAGACAGCAGAGCTGGTCCCAGCGACAGAGCCAGGCCTGGCCAAGCAGACAGCTCCCGGGGGCCCTGGCCTGCCTCTGCTTGGGTGAGCTCAACATCCAGGACCCGAGGGCTCGGGGTGCCACGGGCTCAGGCTCTCCCGGCACCCAGAAACCTTGCACTGGTCTCACTGCCCTTGTTAATCAGCGCAGCTCCCATTTCCGGAGCTCTCCCGGTACGTCAAGCAGTGCTACCAGCGTTATTTATCCTCCTTGGTGATGCAAGAAGGCCGTGCCACTGGCAGCCTCAATTCTGCCGCTGAGGCAAGCAGGGATGGTCAGAGAGAGAGAGAGAGAGAGAGATGAAGATGCTTGCTCGAGGTTGCATGGCGAGTGGCAGGCCTCCAGTACTGACCCACAGCTGAGGCCCTCCAAAGCCTTCTCTACCCACAATCTGGTGCACCTCCTCTCCTCTTCCTGTGGCCTCTAATTCTCTCTGTTTCCTAAAAGTCAGTATTGCAACACCTGCTTAGTCTAGCGGGGATTCCTCTTCTGTCTGTCCCTGCAGAAGTGAAAGGGAAAGAAAAACCAAAGTTCTCTGAAGGAGGAGCCTCGGGGCCTAAACAGGATGGGGACCAGAGTGCTCGGCGGGACTGCAGGCCCGGCCCAGCCCGTCACCTGTGGGTTAGCCATGGCCTTGACAAATCAGCATTTCTGCACACTGGCTAGGCACCTTCTCAACTAGTCTTCACCAAAACCCTTGAAATGATGCTACTGTCAGCCCCATTTCCTAGGTTGAAAAGACCAAGGCAGGGCCAGGGAAAGGCTGCAAGGACTGCTCAAAATTTAGGCTTTGGGGCTGGAGCGATAGCACAGCAAGTAGGATGTTTGCCTTCCACACGGCCGACCCAGGTTTGATTCCCAGCATCCCATATGGTCCCCTGAGCACCGCCAGGGGTAGTTCCTGAGTACAGTGCCAGGAGTAACCCCTATGCATCGCTGGGTGTGACTCAAAAAGCAAAAAAAAAAAAAAAAAAAAAAATTAAGGCTCTGTGTGTAGGAGCCCTGGGTTACATCCATAGCATCCCTTGGTCCCCTGAGAAACCGGGAAAGCACTTTCAAGTGTGGCCCCAAAAGCAAGATTTAAAAAAAAAACAAAAACAGCATAGGGTTGAAGAGAGACAGACTTAAGGGGCCTGCCTGGCTCAAAGCTGACCCTGGATCAGTCCTCAGCCACACGGTCCCCTGAGCACTGCTGCCGGGAGTGATCCCTGAGCACAGAATCAGGAGTAAGCCCTGAGCACTGCCGGGAGTGGCCGCCAAACAAACAACAGCAATGACACGGGGCCAGCTGAAGAGCCAGTATAGAGGGGAAGGCACTGCCTTGGAGTGCTGGCCCAGCTGCGATCTCCAGCACTGCACATAGTCTCTGAGCCCCACCACCAGTAGAACCAGGAATAACCCCTGGACACTGCCGGGTATGACCCCCAAGTGCCTCCAAATTATTTACCTAAGTTCAATATCAACGGCACAAAAGCCAAGAAAAAGAAATGTGGTGCCACACCCACAGGCTTAGCCCAGTGGCGCCCAATCCTAGTCCTGAAGCCTTCTCGGGCACCTAAACCAATGAGGGGAGTTACTTGCTTCTGCACCTACTAGGCTGTCGTTCCAGGCTTTTGGGGGACAGTGACCCCCAGTGGGGCAGTAACTGCCTTCCCATGGTCCCTTCCCTCTCTGTCCACTAGGTCTGGACTGAGGCCGCGAGTTTCCAACTTCAGGAGCCACCAGGCAGGAGCCCCCAGGAGACAGTCTGCAGAACCTTATCCAGCCCAGTCGTGTGGCCCAGGCCCAGGCTGCTCGACCCAGGACACTGTCTCCCTACTGGGTGCTGAGCCCCTAAGGGGGAGATCCAAAGTCAACTGAAAGAGGGGGCGGGCGCCTGGGGTCTAGGAACAGTGAGAAGAGAAAGGAAACGTGTCCTGCCTGACCGGGGGGTAAGGATACACCCCTGGCCCACAGCAAGCATGAAGCCCAGTCAGAGCCAGGCCCAGGCCACCCTGTCTGTGCCCCGTGCCCACCTCCCCTCCTAGACCCTGGGTAGCAGGGGCCTGGGCCTCCCCATCTGGGGGGAGCCTGTCCTCAGTGCACCCCTGGGGAAAGATCCAATGTTCTCAGTGCCTCCCCTCCCTCCTCCCTCCCAGGTCAGGCTGGGTGGGAATGAACGGTTTTGAGCAGACTCACGGGGGTTCTCCTAACCCTGGGCATCTCGTCCCACCAACAGACAGGGCAGAGGGAGCCAACCCCATGGGGGCGGGGGTGACCCAGGCCCTCACACTCATGTGGCCTCAGCAAAGCAGCCCCAGAGGAGAAGAGCTGAAGGTCAGACCTGGGAGCTCGCTGGGCCACAGGCCCCTGCCATGCATCTGACACTGCACGGTGCCGTGTGCGAGACAACACGCAGTTCCCTCCAGAGAACCTGACTGCTCGTCATCCGCCGGCACAAGAACTCGTCTGCTTCTTGGTTAACCACAATGCTAGTACAGGGTAAAAATACGATGTCTTTTTTTTTTTTTTAAAAAAAAAGGCAAGATCATTTCTTATTGAAATTTACTTAGAGAGATGCTGAGGCGTCAGAAAGGGAGAAACAGGAGTCCGAGAGAGAAGACGGGCTTCTCTCTTCTTTTTCAAGAAAGAACACAGGTTATTTCTCCGGAGTGGAACTACGCAAGCAAAGCAACATCGAGACAAGAGGGTGAGATACGTGTTTAAGGGAGAACACGGGCTGGAAGAACCAAGCTAAAAATACAATTTCTTCCCCTCTCGAAGTTGCCAACATGGTTACAGGATAAAAGTACACCAGATGCCGGTGCAGTAAGTCGCCCTGCCAGGCCGGTGGCTGGGGCCCGGAGCTGGCTTAGAAAGCTCTCGAGGAGCTGGGTGGGAGGGGGCTCTGAGGCAGGTCAGCTGGGAGCACCCTGAGATGGGCATGAGGATGGGGGCATTCCAGGCCATTCCACAGGACCTTCGCGAGTGTGCCCCTTCTCAGGACGCACAGCAGCATCTCTCCAGAGGATTATCGGGGTCTCGGATTCTGGTTTGCTCCAGGAGGATGTGGCCCACTCGGCTCAGACGGGCACAAGCTGCGGGAGAAATCAACAAAACTCCTTGCCCTCTTCCCACATGATTTCCGGAATAACAGTGAAGGAGCTGGGATTAGGAGGAATGTTATCTATTACTCAGGGCTTACTATACACCGGGCATCACATCTGGTGCCTCTGATCCATTGGACCAGCTGATTTTCGGGAACTCTGCAGCAACTGGCTGGGGGATGTGGGCTTGGTCTTTGCCTTCACTCATGAGGGAATGGAAGCACAAAGGGTTCCATTGCCCCCGAAGCCTCAAAAAGAGGGCTCACCGTCAGCAGGTAATAGAAGCAGGCCCTGGACCTGGGTGGGCGGACAGCAGTGAGGACAGGCTGACAGCCAGGGATGTGCTGGGCAGAGGGGAGGGAAGGCCTCACCAAAGCCATAGCTGGAGAGTCGGGGAGCCCATTCAAAGGGTTCCACTCCCAGCCCCACACGGTTCTGAGCACTGACCCCAGAATACCCCAAAATAGTAATAAAACAAAAGCATCCCTGGAGGCTGGGCCTCGTGCAGTAAGGAAAGAAAATAGGGGGAAGGAGAGAGAAACAGGAGGAGGCTGAGCTGTGAGGAAGACTATTCATGACCCAAGCTGGGGCGCATCGGGATCCAATGGGATGACAGGTAGCTCAGGATAAGGCTGGGGGGCTGACACTCCACACACCTGAAGGAGGGTCAGTCCGGGCCTTGGGGTGAAAGTGCCGGGGAGGCCAGTGATATGTGAGCCAAGGTCGTGACTCAGTCTGGAAGCCTGGCCAGCCCTGGGGCCCCAGCAAGGGGGAGAGGGCAGAGTCCAGTGTGGCAAAGATCTCCTTGGTTGGGAGGAACTGCAGGATCCAGCTGTGGAAGGAAACACTCCATCCAAGAGAGAGGACCAGGGCAGGTGCGGGAGGGAGGGATGGGGGGTGGGGGTAGGGCTTTTCTCTACTGCCTAAGAAAGACAGTAATGACCTTTCCTTATTCTCTTCCAAATGACTTCTTCCTGGTTTCCTTTCAGGAAGGAAAGGAACTGCGTTCCTTTACCAAGAACTGCTCCCCCTACCTTTTTTTTTTTTTTAACATAAGAAAAAAAAAAACTCCTGGACAGAAATTAACTCTATATAGGATTCTGTCCTACTTAAGTGGTTCAAAGAAAATGCTCATTCCAAACTGAAGTTCATATACTTATATATAACACATGATATATAGCATACATTATAATGTATTGTTATATTATATAACATATTGTTATATAAAACATAGATTATCGTATAGTGATATATAATGTTCTATATTATATGTTCTATATTATAATTATATATCCTATTATATGTAATATATGTAAAATTCCAAGCTAATGCTTGTTTATTCATTCCTTCCCAACCTTCGGTCTTGGACTCTTTTTCAGAATGAGATCAAGAGCAGCAGGACTTAGGAGTTCTATCTTCTCTCTATCCACATGCCTTCCTTCAGGAACCCAGAACTGACCAGAATTAATCCTGGCTCTTCCGCTTACGACAGTACTACAAGAGGCTGTCTTCAGCAGTCAGGGGGTTCTCTTACCTCATCCATAAAATGGGATGAATAAGAGAACACTTGCCTCCACGGAGGCTGGGTGAGGCTGGAAGGAGGTCAGGCCAGGAGAAGGCTCCACAGAGCACACAGAGCAGCACTCGAGGCTGTCACTGGACACCCACACCCACGCCCCCATTCACCAGGTCATTTCTGACTCCAATCAGAATTCCTGTCAGTCCAGAGAGAAGGGGGAAGTGGCTTACACGCGGGCAGTGGTGTGGGTCCTGGCTGGCCTGCACCAGCTGGGATGGGACGGCTCCTCACAGAAGGGCAAATATGCCCACCTCAACCCCCCCCACACACACACCTGGGACCATTGCTTTTCCTGGGTTTCACAGGTATCCCAGCTACCAGAAAGAGCCCCCAAACCCAGCAACCATGGGGCCCAGAATCAGGGAAACACAACCAGGGACCAAGGCCTGTCCGGGCTCAGGTGCGCCTACTGGCCCTGGCTTCACACAGGGCAAGCGTGGCCCTGGCACCCAGCAGATGCTGCGCTGTGACCTGCATCCCAGAACTGGACTTGGGAAAGTTAGTCCTGGCTTCAGCAACAGCGTTCCAGATCTCACAAGTGCACACTGGAACTTCCAGTCACTCTCTACTGTCATCGTGAGGCATATGTGGCAGGGTCCCTTCCTGGAGGCTCAGATTCAGATTCAGAACCCTCAGGGGTACAGCTGCTGCAAAGGGGCCAAGTTCACACACCTGGTTTTCCATCGAAGAGAACCACCATGGCCCATCACCCTCTGAGGCAAAGGCTCAGCCTCACAAGGAATCAAAGAAATGCGCAGTAGAACGTGAATGGCAGAATTTATCGATGAACAGACTGGCAAAATGAAAAAATGCCAAGAGATATCTGGGTATGGGGAATCAACATTCCTACACAGCGGTGATAAGTGTGTAAATTATCACAATCTTTCTAGGAGGCAACCCACAAATGTGTTTACCAAATGCCGGCAAAGTTCCTTTGACAGAGTAATTCCCCTTCTAGGAATTCAAATGAAAGAAGACACATACGCGAAGATTGTCATTTCAATATGACTTACGATAGCCAATACATCCATCAACAATGTGAATGGCTGATAGTCGAGGTTATATTCTGGCTTAACCCTCAATAAAATACTATAAAACCACCCAGGTTTTAAGTAGAACATTTATTGATATGGCAAGAAGGTCAAACAGCATATTGGTCTGGACGATAAAAAAAAAAGCAAGTTACAACAATGTGATTCCCCAGTTACAATGAATAAACAATGAATGACTTCATTTTTGTGAAGAATAGGAAGAACCCCCAAAGCAGTAGAGGTTAGTTACCCTTTGGGTAAGATGACAGTTTCCATTCTTTTCTTAATGCAAACCAATCAATCCTTTCTAAGAGTTCTATAATTAAATATTCCTAAATGATAAGGGGTCGAGCTAGATGGCTTACAGAGTTCCTAACGACTCTGACATATGATTGATGCCGCGGGAAACACTAAATCCATATTTAGTGCGGGCCTGGCTGGGTGGCATTGCCCACAGCTGCAGCCCTCTGCGTTCTCCACCTCACCCCCCACCCTCCGGCTCTCATGCCCAGCAGCCTCTGAGGCTGAACTCACGTGCCCAGCCAAGAGCTGAGCAGAGGCACTCAGCACCCTGACAGGTGCCACAGGGACACAAAGAGATGAAAGACACAACTAATTCTAGACTCTTACTGGGACACAGGACTCACATACAAAATGCTTGGTTGTGTAACCAACAAAAGGCGAGCAATCAGGAGAGAAAGCAGGGTAAGGGGGGCAGGGGCGCCTTTAGAAAAGAGGGTGCAGGCAGGGCGACAGAAAGGGCGCCACAGGCAAACAGCCAACCGTCCTCCACGGATACAGTCCTCTCTGCACCACACTTGCCCAATCCTTGTTCCACTGAATTTCTGAACTTTGGCCCAAAAGGGTAAAAGTTAATTCTCCTAAAACAGAAGTCGTCCCCCTATCTCACGCTGGATTATCCACCAAAGATAACCCAAGTCTTTTGGTTAAATTATAATAAGTTACCTTTTGATTCACTTTCCCCACCCCTTCCAAATGGGGGAGATAGGGGAGGGGCGGGGCGGGGCGGGGTGGGGGGGAGGTGCAGATGCCGGGACAGCTCACATGCAAGAGAAGCTCACTCCCACCACCACGGGGCAGCCTGGTCTGTTCATCAGTGGGGCAAGACCAGCCCCATTTGACAGATGGAGGAAGAGAGGCTTGGAGGGTCAAAAATGACTTGCTCCGGGGTCACGCAGCCAGAGAGTGGGGAAGGCGACTCCACTCAGGCCTTCTGACTCCAAGTCCAGTGCTATTTCGAGGTAACACACAGGACCTGGAGTCAGGAGCCCTGGGTGGCTCTGTCACCCGCTGGCTGCGTGGTCCTGTCCAAGCCGCTCACGCCTCACAGCCTCTATCCCCAAATGTAAAATAAGGCGGCCCGCAGGGCCCGCCCAGGTCCTCTCGGGCTGGACTCGAGACCTTGTAGGGGCGACCGCGAAGCTCCCCCTATCAGTTACAACTTCCCAAGTTGGGCCGGCGAGGATCGGCGGCAGCGCCTCGGGGGTCACGTGGCTGAATAAAAAAAGCAAACGTCCCAGATTAACTTTCACTGCGCTGCTTCTGCTGACACCTGATTACCCAATTTTCTAGTTTCCTTGGGTGAACCCTGCAAGGCGGGCCCGCGGGGCGGCTAAAAGGCAAATGATTAATTATGGGTGAGCCAAAGTACGCTGACGGCGGAGCCCCACGCTGGCCTGGGGTCCCGGGGCGCAGGCATCCGGCTGGTGGGGGGGGGGTCCCCTAAACGCAGCTGGGGCTCTTTCGGGTCTCCTTCAGCGGGCGCGAGGGGTGGGGAGCGCACCTTTCCCGGCGCGACACCGCCAGGCCGGCGCGCCCCCAGCGCCCCCCACCCCGGCCCCGGGCGGGTCGCACCGGCTGGAGCCGGGGACCCGGCGCGGCCGCCGGCGCAGACACAGGCGCGGGCGGCGAGCTCCACCGCAGTTTCGTCAGAGGTAAAGGTACGCGCCCGGCGCGCGCGGCGTGTGCACGGGCGGCCCGTGGGCGCACACGCACCCTCCCCGCCCCCACGCGCCCGGGGACGCGCGCTCGCAGCCGCCCGCGCCTTCGCCGTGCTCCGCGGACCCACCCGAGCGCGACGGCCGCCGCCACGCCGCCCCGCGGCTCCCCCGCAGCCCGGGGCCTGCTCCCCGCGACAGACAGCCCGCCACGCGCCGCGCCGGCCCCAGCCGCCGGCCCCGAGCGCGCCCGGCGCAGACCGTCTCGGCCGCCGCGTCCCCTCCGAGTCGCGTCTCCGCGCCGGGATCAGCTTGCCAGCCTCTCCCCGCCCACCCGGTCCCATGACAGCTGCTGCCGCCCCGAGACAGGCCGATTATAACAGGCAGCAAAGTTTCCCTCGCTCCCCTCCCACCGCCCACCCCCGGCCGGCCCCCTCCCTCCCAGTGTTATGCAAAACCAGCCGGCACCCGCACTCCCACTCCAGGTACCGAACCGGCCCCCGCGAGCCGCGCCCGGTTCCGCCCGGCCGCCCCTCTCTCTGCGCCCCCGGCGTGCGCCCGCCTCCGGGGGCTCCTTCTCGGCTCCGCCGCACCCCCAGCCTCCCGACTCCCCGCAGCCGTGAGCCCGCCGCAAAAGCCGAACTCCGGGGCAAAAACTTTACGCTTGCAACAGGCATGGGGTGGGGGGAAAAAAATACAGGGTCTGCGGCGGGGGGCGCGCACAGCGAGTGCAAGGCAGATGCGGCGGCAGCTGATTCCTGCAGCAACCCCATCCACCCGTCTCCAAGTCACCAGCTTCCCCCCCCTCGCCAGCCCCCCCATCCTAGGCACGCCAGAGCACCCTCTCCTGTCACGCGCGTGTCGCCGGTGGGGCTCCCAGGCGCAGCCAGAGCCCGGGACGCCGCCTCGACTTCCCTTCCCCCCGCAACGCCGAGCGCGCACCGGGGCCGCGCGCCGCAGGGGGACCCAGACGCCCCCAGACAGTCGTTCCGCCCCCATCCGGACGCGCTTTTCCTCTGGGGGGGCTCCGCCGGAGGGCGAGACCGCGAAGGTCCACGTGCCCCGCGGACCCCGACTGCCCTTAGTCGGCCAATGGCAGGAAACTCCGCGCTGCGGGCTCAGATGGGAAGCGGCGGGGGGCCGGCAGCAGCACGCGGGGGACCGGAGGCCGGAGCACCGGAGACTCCAGGGACCAGGGCAGGCGCCCGTGCCGGGGCCACAAGTCCACGTGAAAGTACGGCAGCAAGTGCCGGGCGCCTGAGGGCGCGCCTCCGGCACCTAAAGCCAGCCGGAGGGTCCCCCCACACCTTGGCGGGGCCCCACCTCCCCAAGGAAACGCGGTCCCCCCCCACCCCCGCGCCCCAGCCCTACTGGCGGGGGAACAGACTCCCGGCGGCCAAGACTGGTGGACCCTCCCCTGCGGCCGGAGCGCCCCCAACCCTCCGGCATGCACGGGCCGGGGGGGAACCTCCAACTCCCCTAGCCCCCCGTAACGGAGCGCAGCGCAGGGCGCCAAGAAGGGGGGGCTCTGCAGCCTGGAACCCCCGATCCATCCCCCCGGCGCCCGGCGCTGCCTCCCGGTCCCTGCGGCGGCGGCGGCGGCGGCCCCCGCAGCCGGGCACCCCGGGCCGGTACCTGCGTGTCGGCCAGATAGTTGAGGAAGAAGGAGGAGAGCTCGTCGTCCAGCAGCGCGCCGCAGTCGGTCCCCGCCATCTTCCAGCCGCGGCTGCAGCGTGCGGCGGAGTCAGCGCCGAGCCGGCCCGGGAGGGAGCGCGCGCGCGGGCGGGCGGGCGGCGGGGGCGGCGCGAGCGGCCGGCGCGGCCGCGGGGGGCGGAGCTGGCGCGGCTGCCGCAGGGCGGCCGGCTGCGGGCCCGCGGGGGTCGCGCCCGCGCCTCTGCGCCACGGCCGGGGGGCGCGATCCTCGCCCGCCGCCCCCCAGGAGAGCGCCCCAGGCCGGCGGACGGGCCCCCGCCGACCGCCCGGTGCCTGCGCAGCAATGCGGGCAGCCCTCCCCGCTCGGCCCCGGCGAATCACGTTGCGTTAGCGCGGGGCGGGTCCTCCGAGACAACCTGCTCTGCGCGGCTGGGGAAACTGAGGCCCGGGGAGCGGACGGCCTCGGAACCTGCCGCGGCGAACCCCAGGGGTAGGAAGTGGACGCCCACGTCTGGCCTCCCTGGGGGCTTAAGCCTCATGCCCGACTGCAAGGCCGTGGCGGTGGGGGCGGGGGGGGGCGGGGGGGGGAGTTCCATAGGCCTACGACGAAGATATCAAGGAAGGCTCCTCGGAGGAGGCAGCATTTTTCTTCTTTTCCTGGAAAGATGCGTTGACCCATATTCTGTTCAATTTTACTCCCCCCACCCCCCATTTCCCATTCCCTTATTCTCCGACTCCCTCCCCTTCTTCCAAAAATTGATTATTTCTCTTACCACCTATGCCTTGAAGCAGTCTGGCTGCCGCCTGCTCTCTAGGGCCATAGGCCTCAGTTTCTCAGATGAACCTTCCCACAGCGGGTCTTCACACACTCTCGGCACCTCTAAAGACACCCCTCCGTGTGATACTGACCCAGCCTGGCACCACACCCCTCTCCCCTTACACTCCCTACACCAGTAGGGTAACCTGCAGCACTCTTCCTTTAAAACTAGGTAAAAGTGGCCTTTTTTTTAAATGAAAACTTTATTTATTTTTGATTTGGAGGCCAAACCCAGCGGTGCTCAGGGCTCACTCCTGGCTCTGTGCTGCTGGATCAGTCCTGGAGGGCTCAGGGACCATATGGGGTGCTGGGAGTTGAACCTTCTTGGTTTGGCTGCATGCAAGGCAAGCCACCCTACCCACTGTACTATCTCTCTGGCCCCCATAGTGGCCATTTTGCATTTACTTCAGAGAAGTCTTTTTTTTTTTGAAGGACCCTTGCAAGCAGGACCCACAGACTATTTTTGCACTGTTACCCCTCATGCCTGGTGTGTAGTAGGCACTTAGTAATGTGTTAACTGCAAGAAGGAAACCCTGGAGCATTTTCCTACTACCCTGCAGTAGTGGTCCCACACCTCGTGCAGATAAGGAAGTGGCCCAGCTGAAGGCAAGGCACACTTGGAGTGACCCCGTCAGAGTGGTCAGGCCTGCTGATGCCAGCCTTGAAGTCACCTCATGGTATGCCAGCGGGAGACAGAGCCCAGCCCGGGTAAAGGCATGAAGGCGGGAAGGTTGCGCCCGTCCTATTGGTCAGGCCGGTCTCCTGCCTTCCTCCCACCCCACCCAGCCAGAGGAGAGCGCCGGGAGAGTCCCCCGCTCACCTGCTCAGACTTGAACACGGCTGCCAGAGCTCGCGTGGTTCCCAGAACCGCGGGGTGTGATTTCACTCTTTGGGCTGCGGGCCAGCACGCTTTTAAGGAACAATGAATTCCAACCGAGTGCCTACCTGGAGCCTGGGAGTCAGGAGTCCTGGGTTCTGACCCAGCTCGCCCTCATCCCAGTCCGCTTTTGGCAGCTCAAGTTAAAAGCCTGCTTGTAAGAGCTCTCACACAACCTGGAGACCCAGGTCGGACGCCTCGCCACATAATGGGAGTCATTAGGTTGTTCACTTTGTAGGGAGTTTATGATATGATGGTTGAGGGGCAAATAGAGGTCAAATGTTTGGCCTGGGGCCTGACCTTATAGGGCCCATGCTAAATTCTGGGGCTGTTTCCTCATCTGTAAAGCTGGAGGTAAATGATCTATCCCAGGGCAAGGGAGCTAGTACAGGGGTTACAGCACTTGCCTTATGTGGCCAATCTGGGTTTGATCTCTGGTACCAAATATGGTCCCCAAGCACCGCCAGGAGACACCCCTGAGCGCAGAGCCAGGAGCTTGGAGCCTAAGCACCCGTGGGAGTGAACCTATATATGTGTATCACTTGTACCACTTGTCATCCTGTTATTCATCGATTTGCTCGAGTGGGTGCTAGTAACGTTTCCATTCATCCCTGTCGCATGCTAGTGTAGCCCACTGGCGTCTGCTCGCTCCAGGAACATGAAGAGCCTCAAACTGTTTGCTCAGGGTCTTGGTGAAGAAGTCTGACCATCTTATAGTTGGGCGGCCACATGGTCTTTTGACATCCCGTGGAATCCAGTCAGTGATAGCTCTAGTCCAGCAGTCATCTTTGAATCGCATTACGTGTCCGGCCTATCTGATTATTGACACCTTGGCAAACAAGACAGTGTCCCTGATTCTTGATTGTTGATAGAGGTCAGAACTCTGGATTCCTTCTCTCACTTGAATGGAATGTGATACTCCAAGCATAGCTCTTTCAATTCCTCTTTGGGATACCCGAATATTTGGGAATACCTGAATACATATATATACATTATATATATACATATATACATTATATATGTATACATATATGAGAGAGCGACGCAGAGAGTCTCTTGCCCCTGCCTGGCTGTCTTCCCCGAGGCCCCTCAGAGGCTTCAGCTTCCCTCCCTACCCCAAGCAGAGCTCCCGCAGCCAAAGACCTCCGGAGCCTAGCCACAGCCATGCTCAAGGCCCCTCTCCACATGTTCGGACGAGCCTCATGCATGAAGGAACCAGCAGAGGAACCCAGGTGTGCAGGACCTGGGGCTGAGACCTCCAAACCTGCTCAGATTGGGACTGGGCTTCTTCTGCCCAGATTCCCCATTTTCCAGTAGCTAGGCAGTCACACCCAGGGACTGCCCCCAGCGCCTTGTAATCCCACCAATGGCCAACATCCAGAGACTATAAGACCAAGCTCCTGGAAGCACACGGCTGCTTCATCTTATGGCCTCTCCCTCTGGGAGAGCCTGGCAATCTACCGAGAGTTTCCTGCCCACATGGAGAGCCTCCCAAACTCCCCGTGTTGTATTTATATGCCAAAAACAGTAACAATAATGGGTCTCATTCCCCTGACCCTGAAAGAGCCTCCAATGTGGCACCATTGGAAAGGATGAGTAAAGAGAGGCTTCTAAAATTTCAGGTCTAGGACAAATGGAGATGTTACTGAGACCGCTCGAGAAATTTGACGATCAACAGGATGATGATGATGATGATGATGATGATGATGATGATGATGATGATGATATATATGTATGTATTTCCCTTGAAGTCACTGACCACTATTATCTACTTCCCTTTCTTACAGCTTACAGCATGCACAAGCTACTACTTATTATAGACTCCACTAGAGGTAGACTTGAAGCCTGGTGCTCACTTGCCATGGGCCTAGCTTCAACCTCAAACAAGGATTTTATGAGGCTTTCATTTTTAAAGGCATATAAATATAAATTGCTCAGCCCTCAACTGGCACCAGGAAAGGGCCACTTCTGGCTCTTGGAGCCTCTTAGCTCTGGGGACCCAGGCTTTCCTGAGGCCCTGCTTCTCTGCCCTATTGAATACTCTGTAGGGGTCCCTGATCTGACCAGCCCTGCTCCTGACAGCTGCTGTGCTGTGCTGTGCTGGGAGAGCCCAGAGCTACCTTCAACCCCCCAGGAGGGAGGGAAAGTGGGTGCGGCCACGGACTCCCAGGGTAGGCCTCACAGCATTCCCCGGAGGCTTTGGTCATTGAAACTCATTGTCCATGGAAAAGTCACCAATTGTCGACTTTAGGGCAAGTTTTTCTTGGATCACCATGTCCTCAAAATGCACTTCTGGGTCCTTGGAAACTCACCTGAGATACTGAGCTGTTTTTTTGTTTGTTTGTTTTGTTTTGCTCTTTGCTTTTTTGGTCACACCCAGCAATGTTCAGGGGTTACTCCAGGCTCTGCACTCAGGAATTACTCCTGGCGGTGCTTGGGGGACCACATGGGATTCTGGGGATTGAACCCAAGTCGGCCGTGTATAAAGCAAATGCCCTCCCCACTGGACTATCGCTCTGGCCCCGATACTGAACTTCTAAAGAGCCTCGGACCCCTGGGATCCCTTCATCACAAGCTGTCCTCAGGCTCTGCCTCATCTCCTCCAGTCCAAGGAGAGATCTATGATGATTGAGGCGGGAAGGCCTCCAAACATGAACGAGGGGCTGGACAGGCAGCTCAGTGGCCGAGCACACACTTTTCATGCAGGAGGCCCAGGTTTAATCCCCTGGCAGTGACCACTGCAAGCAACCTCTGAGCACTGAGCTGGATGTCATCTCTGAGTACTGCTGGGTATGGATCACTGTATCACTGTATCACTGTCATCCCATTGCTCATCGATTTACCTGAGCGGGCACCAGTAACGTCTCCATTGTGAGACTTGTTGTTACTGTTTTTGGCATATTGAATATGCCATGGGTAGCTTGCCAGGCTCTGCCATGCGTGCGGGATACTCTCGGTAGCTTGTCGGGCTCTCAAGAGGGGTGGAGGAATCGAACCCAGGTCAGCCACATGCAAGGCAAACGCCCTACCTGTTTGCCTTGCTCTTGCTCCAGTCCATTAAACGCTATTGCTATTGCTCCAGTCCATAGAAGAAGAAGAAGAAGGAGAAGGAGAAGGAGAAGGAGAAAGAGAAGAAAGGAAAAGAAAACAGGAGGAGAGAAGGAGGGAAGCGGAGGAGAGGCGAGGAATTCTCAGGGCTGGAGACATACTGCAGGGTTTAAGGCATCTGCCTTCACCCCAGTTTTATTCCCAGCACCACACGGTCTCCAATCACTGCATGGACGACCCTTGAGCACAGAGCTGAGAGTAGCCCCCAGCACAGCTATATATGTCCCAAACACCCCTCTCCAAAAGAAACCTGGGGTATGAGGTCAGAGGTTCCCAGATGTAATTGTCCTACCCACCTCTTCTCTGCAAACAAACTACTCTGCACATGCCTTGGAAATCTGCCTTCTTTACATGAACAAATAATAAAATGCCCCAGTCACACCCAGAGCTACCTGCTGCCCCTAGCTGGGCCCAGTGCCCCTGGAGGGCACTTCTGCCTACTTTGGGGAGCTGCACCCATGGTGGGTGGTGCGCTGTGCCTCCCCATTTGGGCACGTTTCCCTGGCTAGGAAAGGGCCAAACAAAGGCATCTCGACCAAGTCCCTTTGGGGACAACAGGGCAGTGTCTAGCATCGGCCCAACCTTCACAGTGTTTCTGCACCAAGTCCGTGCCAGACACCTGAGTTTGTGGCATCCCAGGTAGTTTTTGGTGGTGGTGGTGGTGGTGGTGGTGGTGGGTTTTGTTTTGTTTTGTTTTTGGAGGGAGGGGGCCACACCCAGCCATGATCAGGGGTTCCCCCTGGCTTTGCATTCATCAATTATTCCTGGCGGTGCTTGGGGAATCGTATGGGATGCTGGGGATCCAGTCCAGGTCGGCTGCATACAAGGTAAGGGTCTCACCTGCTGTGCTATTGCTCTGCCCCTTCTCAGGGAGTTTTCAGCAATGCTCCTGGCTGGGTTGTGATGTCCATTTTATGATGGATGAAAATCAAACTTAAAAAAAAGGCTAACATGATTAAGCTGCAACCAAGCGGTTAGACTTGCCCCCAGCTCTGCACAGTTCAAGCCACAGACGCTTGAAAGGGACTGAAGAGGCCTCGGCCCGGTGAGCCACTCCAGGAAGCCGGAATGTGGCCCTTTGCTTGTTTTATGACTCCAAGTGGAGGGCAATAATGATGCCAAACTTGGACTTTATGTGGCTCCACCGTATCTTTTCTGCCTCTTTATTGGCCTCTCCCAAGATTAGTGCATGGGAGTCCTACATTACCCTTTGCAAAGCCCAGATTCCTCCAGGCTCCATGGAAATGTCTGCAACAAAATGAGCCTATTTGACTTGAATATTATGGTCACTACCGGCAAATACTCAAAAATAACTACATCAGCACTTTCTCCTGTCTGATAATAGGAGAATGCTTTATTCCGTCACCAGGGCCATGGTTCTCAAACTCTGGAGGATAGGATGGCCACCTGGGCTTGTCGCCAACAATCGGTAGCCTGTAAATCTGTGTTAATGGGCTCTGGAATCTGGATATAATAGGCTCTAGATGATTCTGCAGCAGGAAACTACTCATAGTGTGACATGGGGTGTGTGTGTGTGTGTGTGTGTGTGTGTGTGTGTGTGTGTGTGTGTGTGTGTGACACTGGGAGGGGGGTGGTCCTTCATAGGCAGTACTCAGAGGACTTCAAGGCCACTCCTGGGGACACTCCACCCAGATGTAAGGCTTTGGCCAATTACTGATGGTGCTGGGGGCCACCAGAGCTGTCCTCAGGAGTGTTTGGGGACAACAGCCACTTAATGAGCACTGACTGTGTCAGCCTGGGAGCCAGGGTAGCTCGGCACAGAGAACTGCTCTCAGCCCTGCTCACATCTCCACATCTCGTTCCACACGACTGCTTAGTAATTGTTTTTCCCTTCTGTTCCCCTGGTGGATGTTGTTGACCAGGGTCACACACACACACACACACACACACACACACACACACACGGCCGTGGTGCTCAGAGGGGTCTCACTCCTTTAGCTGAGGCAGCTGTCCAGGTTCTCGCGGAGGCATGCAGCCTCTTGTGGTGCTCTGTGCAGGGGGACTGTGTGCAGCAGGCTGGGTGCTGGCGCCCGGCACAGTCAGCTGAAGTGCAGCCACCCAAACTTGGAGGCACGACCTCGCACTTGCAAGGCGGAGGGTGTTTGAGTTTTTGTTTTGAAGTCACACCCAGCAATGCTCAGGGGTTAGCCCTCACTCTGCACTCAGGAATTATTCCTGACAGTGCTCGGGAGAACTGAGGATGGCGAGAATCAAACTCTGGTTGGCAACGTGCAGGGTAAGCCCCACTGAACTCTCACTCTGCAACCCGTCTGCCGCCAGGTGTTCTTTTGAATGAAGTAGACTCTTAGTGTCCTTACTGTTGAGCTGTTTTCTTTATCATGCGCAGAGGGTAGACTTTCCATATTGGTGCACTTAGAACTCCGTTATTTCTTTCAATGACTGCTGGAGGTGGGGGGTGGGGTGGACTTGTATAGCCCACCAACCAGGACTTAATGTCTGCCACCATATGGTCCCCTGAGCACCACCAATATGGCCCTGGAAGGCCCTGATACAGCTGGGGTAAGCCAGGTATCCCCAGCAGCAAAGGATCCACATAGTATGCCATCTCTGGGCTCTTGTATTGAACTGTTCACTCCCATACACACACACACACACACACACACACACACACACACACACACACACAAAAACGCGTGCGCGTGCGTGAACCCCGTTAGCCAAGAACACGGGTGGGATCCCCAGGCCTTCTGAGTGCTTGCTTGGGTTTACACACTCTCCCAAAAATATAAATAAAATTATTTAAAATAAATAAAGCACTGCCTGGTTCTTTCCACCGTGAGTATGGCACAAACTTAATTTATGGCTCTTGGTGGATTTCTGTTTCCCAGGTGGTTGTGTGGGCCCAGTCCTAACTGATGAATCTGCTGAACTGGATAAAGAATAATGACAAGGGAGGAGTCCCCGACTTGCTGAGACAGTCAAAGTCTGTGCAGGGGTTGGTGTGTAGCTCAGTGGTCCAGCTGGCCTTATATGTGTGAGGCCCTGGTTTTGCTCCTGAGCAGCACACACACACACACACACACACACACACACACACACACACCTACTCATGCTCATACATCCAGTCATGCAACACTCACACGTGCATGCACACACCATGCTAAAACTCACACAGATGCACACACACCATGCTCACACTCACACATACACATGCATATACTCACATATACACACACACACATGCACACACTCACACTCATACTCACACACATGCACACACACATATGCACACAAGAATGTTTTTTGAGTAGTTCTTTATCTTTGAATACACAACCAAGCTAAACCTGCATATGTGAGTTTAGTAAATAATCATAGTCATGTTGCCACCTTATTTGAAATTTGCTTATCATTCCTTCAATGAGCAAGCTCCTGTGTAGCAGGCACTCTGCAAAACTTAATAATGCCGTAATAATTTTCATTGCTTTGGATGCCCTATTCATACTGACTTTAATAGATTATTATTATTATTATTATTATTATTATTATTATTATTATTATTATTATATTAAATATTGCTGGAGCAATAGCACAATGGTTGGGCTTTCGCCTTTCACGTGGCCAACCTGTATTCGATTCCTCCGCTCCTCTCGGAGAGCCCGGCAAGCTACCGAGAGTATCTCGCCCGCCCGGCAGAGCCTGTCAAGCTACCCGTGGTGTATTGGATATGCCAAAAACAGTAACAAGAAGTCTCTCAATGAGAGACGTTACTGGTGCCCGCTCGAACAACTCGATGAACAACGGGATGACAGTGATTATTATTATATTATTATATCTGAATCCTATTGCTCATCGATTTGCTCGAGCAGGCACCAGTAACATCTCTCATTGAGAGACTTCTTGTTACTGTTTTTGGCATATCCAATACACCACGGGTAGCTTGACAGGCTCTGCCGGGCGGGCGAGATACTCTCGGTAGCTTGCCGGGCTCTCCAAGAGGGGTGGAGGAATCGAACACGGGTCCGGTCGGCCGCATGAAAGGCGAATGCCCTACTGCTGTGCTATCGCTCCTATTATTATTATTATTATTGCTTTTGGGCCACACCCAGCATTGCTCAGGGGTTACTCCTGGCTCTGCACTCAGGAATTACTCCTGTGATGCCCAGGAGAGTATATGGAATGCTGGGGATCAAACCTGGGTCAACTGTGTCCAAGGCAAGCGCTCTACCTGATGTACTATCTCTCTGTCCCCTAATTATATTGAGTTAGGTTTGTACCTGGTGATGATTAAGCTCAAACCCAATCCTCTTAGCAAGTCCACAGAAGGAGCTCTCCTAGTTGTCCAGCAGAAGTCCAAGATTCACCCTGTATCTGTTTGACACAAATGACATCCATCACCAAGCCCTGCACAGCGGGCCAGTATGGGTCACCTGTCTCCCTCTGAATCCAGACATAAAGTTGCATCATTTAAAGACCCAATATAAAGACGTTCAATTAAGTGGGAAACAACTACATCTCTCGTCTTACCAAATTCCAGTGGATAGGTACTTTCTTTGCTTATGAATATAACATAAGTCTACAGCAGTATTAAAAGTACTCAAATTTATCTTCATGAGAAACAGTTTATGTCATCACAATTGTCATAAACATCTACACCGTTTTGAAATTATGGGAGCTATTAGACCAACAGGATCTTATTTGACATATTACCAAAAAAATATGGACCACAAAAGAACCCCTAAGCACAGAGTTGTGAATAGCCCTTGAGCACCACTGGGTATTGCCTCCTACATCCCCCCTGTCAAAAAGAAGAGGACACATGCACAAAAATTATAAATTACTATGTCATGTATTGGTTTCTTTAATCATTTGATAACTGTTTCAGGATAATTAATCCCTTTTAATGGGCTAGGTATTAATTCATCATCACCATTATCATCCCATTGATCGTTGATTTTCTCAAGCGGTCTCAGTAAGTCTCCATTTGTCCTAGCTCTGAGATTTTAGAAGCCTCTCTTTACTCGTCCTTTCCAATGGTGCCGCATTGGAGGCTCTTTCAGGGTCAGGGAAATGAGACCCATTATTGTTACTGGTCTTGGCATATGACTATGCCACAGGGAGTTTGCCAGGCTCTCCCATGCGGGCAGGAAACGCTCGGTAGCTTGTCATATTCTCCGAGAGGGAGAACTAGGCTATAAGATGTCAGTGCCATGCGCTTCTAGGAGCTTGGTTTTATAGTCTCTGGATGTTGGCCATTGATGGGATTACATGGCGCCGGGGGCAGTTTCTGCATGTGACCCTCTGGAATATGGGGGATCTGGGCAGAAGAGGCCCAGTCCAATCTGAGCAGGCTTGGAGATCTCAACCCCAGGTCCCACACACCTGGGTTCCTCTGCCGGTTCCTTCATGCGTGAGGCTCGTCCAAATGTGTGGAGAGGGGCCTTGAGCATGGCTGTGGCTGGGTTCCAGAGGTCTTTGGCTGCGGGGGCTCTGCTCGGGGCAGGGAGGGAAACTAGAGTCATCCCCTCTGAAAGGCCCCAATGAAGACAGCCAGTATGTGGGCTAAACGCCCTAAATTTGAAAAGGTGGTCATTTTGGGAGAGGGTATGTTGAGGGGTTGTGTTATGCATAAAACTGTCTCATGAACCCTATTGTTAGCCACAGTGCCTAAAATAAAGTTTTTTAAATAAAACAAGAATAGAGAATAAAATAAGAATAAAGGGGTCCATAGCACGCCAAAAAAATGGCCTGGACATGATGTGGGAGAAGGATGTCTCCCCAAAGGGAAGTTTTAGGTGCCTTTGCCAGAGCAGAAGAGATGCTGAGTGGGCAGAAACAACAGATGTTCACCCTGAAGGGACATGCAGGTGAGAAGCTGTGAGCTTGCCCTCCAGACAGTTGGGCTACATGGTCCCTGGAGATGCTGAGCGCTCCCCCCTCCCTTTTACAGAGAAGTAACCGAGACCCTAGAGAGAAAGGGTTTAGCCAAGGCCACTGCTCTGAGTCTCAGGACCCAGTGAAGGCTCTGGTTACTTCTGAGGGTGGGTTAGGAGGTGTGATGGTAATCAGGGCTCTGAAATTAGACAACAATCCGCACGATACAAGGAAGCATACTGTCTTAAATGTCTCTATTTTTAAATCTCAGATCGATATGCCCCACTATCTTAAAACATTGGAGAAAGAATAATAAACTAAGCTTAATGCAAGTCGAAGAAAATAATAAAGACCCAAACTAACATGAACAAGATAGAATAAAGTCAATAAAAATCAGTGATTGATTCTTTGAAAGGATAAACAGAATTGATGTGCCTTTAAGCTAGATAACCGAGGGGAAAAAGAAAGAAGGCTCAATTTAGTAAATCAAGAAATGAAAGAGGGAACATTACAAGCTTACCGAAGTAAGAGGGATTGTAAGATAACACGAATGGCTGTATGCCAGGACATTACAATACTCAGGTGAAAGGGTCATGTTCCTAAGAGACACAAATGGTCAAAACTATGTCAATAAGAAGCAGAACATCTAAGGCAGAAACAAGTAAAGTGATTGAAGTAATTAAAAATAAAAACTATACATTGAGAACGGGCTGGAGCGATAGCACAGTGGATAGGACGTTTGCTTTGCACACAGCCAACCTGGGTTCAATTCCTCCATCCCCCTCGGAGAGCCCGGCAAGCTACTGAGAGTATCCCGCCCGCGAGGCAGAGCCAGAAGTTCCCCATGGTGTATTCGATATGCCAAAAACAATAAGAACAAGTCTCACTATGGAGATGTTACTGGTGCCCACTCAAGCAAATTAATGAACAATGGGACAACAGTGCTACAACAGTGCTAAATAGAGAACAGCTCATATGTCTTCAATGATTAATCCTACTAAATATTTAAAGAAACATCCACACCAATTCTTCACGAAGTCTTCCAAAAATTGAAGAGGAAGGTGTATTTCTCAACTTTCATTCTTGAGACCAGTCTTACACTCATAGCCAAACCAGACTAAGAGGCTACGGAAAGAAAAAATCACACACCGGTATCTCTTATGAATATAAATTCAGTAACAGTACACAGAAGGACTTAACCACAAAATTCAATATTCTAACAGAAAAAGATGTATAAAGATGTCTCTAGTTCCCAAAAGAATCTCATCATCAAAAGCAATAAAAGATAATGGTGATACATGGAATTAAATTTAAGCAGGCAAGTATAGTGGGACCATTTTGGGAAAATATGCGAAGACAATTTATAAGTATGCCTTATTCCACAAAATAAGGTTAACAACATTCCTTTGCTCTGCCTTTCTTTCCTTTTGAAATTACTTTAAGGATCATCTAAGACAAAAGATGTGAGCAGGTTTTTTATTGTTTAGGGCCATACCCACTGGTGCTTGGGCATTCCTGTTGGCAGTATTTGAGGAATCGTGGTGCCAGGGATCAAATCCAGAGCTCCCACACGCAAAGAATGAACCCTATCCCTTTGAACTATCTCCTCTCCCCATCCCCTTTGTGAGACTTTGTTTCGTTTTGTTTGGGGATCACACCTGGTGATGCTCAGGGGTTACCCCTGACTCTGTACTCAGAAATTGCTTTGGTGGTGCTTGAGGAACCATAGGGAATACTGGGGATCGAACCCAGGTCGGCTGCATGCAAGGCAAACCCCCTTCCCAGAGCTATTGCTCTGGCCCCTCCTGAGAGTGTTTTAGTCTAACGCTGGGCTCTTTAGTTTATAGAGATGATCTTACTCACGAGTTTCATTCTGCTCCAAGGAGTACCTTCTGCCTTGGGGGCTTTCACTTAGTGTTCTCTTGACCCAAAGTGCTCTACCTTCAATTCCCTTTGTGATCTGCTCTTCCATCTTAGGGAGGCCCTCCCTCATCCATGGGTATAATCTTTGAAATAACATTGCTTATAAGGCAAGCCAGCGGGAGAACAGGAACTGTCTCCACAATCCTACAATTTCCCTAAGAGTCTGGGATAGGCTTTGTCCCCTTGCAGGATGCTGCTATTAAATGAGAGGTGTCCCACTATCTGTGAACTTGGCAGCAGGACCTCTCATACCAATGAGGAAGTTCAGGTTCAAGGAAAAGGAATAACTTGGCTGTGTTTCTGCGGCAGTTTGAGAGAGCACTTATGTTGTCCTCCACATTGGGAGTGTTTTTCCCAGAAAAACATTCAGCTGGAGAGAACATGGGCGGACAGGTTTGAGCTGGTCACCTGGTCACCCTTCAGGACAGGAGATTAGCTCTGGCCGCGTTCAGTTCTATGCTATGTCTCCAGTCTGTGAAAAGTCAAGGTCAGCTTGTGGCTTTCTCCATGTGTCCCGGGCCCCAGGGGGGACACTCTGTAGCCCTGAGGAGCAACTGATCTTCATGAGTCTTTGCTGACTTAACCATCACCCTGAAATCCCAAGGTGGTTCTCCGTAGCAAGCGCCCAAATCTCCTCAGTCCACAGAGGCACATTGATAGAATAAGAAAAAATATATAAGGAGAAGGGACAACTTAAGCACCACGGTGAAGATAGAAGTGTGTGAACTCACTTTGCTCTCCAGATGCTTGTCTCAGCAGAAAGCCAGCCTGGTGCCTGACCTTTGGTCAAATCTCCCTGAAACTTACCCAAAAACTGAGTGAAAAGAGAAGAAAGGGCTAGTAGCCAGGCAAAAGTGCTCACTGAGGTGGGAAGGAGGCGGGTAGGCTAAGTGTGGAGCCAGGAGTAAGATGGGTATCATCAAGATGCCACTGATACACCCAGCCCCATGCTAGGTGAGTCTGTTCTCCAACTTGATTCTGGACGGGTCTTGTGACTTGCCTGGATTGGGGGAATGTGTCAGAGTAGAGGATAGGCCAGCTCTAGGGCAGCTGAGCAAACTGGCTGGGAGCTCCTAGGCACGGGCTCTGGGACAAGGGGTTTAGCTCACCTGCAGGAAAGACCATGTGGAGACAAAGGGTCTGCAGGGTGAGCGAGATTCATCGATCCCCTTCCCTGAATATTTTTAATGTGAAAAGTTGTACCTCCACTATTGAGTGCCTCGCTTCTGGGGGTGGGGGTGGAGGGTCCTACCCAGCAGTGTTCAGCTTACTCCTGCTTCTGTGCTCATCCCTGGTGGGCTCAAGGGCCAAGCCAGGATCAAGCTGGGAATCAAACCTAGGTCAAATACATGCAATACAAATGCCCTATCCTCGTATTATCTATCTGGCCCCCAGACTTTATGCTTTGGCTCGGACCATTTCCTCAGAACTAATTAGCAAAGGATGAACAGGCCCAAATATGAAATGCTTTAGAGATTCATGTTGCTCTGGGGCTGTGCTGGGTATCTCTGTATCAATTCAATTTTAGTACATGTCATGTCTAAGTTTACATGTAATTTGTAAACTTTTTTTTTTTTTGCTTTTTGGGTCACACCTGGCGATGCACAGGGTTTACTCCTGGCTCTGCACTCAGGAATAACTCCTGGCGGTGCTCAGGGGACCATATGGGATGCTGGGAATCGAACCCGGGTTGGCCGCGTGCAAGGCAAACGCCCTACCCACTGTGCTATTGCTCCAGCCCCATAATTTGCAAACTTTTAAGTAATTTGAACTCAATTTTCAATTTTATTAATTTCAGAATGCTTTTCAGCTAGTATTTTGAGGGTGTTCAGGGATCATTCCTGGTGGTGCTCAAGAGACCAAAATTGAGGTGCCAAAAATTGAACCCAAGTCAGCCACTATACTATTTCTCTGGGCCCTCTTTTTTTTCCCTTCTGAAGTGTACACCAACTCTCTTTACTAATATGATAGGTGTTCCAGGACTAGAGGTCACCAACTGCACAGTTTACAAAAAAATTGCAATTCCAAAATGTGTGTGTGTGTGTGTGTGTATGTGTGTGTGTGTGTTGGAGATACCTGGTGATGAGCAAGGCTCTTGGCTTAGGGATCACACCTGGAGAGGCTCAGGGGAACTTATGGGAGGCTAGAGATTGAATCTGGATTGGCTGAATGTCAACAGGTGCTTACCTACTATGCTATCTCTCTGACTCACTTCTGAAATCTCTCTCTTTTAATCCCACTTTTTAAAAACAGTGTGGTTTACAAAGATGTTCATGATGATTTGTTACAGGCATTCAATATCTCAATACCAATCTTACCACCACTGTCTCCATTTTCCCAACCACCCCTTGAACTTGATCCTGTAGCAGGCCCACAATAGCTTATTTTATATTGCTTGTTACAGGCTGGATAAGCTACTGAGAGTATCCCGCCCGCACAGCAGAGCCTCGCAAGCTCCCCGTGGCGTATTCGATATGCCAAAAACAGTAACAGCAAGTCTCACAATGGAGATGTTACTGGTGCCTGCTGGAGCAAATCGTTGAACATCGGGACAACAGTGTTACAGTGCTACTGTAGCATTAAGTGGCTAACAGAGAAATCAAAAAATTATCTCCATAGGAAAAAACGTTCGTGAAAATTATAGCATCTCATCATGGGGACATTAAGTCCTTGTCTGAGGTTTTACTAAGCTGCTGTTGCAAGTTAAGTCTTCTGTGTTATTGTCTTTGTTAGTTGACATTGGTTGGCTTTTGCGTTACTACTCAGATGTCAGTGTTGTAGAGTTTGGACATGTTGTGCAGCCACAAATGTCCCAGAGCCACAAATGTGGCCGTGCGCTCTGCTTCTGAAACCTCTTGATGTCAATTCCACATGTAGAACAGCCCAACCGCCCCTATGGGTGCCACTCACAAGAGTAGCCCCTTTTGCCTTTATCCTGCTTTCTTTTTTTTTTAAAAAAAAGCCAAACTAACTTCCTTGTCTGAGTATTGTTCTCTTTAACATATTACTAAAGTGGGCTGATGCTGTAATCATGCAGGAGAATGGTGGGAAATATAAACATCTAAATGATTTGGGGATTCGGTGGGGATTGGCCATATCCAGGGATGCTCAGAATCGAATCCAGTCCTCCTGAGTATAAGGCATGCACTCATCCTGTTGCCCTATCTCTACAGCCCCTACAAGTTTCTTCTGTTCTTCGCTTCCTCTGAGCTGGAGCGATTGCACGGAGGGTAGGGTGTTTGCCTTGCATTCGACTGACCCGGGTTCGATTCCCAGCATCCCATATGGTCCCCCAAGCATCGCCAGGGGTAATTCCTGAGTGCAGAGCCAGGAGTAACCCCCGAGCATTGCCAGATGTAGATGTTACACACATAGAAAAGAGAAAAAGAAAAAAAAAGTTTCTTCTGTTTTAAAATTACTTCCAACAGTTTCCAAAAACATGATCACAGTTGCCTGACGCATGTCTTCACTCACAGTGTCAGTTTGATCACTGCAGAGTGCTCCTGAACTTGTGCTCAGCCTTTCACACGTGGGGATGGTTTCTCCACAGATCCAGTTGCCACTGTCATTTGCTGCTGCTATTTTTCAAAGTAGGTTTTTCTCCTGCAGTAAGGTGTGTACCTGATGTGTACATTAGGAATATAGGTATATTTGAGGGAGGGCAGTCACACCTAGCTGTGCTTGGGGTTTGCTCTTGGCAGTACTCTGGAGACCATATGCACCGTAGGGTCTCTCTAGTCTACATCAGGAATCTCTGTTTCATTTAGTTTTTGTTTGTTCTTGTCTGGGAGCCACAAGCAGCTGTGCTCAAGTTGTACTCCTAGCTCTGCACTCAGGGGTCACTTCTCTACTTAGAAGACCATGTAAGGTGCCAAGGATCAAACTTGGATTAGCCGCATGCAAATGCTCTGCCTGCTGTTCTATCTCTCCTTCCCCTCAGGTCAGGAATATCTTGAGATAATTTCTTAAACTACCTGGCATACTGAGCTGAATAGCTTTATGGAGCTTTGCTTCTTCATCTTCCAGGTCAATTCCTTGGCATCTTTGTCCCAGAGCTGTTGGAAAATCTTCATCATATCTAACACTGCAGACTTATCATGCATGCCTAAAACTCACTCCAGTTCTGCCTTCTGGGCTCTGTTATTTCAGTTGCATTAATTCTTCTCCAGAAAGTTTTGGTCAAGGCACCTGTTGGCCCCTATCATCTGTACCAAGTCACCCTCACATTCTGGCAGTTCATACTTAAGAACAAATGTAGGATAACCTGCTGGTATGACTGAGCCCAGAAAAGTACAAATTATACATCTGAGATTTGTTCTGGACCCGCAAAGAGTGCATTTAAGCTGAACTGTTTTCCTAATGTTCTAACTATAAAACAATGTTCTTTATAATTGCATGTAAATTATTTTTCATACAGAATCCATCCTGAGCCTCTGATGCTCTGGACTGTTGAGTAGGATTAGTTGTTAACCCCATGTTTTCAAGGCACTGCTTATGAGTTGAATGAAGAAAAGACACTGTGATCCATATTTCCAGAAGGCCTCTATAAAAATGTACAATAATCTTCACTAGAAACTCCTCCCTCTGCCTTCCTTTTCTCCCTTCTTCATCTAGCTGATGTGCAATCAAAGACAATTCCACAGAGCTAAATTAATCTTGCAGTAGATTAGTCAAGCAATGTTGAGCACAAAGTGAGCCTTCTTATTTTTCATGGAATATGGACTCCATGTTTGTTTCTGATTTTAAAGAGCAGCAGAAAAAGAATTATTCTGATCCTAATGTGTCACTGTATCACTGTATCACTGTCATCCCATTTATCATCAATTTGTTCAAGTGGGCCCAGTAACGTCTCTATTCATCCTAGTCCTGAGATTTTAGAAGCCTCTCTTTACTCGTCCTTCCCAATGATACCACATTAGAGGCTCTTCAGGGTCAGGGGAATGAGACCCATCTTTGTTACTGTATTTGGCATATAAATACACCATGGGAAGCTTGCTAGGCTCTCCCTCGTGCGGGCAGTAAACTCTTGGTAGCTTGCCAGTTCTCTAAGAGGGAGAACTAGGCTATCAGATATTCTGGGAGCTTGGTTTTATAGTCTCTGGATGTTGGCCGTTGATGGGATTACATGGTGCCGGGGGCAGTTTCTGGGTGTGACTGCCTAACTACTGGAAAATGGGAAATATGGGTGGAAGGGGCTCAGTCCCAATCTGAGCAGCCTTGACGATCTCAGCCCTGGGTCCCACACACCTGGGTTCCTCTGCCGGTTCCTTCATGTGTGAGGCTCATCCAAATGTATGGAGAGTAGCCTTGAGCATGGGAAGTATGCATGTGAAGAAACTCTTGGAGTAGTTGGGTGCTGGCTTTATATTAAAACGTACTTTTTGCATATTCCTTCTTATTGTTTTTTTTTTCCTGCTGCCTTTCTCACCTGGAGGTTGAACTCTTTTTTTTTTTTTTCTTTTTGGGTCATACCCGGCAATGCACAAGGGTTAACTCCTGGCTCTGCAGTCAGGAATAACTTCTGTCAGTACTCGGGGTACTGTGTGGGATGCTGGGAATTGAACCCGGGGCGAATGTGTGCAAGTCAAACGCCCTACCCACTGTGCTATCACTCCAGCCCTAAAACATACTTTTTGGATGCATTTTCTACTAGCCACATCACAACTCTCTATCTCTCCCTCACTCTCTTTCTCCTCCTTCTCTTCCCTCTCTATATTTCTCTAAATAAAACCATTTTACTTAAAACATGTATTGTATGAAGCTGGAGAGATAACTCAACAGATTGGAGTGCATACTTTATATGTAAGAAATCCAGTTCAAATGCTGCAATCACATGTCCCTCACACACCAAGCTGAGAGTAGTGTCTGAAATGCTGTGTCTAGGCTAGAAACAAATAAAAAAAAGCTAAAACAATTTCAGGATTTCTACAACGTTGTTGCCAGGTTCTTCATAGTACATTATTTTGGGGCTGGAGCAATAGCACAGCAGGTAGGGTGTTTGCTTTGCATGTGGCCAACCCGGGTTTGATTCCTCTGCCTCTCTCGAAGAGCCTGGCAAGCCACCGAGAGTATCTCGCCCACATGACAGAGCCTGGAAAGCTACTCGTGGTGTAATTGATATGCCAAAATCAGTAACAACAATTCTCACAATGGAGACATTACTGGTGCCCGCTCGAGCAAATCGATGAGCAATGAGGATGACAGTGACAGTGACATTATTTTAATGCACTTTCCAAGTGGGGAAATTTTTACAAATGTAGAGAAATGAAAATATATTTGGGTTTTAATTTTCTGAGTGAAGATTCCCTACTAAATTTTTCTTCAGTTCAATCTTTATAAAAATAATCTTGGAGGCTGGAGCAATAGCACAGTGGGTAGGGTGTTTGCCTTGCACGTGGCCAACCCGGGTTCGATTCCCAGCATCCCATAGGGTCCCCTGAGCACCGCCAGGAGCAATTTCTGAGATGCAGAGCCAGGAGTAACCCCTGAGCTTCGCAGGATGTGACCCAAAAAGCAAAATAACAATAATAATAATAATAATAATAATAATAATCTCAGTGCAATTATTAAATAGAAAAACTGGCCATTCAGTGCTGGCATGAGTCCAGAAGAGAGCTTAGTCCTGATATATCTTCTCTTGTTCAACAAATAGAAAAATCCGGAGCTCAAGGGCCTGGTTTTCTACGTATCTGATCTTTTCCCTCTGGCCCCTCAGGACTCTGTGATGTCAGAGCTGACATTATCCCCATTGCACTGTGGGAGAGCTGAGGCCCAAGAGGGTAGATTGCTTGTTGGACTCATTCAGCTTCAAAGCAGGAGAGTTGAGATTTGAACTTAACATTTCCTGAGTCTCTTTACACATTTCCACAGTCAGAGCAGTCCACGTGTTTGTGGGCTAAGTCAGTAAACAGAGGCTTCTCAGGTGAGAACCAGATAGCCGCCAGCAAAACAGCTTAATGAGGGGCTTGGATATTCGAAAAATTAATTCTGCAAGCTTAGTTAAACCATAATTCCCTGGAACTTCGTTTTAGCTGAGTATAGTTACTATGTTAGTCCTAAGACTAACTAAAATTTTACCAGTGGCACGCAGAGACTGTTCAAAGCATTAGTTGTACTTTTAGTCCCAAGATTAGAGTTCAAAGACTAACTGCTTTTGAGTGATTCTCAGGCAGCTTTCTCACTCTGCAATGGTCAGCTTCAAAGATTCCAGAGACCACGTGGAATTCGTGAGGTGGAGGATATGAGTGAATACGATGCTACGTCTCTCTTCAATGTAGGACATTCTTCCTTTCTAATTGTATTGTATAATTTTATTTTTAATTGAATTATCATAGTTGATAGCTATGATCTTTGTCAGTTGTAAAAGCTACTACCTCTCTGCCAGTGTTGAAAGATCCTTGACTATTATTGGACCTTTCTATTAAATTTTTTTTTTTTGCTTTTTGGGTCACACCCAGCAATGCTCAGGGGTTACTCCTGGCTTCGCACTCAGGAATTACCCCTGGCAGTGCTTGGGGGACCATATGGGATGCCGGGGATCGAACCCGGGTCGGCCTCGTGCAAGGCAAACGCCCTACCCTCTGTGCTATCGCTCCGGCCCCTAAAAATTTTTTAAATTGATTCAGATTCTGTGATTTACTATTAATAGTTTTTTAGGCACACAATTCCAATGTCAGAGCTCTCATCAGCATACCCATCTCCCTCCCCCAAAACCCCAAGTCTACTCCCTTTCAACTCCTCCACTCCTACCAACTCAATTGTGTGGGGCAGCTCTCCCATAATGCTGCCTTTGACCCTGTGTTGCCACCTTGCTGTGTAAAAAAATACAACTTTGGAAAACAGTTTGGCAGGTTTTAGTGGGGCCAGGGATCACATTGAAAGAGTTTTACTGTTTTGTTTTAAGTTTTACTTCACAGGGGAGCACCAGATCACGGAGAGCCCAGGAGCTACCATGCACACACCACCCCAGCTCAGGACCAGGAGTTCGCACTTGTCTGGAACACTCACTCCCTAAGCCACTAAGTCGTCTCTGGGTCCTTCTGTACCGGGAATCCCTAATAGTAGAGCTGGAAGGATCACTTTAGCACTAGCAGGTGGAGTCAGAATTGAAACGCACAACCTTTGGGGCTGGAGGGATAGTACAGTGGGTAAGGCGCTTGCCTTGCATACAGCCAGCCTGAGTTGGATCTCCAGACCCCCCATATGGTCCCTGAGCCAGCCAGGAGTAATTCCTGATCACAGAGCCAGGAGTAAGTAATGAACACCACTGGTGTGGTCCAAATAACCAAACCAAAAAAAAAAAATTAAACTCACAACCTTGCACTTTCTGGGTAAGTGCCTGATGCCACCAAACCACCCTTAGGGACCTGGTGGTTTTCATTTCTACTTGTTTATTTGAGACAGGGTTTCCCAAGCAGCACTCAGGGGGCCCAAGAGCCACTCCCAGAGAAACACGACCATATTGGCTGGTGGGTCGATGCTAAGGCTAGAGGATGCAGCCCTGCTTAGAGACTGTGACGCTGGGGTCCTCCAGGGGTACACCCAGGAATGTTCAGGAGACAAAATGGTGCCAGGGGTGAAGGCTAGGTCAGGCGCTAGGTATGCACCTAACTGCTGTACTATCTCCAACAACCTGCATTTTTCTAAAAAACTAAACATACACTTTCCAGATGACCCAGAAGTCCCATTTTAAGTATTTATACCAGAGAATTTTTTTTCTGCACAAGAATGCACATATGACTTATAGTGAATTTGATGGCTATAGTTAAAAAAAATGGGAAGCAACATAAATGGTGAGCCAAATGAGCAATTTCTTTTTTTTTAAATAAACAAATTGTGATGTAATATTCGTTCATTGGAACACTACTAAGCAATTAAAAGAGACAAAGCACCAACAATATGTAGCACAACATACATATAGGTGCGTTGTGTTAAGTGAAATAATCCCAACTAAAAAGTCCAAATGGTATATAATGATCACTGTCATCCCCGTTGTTTATCGATGTGCTCGAGTGGGCACCAGTGATGTCTCCATCTTGAGACTTGTTGGTACTGTTTTTGGCATATAATGATATTTAAATAAAATTTTAGAAAAGGTAAAAATTGCCTTTAGAAAAGGTAAATTATAGAGACACAGCAGTGACTCCCAGGAGACAGCAGCTCGCCGGGGATCTCTCTAGACCCCATACCGAGCCAATTCCACCAGGACACCTCAGATGGAGTGGGCGTGCTCTCTCCGCCTGCTCCAGATGAAACCCTGGTGGCCATGAGCTTTCAGAAGCAAAGCCCAGGGCAGCGGGTTCAGGGACTAAGACTCCAGGCCACATGGTGGCAGCTGAGATGGGCCATCCGTCCCGTCTCCCCACCCACTTGGAGTTCTGGCTGTCACGCCTACAATCTGCTTCCAGGCACCATCTCTGCACATCAACGGCCTTGATCCAGAGACTCCCAATGAATCTCAAAATGGATTATCTCCCTGCAGAGATGTCTCTGGACCCCAACTACTTACAATTTTAGAATTTCAGAAGTGTGTGGCCGCAAAGGCGGCCACAAGACCTCTCGTGATATTTAAAACAAGCAATAGAAAATAAATTATCTAGCATTTGCCCCTGGCAGGCAGGCTTGAATGATGGTGGGAAAATTCAACATAATGGTGGTGCGAAGTTGTAATGGTGGTGGAATTGGTGTTGAAATATTGAATGTAATCAATTAATGTGAATAACCGTATGAAAATAAAGTCATTAAAAAGGTGAATTATAACAGGTGAAGGCCAAGGGTAAGGGTGAGGAGAACAGATTATGTAGCAAATGTTTTGGCATAATGGATATGTTCTAAATTGTTTTCTGGTGATGGTTATGTAGCTGAATGCATAGAATTTGATACTTGAATGGTGCATTTTATTGTACATTAAATTATGTTTCAGTAAAGCTGTTTCTATAATACACATCATTTGGTTGTTTTGTACTTCTTAAAGATGAATTACTTTTCAAAGTATGGAGCCTCCTATTCCTAGTGAATTCCAAAGGCCGGCAAAGTGGATATATGTCACTTATGTGAATGAGAGATTCCAGAGAGATAGTATAGATAGTACATTCAATATTTCAACACCAATTCCGCCACTATTACACCTTTGCACTACCGTTATTTCGAATTTTCCCTCCACCATTCAAGCTTGCCTGCCAGGGCAGATAGTACAGCACTTACCTTGCATGCAGCCAACCTGCATTCCATGCTGGTATCCCATATTGTTCCCTGATCCTCACTAGGAGTGATTCCCCCCCAAAAAATAAATAAATAAGAGGTTTCTGAATTAAGGGTAAGCGTTAGCATATTTAGGATTATTGGGTTTTTGGCTTAAGGTCAGTATTGCCTTGTGTATAGTAGAAAAAAAGTACAAGAATCAATAGCACTCATTGATTCATTCATTTATTATGTACTGAGCACCCATCATATGCCTGACACTGTTCAATAGTGTTGAGCTAAGTGAGTCTGAGCTATGTCACTGGGCAATTGTATCTAAGAGTGTCTTAGAAGATGCAGGCTTGTACTGTGTGAGCTGGAAACACGGTGCAGAGGCGAAGGCATTTGCCCACTTGCCTGGCATTCACCCCTGGCACCACATATGGTCCCCTCAACATAGTCAGAAGTGATTCCTGAGCTCCACTAGGGGTGGCCCTGAAACAAAAGCAAAACAACAACAAAACGAAGCTTATGAAAACCATTAAATTGTTTGGTGCTGATTACAAGTGCAAGGGAGAAAAGGACTAAGAGCTTGGAGTCAGGAAGACCGGACCCACTAATCCCTACCGCCATCACCATGGTTTGCCACCATGCTGCTACAGCTTTTCAACTGGACAATTAAAGCAGCCTTCACATTGGTCTACCGAGTCGACTCTAGTTTCCACTGCAACACTGTGGAAGAAATTTTACTCTGGCGAGCAATGGGTTCAGTTCTGGATTTCAGTTGGCCTCTGAAGCCTTCCAACTGCTGCAGTATGTTAGTTGCATTCTAGAGTGTTCCATTCTATGGAGGAATGGATGTTTGATCATTGTATGATGGGAACTCAATCATAAAAGCTTTGTAACTTAATCTCACGGTGATTGAATTTTTAAAAAAAGAAAAAAAATGTTCCATTCTAGACACCATAGCAGTTGGAAGGTTTCAGAAGCCAACTGAAATCCAGAGCTGATTCCATCACTCGCCAGACTAAAATTTCTGCCACAGTGTCTCATAATCCCGCAGATCACAGTCCAGGCTCTTCACTGTGGTACCAGAACCCTGGCTGGAAGGAAGGTTGGCCGAGGAGAGGTGGGATCCCTGAGGGGTGGGGTGGGAAGGACAGAATGCTTAGTGGCTAAAAGCATCGGGGCTCTGGTTCTAGTGCTGCTGGTATTGATGCAACCTGAGACTCAGTTTCCCAGGTGACAGAACCATGAGACAGGTGATCTTTAAGGCCACTTTCAGTCCCCATGCCATCCTTGTTGGTTTATTCTTATTGATGTTTTCTGGCTCTGGCTCTCTGTGCCCCTCTCACTCCACAGACACCTTGATAGAAAATTGTTATCTGCGGATATGAGTCACAGATTATAACTGACTCAATCTGCAGGAGTCTTCACAGCCCATTCGGCTGACATGATTCTCTGCCCAGAGGAGCTTTAGGGTCATGTTACTGACCTGAAGTGTGAAAGAAAACCTAGTGAGAGTCCTTTGAAATGGAAGAAGCAGGAATGCAAGAGTCACTGGCCTGCTCCTGGAAAATGATTGTCTGCTGGAATTCTGCAAAAGGGAGCGAGTGCAAGAAGAAATGGTCTGGTCTTTCTCTCAGCTCATTCAGAGGCTGTGTATGAAGCTCTCCAAAAAAGACTAGAGAGATATTTCCCTCCAGTCAAATAGAAAGGTCACTGAGCTGGCCACAAATCAATGGGCCATCAGTCTTGGCTTGACCTTGGCACTGTCTCTTCACCTCTAACTCCTCCCTCCCTCCCTCCCTCCCTCCCTCCCTCCCTCCCTCCCTTCCTTCCTTCCTTCCTTCCTTCCTTCCTTCCTTCCTTCCTTCCTTCCTTCCTTCCTTCCTTCCTTCCTTCCTTCCTTCCTTCCTCCTTTCTTCCTCCCTTCATTTCTTTATTTCTCGTTCTTTCTTCATTCTTTTTATAC
This sequence comes from Sorex araneus, assembly GCF_027595985.1. NCBI lineage: Eukaryota > Metazoa > Chordata > Mammalia > Eulipotyphla > Soricidae > Sorex > Sorex araneus. The sequence goes on along the minus strand of NC_073307.1, from coordinate 47,219,039 downwards.
CAATAGAACATGGTAAGAACAGCTCAAGTTCACTGGATATTTCACATTATGCTCAAGTTCCCAAGCAAGTTAGAAATATACAAGGAATAATCAAAGAGGAAAAGCTGTTTCTTAGTCTCACCTTTCTGACATCAACAGGTTTTTTAATTCTTAGTCTAATTTTTTTTGAAGACACCATAATTTATAAAGCTATTAATGATTGAGTTTCAGGAATACAATATCAACAGTGTCAAGTTACATCCACCAGCGTCCCCAGTTTCCTCCCTCTTTCCAATCTTCCTCTTTGACAGCCACTTTAAAAAATGTAGACTGGTTTACAGCGCTGTTGCCGGTTGGGTTTCATGCTTAACACTTTACCACCCTCCTGTGCCACCACTTCCACTAGAGTAATAACTTCCCTCACTATTATTCCAGTTCCTCCCTCCCTTTCCTACACCCCTCTCCCCTTCCCTGTGGTCTTCGACCTACTAAAGACCACTTCTCAGTTTCTATTGCCACTGGGCAATTGTTATTCTGCTACGCTTCTTTATATCCCACACATGAGAGAGATTATTCTGTGTCTGTCCCTTTTCCTCTGCTTAACTTCACTCAGCATGATATTCTCCAGATCCAGCGATGTAAGAGCAACTTGCATGATTTCCTCTTTTCTTGCAATGGAGTGGTATTTCCTTGAGTACCTTAGTGTAACTTAATGTCTTTATACAGTGATCTTCATGAACAGACTATTTTTTTTCTTTTTGGGTCACACCCAGCATTGTACAAGGATTACTCCTGGCTCATGCACTCAGGAATTACTCCTGGCAGTGCTCGGGGGACCCCATATGGGATGCTAGGAATTGAGCCTGGGTTGGCCGCATGCAAGGCAAATGCCCTACCCACGGTGCTATTGCTCCAGCCCCAAACAGACTTGTTTTTTAACCAAATGGGATTGTAGTTATACATTCCTAGTGGCACCCAATTCTTTGGGTGGGTGGGAGGAGAACGGAGGGGCTTCCAAGAAGTGCTCAGGGAGCCTGGGGCCACTCCTGGTGACACTGAGCCAACCAGTCCCAGTGGTTCTATGTCCAGGTCTGAGGATGCGATGCTGCTCGGGTTCTGTCATGCTGGGGGCCACCAGGACCATGCCTGGCACTTTTCGGGAGCCAGGTGGGGCCAGAGATCAAGTAAGGGATCTCAAACCCCAAACTATTTCCCTGATTCCAATTCTTCTTCTCTTTTTGTATTTTTTTGCAATATTTTTGAATATCTTTGCATATAATTAACCTTTCTGTGCTTTGATAACCATGTGACTAGATACCTAAAGGTATTCTCTGATGGAAATCACTATTTCATTTTACCTTCAGGCACATCGAGACCCAGAAGCAGGGCAGCCAAGCCCTGGGGCTTGAAGACTGTGCTGGGGGAGGGATAGATCGCTCAGGGTCCAGCAGGTACCCCCAGACACCCACTGGGGAGTTCTATCCTACTCTATATGACTTTCCATACTTCTTCTAACCCACCCATCTAGGCCATAGAGCAAAGTAGAATAGTATTTCTAGGGCTTTCTGTCAGGGTGCCCCTGGAAACTAGCTGGATGTGTTTACTCACTCATTTCTCCAACAAACCAAACACTTGGTATATGACAGGCATTGCTTTGAATTCTAGAGATTTGTCACTCAATAAGAGGAAAGAATTTTGGTTCTCACTAAGTAAATGATGGTTGGAGGGACTGCTCGGGATGGGAGATATGTGCTGACAGTAGACCATGGACCAAACATGATGGCCTCTTAGTACCTATGTTGCACATCGTAACACCCAAAAGCAGAGAAAGAGCAAGAGAGAATGTGTCTGCCACAGAGGCACGGGGTAGAAAGGGGTGGGGGTGGCGGGAGGGATGCTGGGAACATCGCTAGTGGAGAATGGGCACTGGTGGAGGGATGGGTGCTCTATCATTGTATGACTGAAACATAAGCATGAAAGTTTGTAAGTCTGTAACTGTATCTCAGTGATTCAACTAAAAACAGTTTAAAGAAAGTAAAACAGCAACAACAAAAAAGAATAGATGGAGATTTTCACCTCAAAAATTTTTTTGGTTCTCACATATTCTTCTTTTTTTTTTAAATTTAAATTTTATTGAATCACCATGTGGAGGGTTACATAGTTCTCAGGATTATGTCAGTTATACAATACTCAAACACCCTTCCCTTCACCCGTGCCCATATTCTATCACCAACCACCCCATTATACCTCCCGCCCCCTCCCGCCCCCCCAGTCCCCGCCCTTGTAAATGATAAGTTTCACTTCGTTTACGCTTTATCTTGGTTACAGTCCATGTTTCAACACATAACACACTATTGTTGCTAGGGTTGCCCCCCACAAAAGAAAAGACAGTCCCACTGTCAAGGAAGCATTTGATGGCTCTCCATTGCTGAGAATGTAGAGATATTAAGTCCCGATGTTTGTTACATAACTTTTCTATTTTTTCCCCCCTCGTCCCGCGCCACCGAGATCATGCCTGTTTAGTAATCACCACGCTGCCTGACAAAGGGAAAACAAACCAAAAAAGATGGTTATTTCCTGTCATCAGCCGGCGTGGGGCTCTGGCTTAGTTGATAGTCTGGTAAAATGTCTGCAAGCAGTTTCTGGAACCAAACGTAATACGCTGGTATCGGCCCTGGCTCGAGATTCCACCAGCGTCCCGCTGTTCCAAGTACATAATAACTTATTCCCTTGTATCCCATTCCCACGCCACCAGGTCCGTGTTAGCTTAATGGACATCATACTATGGTTAACGCCACGCCGAGTTTCTTCCCGAGAAAGAAGGATATTTCTTCTCAGCCGGCGTGGGGATATGGCTTAGTTCAGTCTATAGAGATGGCTACCACTTTGGTAGCCTTCAATATTTCAGCAAAAGACTTACTATTCTTGTTAGGATTTCCCACCAAAGTCCGACCCGTTAAAAGGGAACTATTTCATATTGGTGATGATTAAATGACAATAGGTTGCGCGGCCATGGCAGCGGCCTCTCTCGGCTTTGAATTTCTGTATAAAGTCCAGGGAAAGTACAGCCAGAAATTACACGTCACTACAAACTTTAACCCTATTATGGTCCCCCCAAAGTCCAACCCATTACAAAGGAACCATTTCATATTGCTGATGATTAGATGACATTAGGCTGCCGCGGCCGCGCAGTTTTGGGTTTCTATATAAAGTCCAGGGAAAATTCTGCCTAAAATTCTATCGCTACAATCTTTTACCCTTCAACAAAAAACTCAGTACTATTGTTTGGAGTTTCCCCCCACGGTAAGCCCTGCCAAAAAGGAACATTTACACGTTGCTGACAATCAAGAGATATTAGGTCGCGTGGCTGCAATAGCAGCCGCGCGGTTTTGGATTTCTATATGAAGTCCAGGGAAAATTCTTTTGGTAATTGCATCACTTGCTGGCAGCGCCTGGGCCAGTAGCTCCGAGCACACAGTTTGGAGGCATTTTGGGGGCGCCGCTCGTGTCCAAAGTGGTTCAGTTACCTCTGGGGTCGATCTCGAGCGGGGCCGGAAAGGAGCGTCCCCACATGGCTCTGTGCTTAAATGTCGGCTGGCACAGGGCGGATCCGGGAGTCCCGCCCCATCGGCTATCCCGGGCTTCCTGCATAGTCTAAAAACCGGCTATTGCCTCGCTGCATTCAAAAAGAAAGAGTTGAGAGAAAAAAGACCATACCCCGCCGGCAGCGCCTGGGCCAGTAGCTCCGAGCACACAGTTTGGAGGCATTTTGGGGGCGCCGCTCGTGTCCAAAGTGGTTCAGTTGCCTCCGGGGTCGATCTTGCGAGGGGCCGGAAAGGCTCACATATTCTTCTTAGTGAAGAAAATAGGATCTTAGTGAAGGAAGTCCATAAGTTATTTTAACAGTCAACATTTTATGAACAATTGTTTTGTCCCCAGTTCTCTCCCTCCCATAGCCTGCAATGCCAAAGTAGCCATGTTTGTGCTTGGGGTATCTCTCTGAATTTCAGTTTCTTTTTGTTTGTTTGGGCACAATTGCCTGTGCTCAGGGTCTGCTCCTTTCTCTGTATTCGGGAGACCAAATGGGGTGCCAGGAATCCAACCTGGGCCAGCTGTGTGCAAGGCAAGTGCCCTACCTGCTGTATTCTCTAGCCCTAGCCTCTCACTATTTATTTTTTCACTTAATTTGTATTTCCTTTTCATTTGACTTCAAAAGATTTTTCTCTGGATAGACCTTGCATTTGTCTTGGCAAACTAAAGCAAGTTTTACTGAAAAGGAAGTTAAGGGTCAAGAAAAAACAGGTATTTCTCCCAAGCTTACATATTTGGATATTTGGCGGCAGATTTTTAAAAAGGAAAAGGGAAAGAAAGCAGGAATTCACAATAGATTGAGCCAAATGATCTTTGAGGAGATCTTTCCCCTGGAACAACAGTCCCCAACTCTTGCAGAACACGCCTCATGAATTCCCAGTCTTAACGCATCCACTTCATTGGTGAGCATACGTGCTGGGGGATGGATCAAAGCTGCGGCCTCATACAAGCGAGGCAAGTTCTTCTTCCTGTGCTGTCACCTCTCTCCCCAACAGAGGCAAACACAGGCAGCAAATGGTAGCCAGAGCTTTCCCCACTCCCCACTTACTCAAAGACTCATTCTGGGGTGCTCCACAACCCTGCCTCACTGCTCCGAGAGCTTCTCGTTTCAATCCAAGCTGACTTGTCTAAGAGTCTTAAAAACTTGCTAGGAATTTGATGCCACTTTGGCAAATGCTGCTGTGGGTCAAAAGAGTAGTTGATTATTCATCTAATGAATAAGTTTGGGAGCAGTTCCCAAACTAATTCGGCCTTCAATCCCTTTCATGGGCTGGAGCGATAGCACAGCGGTCGGGTGTTTGCCTTTCAGGCGGCCAACCCGAGTTCAATTCCTCCACCCCTCTCGGAGAGGCCGGCAAACTACCGAGAGTATCGAGCCCGCGCAGCAGAGCCTGGCAAGCTACCCGTGCATATTGGATATGCCAAAAACAGTAACAATAAGCCTCTCAATGAGAAGACATTACTGGTGCCCGCTCGAACAAATCGATGAGCAATCGGATGACCCCTTTCATAACAAAACATTGTTCAGTGGCCCCCAATGGTACCGATGGTTGATTAACCCCCTCCCCCTGCATCATTGCCAAAGTAGGGCAGAATCATCCACTCTGGGAAATGCTTTTCTAACTGGATGCTAGTATCATCAACATTAATAAAGCATTACTAAACAAATAGCATTAATAACAGTCGCTCTGACATATGAGCAATCTCACAAGTGACTATACTTTTGGATCCTTCCAGCCAAAGCTCATCCTTCAAACCCCAATCAGGCATCAATTCTCCAAGAAACCTGCTCCAGTAGTCTCTACCTGAAGTGTCCCCTCCTCAGCTTGGGTCACCATGCTGGTGCTTTGGGACTGCACTCTTATTCTCCACCCTAAGAGCAGTGACCAAGTCTCCCCCACCCAACACCCATCCTCCCAATACTATGCACCATGCCTAGCACTAGGTGCCCAAGGGAAGTTGTGAACATCATTGCCCACTTGTCAATGACTGGGAAATGATGACAAGAAACCAGGGTTTCCACCCCCACTGCCAACCACACTTGCTTTGAATTCAGTGACATCAAAAAGAGCTTGTGCCGTCTCTAGCACAGACCTCTCTATTTTCGTAAGGAAAGGATTGCAGATGATTCTGTGGCTAAAGCTCCTGTCTTGTCACTGTGACGCTCCGAGTTTCACTCCTGTGCCATTATCACATGTACCAAGCCTAGTCCTGGCAGCTCGACTGTTCTGTGAGTCCTGGAGTCACAATTTATTTGCCACACTAGAGCCAGGGGTGTGTAAACTAAAAAAGATGTGAAAGCACATGGCAGGAAGTTCACGCCTCGGAATGCATGTGTGTGAGCACCGTAATCAAAGTGTGCAACCCCTAGCAAGCACAGGTGCACTCACCACAACCAAAGGAGTGCAAACCCCAGCGGGAGTCATAGCTGTGTGTGAGCACAGCCACGTTGGGTGTGACCTCCAGTGAGATCCCTGGTCATCACAATAATATCACTGTCACTGTCACTGTCATTGTCACTGTCATCCCGTGGCTCATCTATTTGCTCTTGCGTGCACCAGTAATGTCTTCATTGTGAGGCTTCTTGTTACTGTTTTTGGCATATCGAATACGCCACAGGTAGCTTGCCAAGCTCTGCCGTGCGGGCGAGATACTCTTGGTAGTTTGCTGGGCTCTCCGAGAGGGGCGGAGGAATTGAACCCAGGTCGCCCGCGTGCAAGGCAAATGCCCTAGCCGCTAGGCTAAAATAATATCAACAGAAAGAAAGAAAGTAGGGATAATAACTAAGAAGAGGGATAATAGAAGAGAGGTAGAGTGGGAATACATGAAGGAGAGCAGTGAGAACAAGGAGAAGGAAAGAAAATACAACAGGTAAAAGTGAAAAGAATGGATGGAGAGATGGCTAGATGGGTGGAAAGTAGGATGAAAGATTGAAGGAAGGAAGAAAAGAAGGAAGGAGAATAAATAAATGAAAGGAAGGAAAGGAGAGAGGGAAAGTGTAGATTATGGAAGTAAAAATGGTGAATGAAGAAGAAGTTGGAAGGGAAAAAAGGAGGGAGGTGAATTAACAATGAGATGATGGAAAGAAATAAAGATTCGTGGTAGGATAGAAGGATAGTAAGTACTTGGAAGAAAGAGGGGAGGGAGGAAAAGAAGAAAAGACGAGAAAGAAGGAAGAAACAAAGAAGTTAGAGGAAGAGTGCAGTGATGAAAGGGAAGAAATAAGGAAGAAAATGTATACTAGGTGGAAGTGGAGCTCCAAGATCAATTTGTCTAGAACTTCACTTGTCCTTAGGAAATCACAGGTCCTTATGTGACATTAAGTGTAGGAGCTGCTCACTGAGATTGTTACTCTGGGTCTTAACCAAAGCTAGGTTGACCAAAAGCTCCAAGAAGCGCACTGATTGTTCTAATGACAAAGGATTATGTTAGTGAAGATAGACTAGATCATTAGGACGTTGTAACTGACCCTCTAAAGGGTAATGTATTCTGTTCTTAAAGAAGCATTTGTTTTCTGATCCATTGCATTGAAGAGACAACTCTATGAGGCACCAGAAAAACATAGTCCTTAGTGCCATAAATCAACCAACCAACCAACCATACCTGTAGGATGTTTCACTCAATGAAAGTGGAATCACATTCTATTCTAGTGCACATGGAGTTTACATGGGGCACATTGTATGTATGTAGGCCATAAAACTAACTTCAATAAATTAAAAAGAACTAAAATCACCCCATGTATGTTCTCTGATTATGATTAGAAGTTGGTAATAGAAAGTGATTTTGAAAATCCCCAAATCCCCCAAGATTAGCACCCCCCCCAAAATTTTTTCCCGCAAATGCTGTTAACATTTATGTGGACTCAAAAGTTTCTGAATAGTCAAAGGAAATATGGAGAAAAATAAAATGGGATGCATTACATTCTCTGGTTTTGCATAATACTATAAAGCTATAGTAATCAAAACTGTATGGTACTGGAATAAAGGTCAACTCTCAGATCAATGTAATGGCATTGAGAATTTATTAAACCCTGATTTATGGAAAGCTAGTTTATAATAAACAATCTGGGTGCAATAAGTGGAGCAAGAAAAGTCTCTCACAAATAGTGTTGGGAAAACTGATTAGACACATGCAAAAAAAAAAATCTGGATACCGATCTTACACCATACACAAAAGTTAATTAAAAAGGGATCAAAACATCAATAGTAGACCTGAATCCATAAAAAATCAAGTAAAATGGGCAGATATCACCAAAATGTTGACTCCAGAGCATCTTCAATGATTCAGCCACACTAGCAAAGAAAACAGAAGAAAAATAAACAAATAGGAAAACATCAAACTACAAATTTCTGCACTGTAAAAGAAATGACAACTAAAGGGGCTGGAGCGATAGCACAGCGGGTAGGGCGTTTGCCTTGCACGCGGCCGACCCGGGTTCGAATCCCAGCATCCCATATGGTCCCCTGAGCATGGCCAGGGGTGATTCCTGAGTGCAGAGCCAGGAGTAACCCCTGAGCATCGCCAGGTGTGACCCAAAAAGCAAAAAAAAAAAAAAAAAAAGAAATGACAACTAAAATAAAAATATACCCTACAAAATGAGGGAAATGATTTGTACACCACACATCTGGCAAAGAGGTCATATCCAAGATATATGAAACATTCACAAAATTCAATAAGAAATATGACCAACCCCATAAAAATGTGGGGAGCAGATGCTGAACAGACCTTTCCCCCAAGAAGATATATAGTTATATTTTTCCCTATTTTTTAACAGACATATTAAAAAGTGATAATTGTCACTGACTACCAGGGAAATGCAAATCAAAACAACAGTGACATATTCTCATACCAATGAGACTACCTCATCTAAAAAGGTCAGAAACAACATACTGGTAGGGACTTATGTACTCTTATTCACTGTTGGTGGGAAAGCTAACTAGTTCAGCCTCTGTGGAAAAAAGAAACTTCTAAATTAAAATATATATATATATATATATTTGCCATATAGCCCAGAGATTCTGCTTCTCAGCATCTATTCTCAAAGTACAAAAACATTCATTCATAAAGATATACACACACGTATGTTCACTGCAGTGCTATTTACACTAGCCAAGATGAGGAAACAACATAAGTTCCTGGTAACAGGTGAATAGATAAAGAAATTGTGGTACACAATTTCTATATACCACAATGGAATACCAGTCAATTTTAAGAAAAGGTAAAAGAAATTTTTTTTTTGTTTTTTTGGGTCACACCCAGTGATGCTCAGGGGTTACTATTGGCTCTATACTCAGGAATTACTCCTGGGGATGCTCAGGGGACTATACGGGGTGCGGGGGATTGAACCCAGGTCAGCCACATGCAAGGCAAATGCCCTCCCTGCTGTACTGTTGCTCCAGGCCCCAAAAGATAAAAGCTTGCAGTTTGCTGCAAACTGAATGGAGCTGAAGGGTATAATCTGAAGCAATTTCAGGAGAAAGACAAATGCTAGATGATTTCACTCATATTAGAATATAAAGAAGCAAAGGAAGGGAATAAACAATGGCCAAAGAAAACAAACCTTGAAATTCGGCCTATGGAAGTCAGTCTGTCTAAGGGAGTGAGGTAGGCTGAAGGCAGGGTAGAAACAAGAGGCCTCAGGGACCATTGTGCAGGGGTGGTCACATATGGTGGGTGTGGTGCAGGAACCTGGTGGGTCTAAATGATCCTCATGAATGCTTCTGTAAAGGAAAGATACTTAAGTAATGAAGAAATCACTGTATCACTGTATCACTGTCATCCCATTGCTCATCAATTTGCTCGAGTGGGCACCAGTAATGTCTCTATTGTGAGACTTGTTAAATCACAGAAGAAAAACATCTTAAGGGGAATTTGAAAAAAATCTTTGTGGGTTTTTGTTTTTGGGGGGCCACACCCAATGATATTTCTGAGTACTGAGCCAGGAGATACTTCTGAATATCATAGGGTGTGGCCCCCCAAAACAAAAAACCCACAAAGAATTTTTTCAAATTCCCCTTGAGACCTTTTTTTCTCAAGAAGTATCTCCTGGCTCTGTACTCAGAAATTACTGCTGGCAGTGCTCAGGGGGTCGAACTCAAGTTGGCTATATGCAAGGCAAGCACCCTACCCACTGTACTATCTCTCCAAACCCAGAACTTTTTTTAAAAAAAAGATAAATAAAAATGAGACACAACTTGCCAAAACTTTTAAGAAGCGACTAAAATAATCCTTAGAAGGAAATGTATGCCTATAAATATATTTAAAAGAGAACAAAGATACCCGCTCAGGACTAAAATGTCTACCTTAATACACTAAAAAGAGAATCAAACTAAATCTAAAGTTGCAGAGAAAGAAATGATGAAGATCTGAAAAAAATTTAATGATATAGAAAATAGAAAACTACAAAGACAAGAAAATTAAAAGTTGGGGCAGATATTGTGGCTCAGTGGTAAAGTGCATGGAGGTTTGGGTTTAAGAAGAAAGGAAGGAAGGAGGAAGGAAGGAAGGAGGAAGGAAGGAAGGAAGGAAGGAAGGAAGGAAGGAAGGAAGGAAGGAAGGAAGGAAGGAAGGAGGGAGGGAGGAGGGAGGAAGGAAGGTAGGAAAGAAAAGGAAAAAAGATGAAACAATTTAAAACAAACATTCCAGGCCCTGATGACTTCATTGGTAAATTCTGCCAAATATTTAAGAAAAAAATTAATACCAATTCTTAAAAAAATCATCCAAAGTATAGAAGAGGAAGAAACAATTATATGAGGTAGACTTAGACTGATGCCAAACCAAACCAAAACTTCACAAAACATGCAGATTACAGGCCAATTATTCTTAGGAATATAGATGCAAAACCCCTGAATAAAATACTAGCAAACAAAAACTGGCAAGCTATTAAAAGAACTAGAAACCATGACCAAACAGAATTTATCCCAGAAATGCAATATCTGTCTAATACAGTAAAATATATGAGCATCCTATGAATAAGAAAATATGGAAGACCCAGAAAATCATTTAGATTGATGTCAAAAAAGCACTTAACAAAGTTCAAAACCCCTTTCCTGATGAGAATAATCAACACGCTAAGAATAGTTGGGAAAGTCCCCAACATGACAATGAATGAACGTCTCCAAAATCCCCACAGTTGATTTTTTTTTTTTTTGGTTTGCTTTTGAGCCGTACTCAGCAATGCTCATGGCTTACTCCTGGCTCTGTGCTCAGGGATCACTTCTTTTTTTTTTTTTTCAACATTTATTTTATTTATTTTTTTGGGGGGGGAGGGGTCACACCTGGCAATGCACAGGGGTTACTCCTGGCTCTGCACTCAGGAATTACTCCTGGCGGTGCCCAGGGGACCATATGGGATGCTGGGAATCGAACCCGGGTCAGCTGCGTGCAAGGCAAATGTCCTCCCACTGTGCTATTACTCCAGCCCCATAGGGATCACTTCTTGATAATGCTTGATAGACCATATGATGTGCTGAGTTTAGAACCTGGGTCAGACATGTACCAGGCAAGCACCCTCCCCACTTTACTATTTATCACTCCAGCCCTTTCAAAATCCCCACAGTTGAATCTCTCAATAACAAAAGACTAAATGAGTTCCCCCAAATCAGGAATAACATGTCTCTTTGCACCATTTCTATTCAACCAACATTGACCTCGAGGTTCCTTTCTGTTTGTTTGTTCAGGGGTTACCTAAGGTTCTTGCCAAAATAATTAGGGAAGAAAAGGAAACTAAAGTATCGAGATTGAAAAGAAAGAAGTAAAACTCCAAGTTCACTTTTCCCTCTAGCATCTCTTCTGCCCAGGCAGAGGAAAGAGCTTGTGGGTTGTATCCACTAACGGCCTCAGGGACCAGAGGTTCCACAGCTGGGCTCTGGGGCCATACAGACACGTGAGTGTGGGGTCTGCCCTTCAGAGCTTCCCATTGGTGACCTAGAGCCAACAGCCTCCCTACAACGAGGTGCAGAGCAAGCCGAGCATGAAAGGCCCAGATAAAGAGCGTCTTTCATAGGCCTTCCTGTCCCAGGAATCGTTTCTGGCTGGGCCCAGGGGCTCCAGGAAGGGACATAGTAGATGTGATTCTTAGGTGTTGGGAAATGAGACCAAGTTCAAAGAATAGCAAAGCCAAGGTGACTTGTCAGCAGCAGCTCCCCAGAGCAGGGCCCCAGCGGGGAGTGAAAGGAGGAAGGGGTGTGCTGAGCTGATGGGAGTCCATCAGGAGGGAGGGTTTTGAGCACAAGAAATCTGAGCAGACACTGGGGCAGAGGTCCAGCCCGAGTTTTCTTCTGAGACTTGCTAGGAACTGCAAGTTCTCTCTGAGTTTGATCAAATGCTCATCCCCAGGCAGGCTCGGGGATTTGGATTCAGTCCTCCTGGGAAGTGTTGGCGGATGGTCGGGTGTTGTGGGGGGAGGGACAGGCATGGATCTGATCAGTGCCTCTCATCAGGGCCGCGCCTCATTCAAAGTCCTCTCCCCGGTGAGTGCCCAAACCTCCATCCTTCACTGCAGGACCCGGTGGCAGCCCAGAATGGGGCATTTCCACAGGTTCAGTGTGGGTCACAGAGGACTTGTCTCTGACTCAAGTGACCCCCAACCCAATGAACCTGACCCAGCACCCATGGGACAGTGCTCCCTCCCCCTTCCCTCTTAACCTCATAGGTGCCGGAAGGAGGCAGCTTGGCCAACTGGCATGAACTTTGGCCAAGTGTAATCACTTTCCTGAGGAACTCAGAAGTGGCCAAGTGTTTCAAAGGTCTTTTACAAGCAGGAGGACAAAAGTCAGCTCCAGCCATTAGCCATTGATTACCCCTCTCACCACACCTCGGGCCAGATCCTTGCCCGGATTTTAAAGAACTGAAGTCGAGGCCTTGGGGTTATTTTAAATAAGTCCCAGGATGTGGCCAAGATGGTTTATCAGACCCAACCCGAAGGCTTGCTTGAGATCAAGCCCTCCTAAACCCACCCCCTCCAGCAGGGAGGGAGGGGAGCTAAGGTCCTGTCCTACAGAGGAGAAACTCACACTTAAAACCTGGATCCTTGGGCCACAGAAGAGGCTCAGTGGCTAGGGTGCACATGTCACATGTGAGGAGGCCGAGTTCCACTTCCCACACCACTGAGTTCAGAGCACCACAGGGAGCAGCCTCCAAGTCCCGAGCCAGGAGGAGCCTCTGTGGCCCTTTTCAAGACAATAAAATGGAAACAACTGAACAAAGGATCCCTTCCCTTTCTGCTGGGAGAATCAGTAGCAATCTGTATCAAGAACTTCAGAAAGATCTAGTCTCTTTGGTCCAGTAAATCTGTTTCAAGAATCTCTCTTTAGGAATGAATCTTTAGTATGGCGGAGATTGCAGACACAGGTGTTCTTCAGAGCATTAATCAAGCCAGCGAAATCAACTCTGTCTTTGTTTGCCACAGACAGGCTGCCTGAATTTATTCTATCAGGCTGCTTGAGAACAACGTGTTCTAGCTGCATTAGCTCATGGAGTCCTTAGACTAACCCTTTAAAGTAAACACTGCTGTTATCCCCATTTTCCAGGTAAATAAACTGGGCACAGAGGAATTAGGACACATACCCCAGACTGCATAGTTATTGGCATGGTGGAGTTAATATATTCAGCAACATGAATAAAAAAAAAAAACCTACGGTTGAAATGGTTTTTATTGAAAAGGAATATAATTGATGTACAGAGTAATTGCAATGAAATAAAACAACAGTAGAGAACAAAACCAAATTTGGTTTGTTTTGTTTTGCTACTGGTTACACTGGTGTGGCTCAGGGCTTAGTCCTGGCTTGGCGCTCAGGGGTTGCTCCCAGTGGTGCATGGAGGGCCATGAGGTTCTGGGGATAGAACCAGGGCCTCCTGTATGCAAAGCCTCATCCCAAAGAGCTATTGCTCTGCCCACTCAGATTCGCTTCTCAAGATGTCAAGGACAGACTTGAAACCAGAGCTGTGGTCCCTTAAGGTGCGACTTATATGGAGGTTCTACGGTGATGGTGGGGTTTCTATGTGTTTGTGTTTTACCTAATTATTTTTATAACTCAGGGAATAAAACAAAAGACTTTCGTTTTCAAACAGGACTTTAGCGTTGCTAAAAGGGTGCTCTTCAAATGCTGCCGCCCCCCCACACACACACTTTATTTAAACACTGTGATTTGCTACTCAAATTGATGGTCTCTAGCAAAAGTAGAGGTAGGTCAATGAAAGGCTCCCGGCACGCCTGGGACCCATGGGAGAGGCTCAGGGAACACAGGGGGAGGGGCCAAGACTCATTAGGAAGGGAGCCAAGATGCGATAGGGGGAGGAGCCAAAAGTGCTACGCGCAGGAGGCTGGTCCCAGGGGTGGGGTCCGGTGGCGGGAGGGAAAGGGTGCTGATGGAGCAATAGTACAGTGGCGGCTTGCCTTGTACACAAGTGACCTGGGAAAAAAGGTCTTTGTTCCTCCACTTCGCAGGGAGGCCCAGGCAAGTTTTCAGGTGATAGGTCAGTGGGTAGGGAGGCTGGAGGTGGCTGTCTTACCCTCTCCTCTCTGTAGATCAGGGATTGGCAGAAAAACATCCGAAACAGCCACACCGGGGTCTCTCTAGGCTGACCTCCTTCTCTGTCTCCGGCCCAGCCCAGCGGCACCCCCCAACCCGCCCACCCCGCCTTTAAAGGGACCGTGTTTAAAATGGACAAGCCTGAATTGTAGAATCCCTTCAAGGGGCCGGGGCCAGAGAACAAGGCAGAGGCCTTGTGCACAGTAGGTGCAGGCTCGATAGCGGGAACCACGGATGGTTTTCCTGGAACCCTGCTGGATGCAGACCCAAAGCAAAACAGATAACATTCTTTTGAAGTTTTTGTTTTGGTCTAGAGCATACTCTCAAAGTGAAGAACGCAGGTTGTCAGACAAGCATATACCTTCCGAACAACCCCAGAGCTAGCAGCCCGAGGTTGCAAAGGCAGAAGCAGGGCCGGCAGGCAGAGCAGCATCCGAGGGCAGCCGGACGGTCCCGCCCTGGGCTTGGCCACGGCAGGCACCAGGGGCCATGGCTGCAGGGAGGTCACTGTCTGCCCAGAACGCTTGCACAGACCACTTTCAAATAGCAGCTTTGATGTCACGATCTTGATGAATTGCAGGTTTTCACCACATGAGACAGGTCATCACAGAAAAGTTAAAAATAAGTGTTTCGAATGACCATGTCTCTGATACCTTTATTTTAAAACGAAATTGATTGTCTCTAAAGGTATTTTGCCACCGAAAGAAAGTAAGCTAGGAGAAGTGTTTAGATTCCAGGGTTTTGTTTGTGGAAACGGAACTCCGGGCCCCGCTGCAGGCAGCTGCTCTGTGTCTGAGAAACGCCCGGGCCCGGGCTGGGAGAGGCCACCGAGGAACTCGAGCTCTCCTGCACCCTTGCCTGTGTTTAGGGGTGCCCACCTTACTCGTGTCAAATTGTTGTTCGGAGGGCAGGAAAGAAACATGTTCTGCTGGAGGGTATCCGTTTGAGTGAGGCCAGCCAGAAGGAGGGGGACAGAGACAAAATGATCTCTCTCATAGGTGGGGTAATAAAAACACAGCAAAGGAATCACCCATGACCCAAAGCAACAAAACCTAAGGACTGGTCTACAGAACAGAGCTTACCCATGGGAATGGGCGGGAGGAGGGGAGTACTGAGGCAAGGGAGCATGGAAGGAGGGCTCTAGCGACAAAGGCGGGGGCAAGGGGACGCTCAGGTGAGGAGATGTGAGGAGCAGTTTGGATGGTCGGATGCATGGAACTCTGACACTGACACTATTGTAAAGCTGTAAATCACAGTGAGTGAAAAAATAAGAGCAAGTAGGCTTGCCTTGCACACAGCTGGCCTGGGTTCAATCCCTGGCACTACGTATGGTCCCCTCGGGTCCCCGAGCACTACTGGGAGTGATCCCTGAGCACAAAGCCAAGAGTAAGCTCTGAGTACAGTCGAGTGTGGCCCAGCTCCTTCCCCCCATGTCTTATTTTGCTTCAAACTTTTATGTTTCAGAAGCTTCACTTTGTGATATAAAGCAGAGTCTTAGGAAAAAGGTGCGGATCTTTGGAAATACATAACCAAATCTGGAAGGTATAAAGAGGTGGCCACAGGCTGCAGAGCTGGCCTTCCCTTCCCCACGCTTGTCCACAGAGCCCGCTCCCTTTCTTCAGGAACACCATCCTTGCTGAGTTTTAAAATTAAATTTTTGTATCTTCGCAATTGTGAGTGCACATGCATATATTCTTTGATAAGTGTGTGTGTGTTTGTGTGTGTGTGTGTGTGTTTGCACAGGTGCACACATTGTAGGGATTATTCTATCACAGATGCAGGATTCTGTTGGCTGATGACACTGTCCCTTCTGAGCTGATGGGTGTCTCAGTGTCTAACCTGAAACTTTGCAGGTCTAGGCAATCTAGCAGGGCCTGGGGCCCAAGCAGGTAAGAAAAGGGGTAGATCCACAGCTCCCCTTTTAATCTCTCCCTCCCTGTCCTTCCCTTTCTTCCCTCCTTGCTTTCTAAAATGAAGGCAACTCCTTGTGACTAATTTACTTGGTTATCAAGGCAAAAATTACATATTGAGAAACGATACATGAAGAGAAAAAAGAGAGAATAGAAAGTCACTTCTACTATTATACAAAAATAATCAGTATTGGCATCGTCGCATCGGTTCTTTCAGTTATTTTTCTGGAATACCCACATTTCTTTTAAACCATTTCCACCATTTTCAAGTGTACAATCCAATGGTGTTTAGTACATTCACAAAGTTGTACAGTGATCACCACTATCTCAATCCAGAATGGTTTGTTTATTTGTTTGTTTTGTTTTGGGGTCACAACCAATGATGCTCAGGGGTTACTCCTGGCCCTGTACTCAGGAATCATTCCTGACAGTGCTCTGGGGACCATATGGGATGGCAGAGAATGAATCCAGGTCAGTTATGTTCAGGGCAAGTGCCTAACTTGTATACTATCTCCCTGGCCCTCAATCCAGAACATTCTTTTCCCTTAAAAGGACATTCCATATCCACCAAAGAGTTACTCCCATTCCCCTCTCCCGGCCTCTGGTAACCATTCATCTGCCTTTGTCTCTGGACTTACCCATTCCTTGTTTCATGTAAATGGAATCATACAATCTATGGCCTTCTGTGTTTCCTTTCATTCACTCAGAAGAACATGCCACGGTTCATTCATGTTTTGGGGTCAGTACTACAGTCCTTTATATGGCCACATCCGGTTGCATTATATGGCACTAACATGTTTGTTATACCATCCATCAACTGAAGGAGATTTGGATTGTTTCCACCTTTGGGTATTATTATTTGCAAATAATTTCCTCATTCTTGGCTTATTTCTACCTTCTCATATCCTTAAATGCATAAAAGCTGTTGCTTATGAGAAAGACCAATTTGTCTATTTTTCCTTATGTTTTTTGTGCTAAAGGTCATCTGTGTTTTCTTCTAAGAGTCTCATAGTCCAGTTCTGATATTTAGACCCCCTATTTTGAGTTCATTTTGTTTCTAGTGTGAAGTGACTTCATTTTTTTTGCATAACTATTGAAGAGATTACTCTTCCTCTATTGAATGACCTTTGCAACTTTGTTGGAAATCAGTTAGCCAGAGATATATAAATCTATTTTGGAGCTCTCAATTTTATTCCATTGATCCGTGACATTATCTGTTATTCTACACTGTTTTAATGACTACAACTTTGTAGTAAGTTTTGAAATCAGGACATTGTGAGTCCTCACGCTTTTTCTTTTCCATTGCTTTGGTTATTTTGGATTGTTTACATTTCCAGATGAATTTCAGAGCCAGTGTTTTTGAATCTGAGATTTCTTTAGTTTTGCATTTTGGTTTTGGGTCACACTGGTGGTGCTCAGGGGTTGATTGCTCCTGGGTCTGTACTCAGAAGTCACTCCTGGCAGTTCTGGGGACCATATGGGATGCTGGAGATTGAACTGGGGCTGCCACGTGCAAGGCAAGGAAATACTGAGATTTCTTTGGATATAAAAATAAGAATGTCTTTGATCTATAAACATGTATGTCAACTTAGGGTTTTAATTTCTTTCAGAAATGGTTTGCATTTCAGTACACAAATGTTTCATCTCTAGGTGAAATTGATTTTTTCGTTTTGGTTTTGTGGCCACATCTACCCTGGGCTAGATGCTGAGGGATCACCCTGGTGGTGCTCAGGGGAATGGCCCAGGTGCCAGATACCAAATTCTGGGCTCAGCACGCAAAGCATTAGTTTGAACCCTTGAGATAGCTTCCCAGACCATTCATAAGTATTTTGTTCTTGGCTTTTTAAGGGGGGGATATTTTTTATTCTTTTGGGAGAGGGTAACTGTGGTACACAATTTCCCCAAATTTTCTTTCTCCTTCCCTCCTTCCTTCCTTCCTCCCCTTCTTCCTTCCTCTTCCTTCTTTCCTCCCTTCCCTCCTTCCTTCCTTCCTTCCTTCCCACCTTCCTTCCCTCCTTCCTTCCTTCCCTCCTTCCTTCCTTCCTTCCCACCTTCCCTTCTTCCTTCCCTCCTTCTTTCCTTCCCTCCCTCCTCCCTTCCCTCCTTCCCTCCTTCCTTCCTTCCTTCCTTCCTTCCTTCCTTCCTTCCTTCCTTCCTTCCTTCCTTCCTTCCTTCCTTCCTTCCTTCCTTTTTTTGTGAATCTAAATATTTTTGGGGAATTAATTTACTTTGAGAGCAAAGAAAGAGAAGCGTAACTGTTCAAGAGAGAAAAGAGCAGAGGAGAGAAGTAGATGAACATGGATTTTTCCAGAGTGGCAAAAGATCCAGCCCCAATTCTCTTTAAACTTTCTATCTTTACTGGTTCGGTTACTTTAAGTGACTTATATAAGTTCTGTCATACAATATTTGTCTTTTTTGCGCCCTTATTTAATTTTACATAGTGTTCTCAAGGCTAAACCACTTCACAGTACATATCAAAATTTCCTTCCTTTTTAGAATTGAATGCTATTCTATTCTGCATATATACTTCATATTGTTTATTCAGTCATCCATCAATGAACAGTTGAAATCCTCCCACGCTTTATTTATTGTGAATAATGCTACTATGAACGAGTATATACAAGTCTCTCTTTGAGACCTTTTTTGTTTGTTTAGGGGAAGTGTTGGGACCACACCTGGTGGTTCTCAGGACTCACTCCTGCCTCTGTGCTCAGGGATCACTCTTGCAGGTGCTCAGGGGATCACATGTGGTGCTGAGGATCAAACTGGGGTAAACTCGGTGCAAGACAAATACCTTAAGAGTCATTTTTAATTCTTTCAGATAAATACCCAGAAGCAAAATTATTAGATCATGTCAATTCTATTTTTAATTTTTTAAGGAATGGATGGTTTCCACAGTGGTTGTACCATTTTGCATTCCTATCAAGTGTTTAAGAGTTTAATTTCTTTGCACCCAACTTAATAAAGCATTTAAATTGAAGATAAAGACGTTTTCCCATGCCAGTGATGTACGGGCTACTTAATCCCTGCACTACACTTTGTGGATATACAACAATCCGCTTCAGTTATCCATCCTGATCGACTCTTTTTGTCATTTCAGATTTTAACTCTTGCAAAATAGTTTAAATATTAAAAAATAGTTATAAAGGAATGCAATGAGCTTTATTATAAAGTGAACAAAGATGTGCACTTATCCAATTATTTCCCTTGGATAAATTCCCAGATGCAGACTTATTAGGTCAAAAGAGAGGCATACTTTGAAATATTTGATGAATGTTGCCAAATTGTCCTCCCAAATTCTCAGGCCAGCACTCAGTCAAAACAGCAGAGAAGGGGCTGGAGTGATGGCACAGCAGGTAGGACACTTGCCTTGCACACAGCCGACCCAGGTTCAATTCCCAGCATCCCATGTGGTCCCCCGAGCATGCCAGGAGTAATTCCTGAGTGCAGAACCAGGAGTAATCCCTGAGCATCGCCAAGTGTGACCCCCCCAAAACAAAACAAAACAAACAAACAACAACAACAAAACCAGCAGAGAAGAGGCTGTCTGCTCCTCGTGGGGTGGCAGATGACTGCCCCAAGTTCACTTCCAGAGGGGAGTTGAGTTGAGGGGCATGGCTCATGCCTGTGTGGGCAGGAAATCCTCAAAAGATGGCAACAGACCGTTCAACAGAAGCACCTCTTCTGTGACCTTCACAGGACGCCTAGCCTATCTATTGGAATTTTTGTTGTAAAGTTGCTATGCAACTTTTGATCTTGTCTGTTGTCTATTTCTCCTGCTAGAGTGTAAGTTTCATGCAGCCAGGAGTTGTGGCTGACTTGCTCACCGTGAATACCCATGTTTTCTTAAGTGTCTGTCCCCAGGAAGATCTTGGGCAAGTTTAGAACATTAGTCATCCTTGGAGGGGGAACAAGACAGCTTCCCACGAGCTGAAACTCTGGGAGAAGTAGGGATCACACCTGTCATTGTTTTTTTGTGTGTTTTACAGTCCCTGGCACATAGTAACTGCTCAGTGAGTGAGTAAAGAAAGTGCCTGGGGCTGGAGAGCTAGTACAGTGGGGGAGGCACTTGCCTTGCACACAGCTGACGGGGCTTGATCCCAGCGCCCTATCTGGTGCTCTGAGCCTGCCAGGAGTGATCCCTGAGTGCAGAGCCAGGGGTAAGCCCTGAGAACCGCTGGATGTGACCCTCCCAAAAAATAACAAAAAGAAAGCCAGTGCCTGTTTCTAGCATGACAGTGGTAGTAGACGACGTGAAGACTCTAGGTCTAGTGCTCGCTCTGCCTGCGACACCCATTCACTCACTTTCACTTGAATGTCTGCACTGGATTTCTGTTTTTAAACTCCCCCCCTTTCTGCCGCCACATGGATTGCTTCGGACATCAGCGTCAGAAGCTCTGAAGTTCTGTCTGAAGCTCTCCAGGGCTTTCCTCGTGGCGAAGCCCAGGAAGGGAATTTTCTGAGCATCTCTGGGCATGCTCGGCTCATCTGTGCCCCCTTCGCCTGGATGCTGCTCTGTGGGCTGAAGTCAGCAAGAGAGCTATTTTTGACTAAGTGGCTACCTAATCTTACATAACCCACATGATTCAGGCCAAGGTCATTCAGCTTAGAACATCAAAGACATAGGAGAGTTAGTGAAGCCCCCACCTGCCTTCTCAGAGCCCCCCCAGAAAACCAGGGCTGGGAAGGTGATGTCAAAGTCCAGGTAGGATTTGCGTACAGAGTTTGACTCTCCTCCTGGTGCCGGGGAGAATCCCCCAGCACCTCTGGCACCTGGGTTGAATTAGCCTAGAAAGCGAGGTGCTGTGCACCCTATGCCCCTAACATACACAGACACACACACAAGCACACCCCACACACACCCCACACACATACACCACACACACCCCACACACATGCACCACACACACACCCCACACACATGCACCACACACACACCCCACACACATGCACCACACATACACACATGCACCACACACACACACACACACCCCCCACACACATACGCCACACACACCCCACACATACACATATATACACATATACACATACACCACATACACCACACATATATACACACACCGCACACACCCCACAACATATACTACGCATACACACACCACACACACATCACACATACACATACACATATACACCACACACACACACACACACACACACACACACACACACACACAGGTCCTCCCCTAATCTAACTTGAAGAGACTCCAAAGGCCCCATAATGGGAACTTTTCCCTCCTCGGGAAGAAGAGGTTAAATCCACATTTTTAATCTCAATTTCAACAACATTGGAATAGACCGGGAGGAACAATCAATGCCCTCTGGAGTTGAATTCAAATGCTTTTCTTATGTCATCACAAGTCTGACATGAAATAGATGCTCAGTAAATGCTCTGTAAAGTGAAATGCACAGAGCTTTCACTGATTCACTGTGTCCCCGGCTTCCTGCCATCCCCAGCTGCTGGCCAGCACCCTCGTATACATCCGGACTGTCTTTCAAGGTCCTCCTGAGCAGAGTGTGTGGTCCTTTGGGCCGTACCTCTCTGGTGCACTACCCGCATTTGTTCTGAGTTCCCGTAACATGTCTGTGGGAAGGGGCTGGGGCAGATGCGCTGTCGTGGCCCCCAGCACTCTGGGTGGCCCTCTGCTGGGCCCCCGCATCTGCTGCCTGGCACTTACTGGGATTGCCAGAGACAGAAAGACACTGTACTCGGTAGAATTCTTTGTGTTTCAAATCCAACATGGGAAGAGAGAGACAGGAGTGAATTCATGTTCTAAATACTCATGGAATCATTATAACTTTTGTTATGACATTTTCAGAATCTAACAAGTACTTGGAGCTTGTTGTAGAAAACACAGCAAAGTTGCAAAAAAAAAAATTTTTTTTTTAGAATATCTCCTGAGACATCTCTTTCCTTGGTCCGGGATGTAGCTCAGGGTATGATCTCCTAGGCCTAATCTCTAGTACAGTGCACACAAACACACACACACCCACACACCCTCCTCCTCCTCCTCCTTCCTCCTTCTTTCTCTGTTTTGGGAAACACTCAGAAGTGCTCAAACCTCCCCCTGCCCCCCTTCAGTGTTTAGTAACCATATGATGCCAAGGATTAAACCCAGGTCCTCCCAAGTGAAGACTACACCATCCCACGCTCTCTCTCTTACCAGCAGAGATGCACCGTGCTTCCTGTTTGGTTATCCCAGTTCCCTTCAGTAAGGCTGGGGTTGCAGCTCAGTGCTATAGCACATGCCTTGCATAGACCTCAGTTCAAACCCCAGCACTACAAAATAAGTAAATAAATAATCCAAAATTAGAATAAATACAATTTTAAAAAGAATAGCAAGTAAAGGACAACTGCAACTATGAACCCAGTTCCCTTTCATGGGAAATATTCTTTAATTCAGGTGACCCCTCCCAGGCTGAGTTGATTGGTGTAGAGGAAGGTCTTACCAATAAGCTGATTGACTGGCACTTGGTTGTCTTACCCATAGCTGACTAGCTCTGTCTTGATCTAATGTAGTCAATATACTCCTTGTTTGGGGTTTCTGGATTTTAGAGATGGCTTTAGGTAGACTCTTTGCTGTGTCCCCAACTGCCCACTCTCACCCCACGGGCTCTCTGCTGTGCAATGGCAAGGCAAACCTGGCATATGGGGGACTACATCCAGGAATTGAGTTTTACATTCCAGTCCAGTTGTTCTTAAGGTCACATGTGGCCCTGCCCATCTTAAACAACTCTCCAACTTTTGGCTAAGGGCCACCAAATCCTCCCTGGATTTTGTCCCCTTCGAGATAGATTTCTGTTACTTGCCGTCCGTCTGCCACCCACACCACGGACATGATTCCACGATGGTCGTTGACATACAGCATCATTTTAATAATGTGACAGCAAACTAATATCTGATTCCGCTTTTAGCCAATCCCGTTGGATATCTGGATTACTTCCACTCTGCTCTGATGAGCACTTCCTGTTAGGATGTTACAATGTGAGAGGCAGCTTCCGAATCAGTTCATCTTTGCCCCCTGCATGTTCTCAGCAAAATGAGCTTCCCGAGGTGGAGTTGCTGCTATTTGTGAGGCTCCGTCGACTGCCTGCCTGCCGGGACTGCCGCCTTGTGTAGTGTCACCACAGCAAGGTCACTGTGTACCCTTGTGGGATCACAGGGCTTCACGCTGAACGGGCCCCGGTGGTTGGGCCTTCGTCCTTCCTTTAGGAGCAGGGGGTGGTTCAGGGTTGGGGTCCAACCTGCTTATAGACTATGTCCAAGTACTGTGCTGAAGAAGTAGGTGTGGGGTCAGTTTTGGTCATGAGCATTTGTGAGGATTCTGCCAACAGAAGGCCAGGTCCCTGGGCACACGGCAAGTGCAGCTCCCCTGGGCCTGGGCTGTGGAGGCAGGAACGCTGGGCTTCAAGGTCACAGCTGGCTCCTGCGTGTTTGTCCCAGGAAGCAAGGGAAGAAATGGCTGTGAGGACATGCTTGGCACCCAACTGCTGGGTGCAGGGGACAGGCCTCCGTTGGAGAGGTCTGAGGGCAGATCAGCCAACCATCCCTGTGCTGAGCACTGGGATTGGTGCCAGGAGACGGGGGACAAAGCAGACCCAGGCCTGCTGCCCTGGGGCCCAGGCTAGTGGTCAAGGCAGAGCCTGGGTGAGACTGAACTTCAGTGGGGCCCAGGGAGGACTCAGTGATGGCTCTGGGGCTGACACCTGCCTGCACAGGTGGGGATCCCTTGGGACACCCACCTACTTGGGGATCCCCATCACCAGCTCAGTGAGCAGCTCTGGCAAGCACCTCAACCAAGTGTGTATGAGAGTCTGCTCGTGATAAATGCAAAGAGAGAAAAATGGGGGGTCTATGTGGTTGTGTGTTTTTGTTTTGCTTTTTGGGTCACACCCAGCGATGCTCAGGGGTAACTCCTGGCTCTGCACTCAGGAATTACCCTTGGTCGTGCTCAGGGGACCATATGGGATGCTGGGAATCGAACCCAGGTCAGCTTTGTGCAAGGCAAACGTCCTACCCGCTGTGCTATCGCTCCAGTCTCTATGTGGTTGTGTTTTCAAAGGGTTGAAGCTCTCTCTGGCAGTGCTGGGGAGTCTTTGGCTGAAGACTCATCCCACCAATGTGGGGATGCTTTCCTGGAAAGAATGGATTACACCAAGACTGGGTGGTACCCAAAGTGGGCGTTACCACTCCCTGCAGTGGAGAGCGAGGATGTTCTGGGGGCAGTAGAATCTAGGGTACACTTCCTATTCCTTCACTTAAAAAAGGTAGCTTTGGGGGAGAACTGGAGTTTTTTTTTATGAAAGGGGGCTTTTCATAAAAAGAGGATGGCAGGTTAAAGAGGATGGCAGAATCTAGGGCCTTGATTTTGGACATGCAAAATTAGAGATGTTGGAGCTGGAGCAACATCTTGTACACAGCCGACCTGAGTTTGACTCCCAGCATCCCATATGGTCTTCTGAGCACCACCAGGAGTGAATCCTGAGTGCAAAGCCAGGAGTAACCCCTGAGCATTGCCAGGTGTGATCCAAAAAGAAGCAAAAAAAAAAAAATTGAGATGTTTCCAAATGGCATCTTCTTGGGAGCAGATGGATACACTGATGTATAGTGAGATTTTATTTAGGGGAAAATGACTTAGGAGACATATATTTTCGAGCCACCATTTTTGCCTCTTTTTTTAAATCCCCCAGTGTCCTTTCACTTCTATGTCTATTTATTTATTTGTTTAACACTTTGCTTAATTGAGGTTCTGTGATTTACAATACTATTAACGATGGTTTCCCATGCTCATAATTCCAACACCACACCCATCACCAATGTACACACTTCCCTCTCCCAAGGACCCTCCGAACCCCCTCCTCTGACCCCCCAAGCTCAGTCATGTGAATCAGATCCCCCGGTGTGTTGCCTTTGGTACTGTGTGGCTACTGTATGTCTTTAAGTCCCACCAGTGAGAGGGATCATTCTGGATCTGTCCCTCTCCTGATGGCTTCACTCAGCATTTAAATCAATTCTATAACAAAGATTCACACCCATATGGGAGGGAGGCCCGGCGGGGTGGCGGCAGGAAGGCTGTGTCCGTCTGGAGAGAGTAGAATTCTATCCAGGGGTAGCTGTGTTTGTCTGTCCTCTCAACAAGCTGGCCTGTGGCAGTGGCCTGACCGGCCGGCTTGTGTGACTGACCGACTTGTGTGAGGCCCTGCAGGTTTCTCCCTGGGGCCCTGAGCAAACGGGTCTGAGACCCACATGTAATGTCCAGGGAAGGTTTTCCACAGTTGTGAGCCCCAGGTCCAGGCCCCTGGTGCCAGCAACATGAGCCCTGTCACCTTTCCTTTCACTTCTTCTGCTGACGAACCTGAATGACGCTTTCGCCTGCCGAAGCACGTGAAGAGGATTGTCCCCTGCCCCATCTGTCCTAATGGTGACACTGTCCCCCACCAGCACTTCTGCCAGAAGCTTCCTAGTTCTGAAGTCCAACACACACACATGTGACCACACGCACACCCCCACACCCAGCACCCCCACACCTAACACTCACCCTCACAACCCCCACAGCCCATACCCCACCCCCCACAGTCCAAACACCCACAGCCCACAGCCCAAACACCCTCCCACGCCACACCCCACACCCCACAACCCAACACCCCCATACCCCACACCCCACACCCCCACAGCCCAAACACCCTCCCATGCCACACCCCACACGCCACAACCCAACACCCCCACACCCCACACGCCACAACCCAAACACCCACACCCCCCCACACCATACCCCACACCCCACAAACCAACACCCCCACACCCCACACCCCACACCCTCACAATGCAAACACTCACACCCCACAGCCCAACACCCCACACCCCGTATCCCTCTACCCTCCAGGGTCTTCTCACCCTCAGCCCTCCATCCCCCCGCATCTCACCTGGTTCCATAGCAGCCCCTGCTGCATCTTCCCGGACTGTCCCTGAGGCCAGGTTTTAAAGTCACACAAGACAGGGCAGAGAGAGAACCCAAAGGCGCAGGCTTTGCACACAGGAGACCAGGGCTCCAGTCCCCCCAGCATCTCCAGGAGTGACCCAAAAGCAAATAAAATAAAATCAAAGCATACAAGGACCAGGGCTCAAGTCTTGAACCCCTTTCCAGTTTACAGTGGTCACAAACTGACCAGGCTGGGACACGCAGAAGATTCTGGAACAAAGCAAAAGCATTGCCCTAAACAAAATATACTGTGGCTGACAGCAGGCCAGCAGCAGCAACCCAGTGTGGACACCAGCCCGGCTCACCTAGCTGTCACCACTCTGATTTCTAACGTCTTAGATGACAGTCACCTAGTTTCGAACTTTATACACATGAATTAATATCACAGTACTGTTATCACTGCTTTTTTTTTAATTGTACAGTACTGGGAGTCAATTCCAGGGACTCAGGCATGCAAAGCACGTGCTCTACCACCAAGTTCCATTCCCATCTTGTATATTTGTCTCGATCCATCCTGGTGTCTGTGAGGCCCATCCATTTTTGTTCTATTAGTTATGGTTTGTACATTTTCGTGGCTGCATAGTTTTCCTTCGTCTGTATCACCAGTCAGTCAAGTTCTGAGAGACATTCAAGCAGTTTATAATTTCAGGCTGTTATAAAGCACAGTTGTTGCATTTTTTTCTTGGTGTATACAAGTTTGCATCTGCTTGGGCATGTACCTAGGAGTAGAATTTCTTTGCTGTTGGATATGCCTCTGACAGCATTCCTTTAACCCCCTGTGGCTTCCCTTGGCCTAAGACTCAACTTCATCTGCTCTAGCACCCCTGGTCCCCCCCTTCTAAGATCCTCCCCTGATTTCCTGCCATATTGACCTCCAAGTCCATTCTTAGGGCTGGTCAAGGAGCATCCCCCTCCCACCCCCCCACCTGATATGCCGGTTTCCACCTACTCAGGTTGCATACATTCTTGGAGGTGTGTGAGGCCAGATCCTGGGTGCTAGGGGCCTACTCTCACTCTGTCGTCACCGGGGTCACTCTCAGTAGTGCTCAGGGGACCCTATTGGGTGTCAGGAATCAACCCAAGATGGGCTGTATGAAAGGCAAGCAACCCCTGTATTATCTCTCCAGCCCTGGGGCTTACCCAACCTTCAGGTCTGAGGTCTAGCAGAGTTTCCACAGAAAGGCCTCTCCCGGTGCCCCAATCTGAACCAACACTCAGCGTTCTCACCTCTCACTGCCCCATGCATGGCTGTGCCAAGATGCTCCTCCATATGGCCTCTCCAGTGTGCCATGAGTACCAGTGCTCAGGGGCTCTCATGGTCACTGCTGAGCCCCCACCCCCCAGCAGGTACCCAATAGACATCAACGGACAACAGAGTGTGGGTAACAGAGGAACCAGGGCCGCAGCCTGGGCTCCGTTACTCACGGTTCTTGTGTCTTTAGGCAAGAAACCTACCTTCTCTGCTTTGTTCTCTGGCCAGGAGGAAGGATCCCGCTGGCCTCTAGACAGGAAGGCAGCAGGAAGGACTGCAGGAGAACGGAGGTGTGCCCACCGCCTGCCCTGGAGATGTCAACTGACACAGCAAGTGTTTATTAAGTGTTTACTAAGCGGTGGCTCAGGGGATCCTCACAGACCCCAGGGAGGCAGAGTTCTGTAACCCTCTCTCATACTGAGGAAGAAATGAAGAAACAGAATCCTGGGACTGAGGTCAAGTACAGCGTGGCAGGAGCTTGCCTTGCGTGCGGCCAACCCAGGTTCCATCCCCAGCATCTCAGAGGGTCCTCTGAGCCCCAGCCGGAGTGATCACTGAGCACAGAGCCAGGAGAAAGTCCTGAGCACAGCCAGGATATGACCAGACTCTGCCAACTCCTGCTCCAGCCAAAAAAAGAAACTGAGGCCCAAGTTGGTGAGCACCTTGTTAATCATTCTTGCTCCAGATCCTAGACCCTCAGCCACTACGGTGTATGACCAATGGGTAAAATATGGCAGAGGAAGGGGAAATGGTGAGCTCGTCACAGCCCTGCTCGCCACCCTGCACCCCCCCACCAATTCCTCCCTGAAGGTTGGGAGCACAGAATAAAAAGCACCGGGTTACACAAACATCCGTGGTTATTAATAGCCACGAGGGAAAAAATAGAAAGAACTGATTACATAAAAAATTAAACTTCTGTATAACAAAAGACATCGCAAATAAGGTCAGAAGATAAATGAGAATGTGGAGAAAATATTTGAATTTCATAGAGAAAAGACTTACTCTGCCTGGTCTGAATGTACGCCTGCAAACAAGTTGGGAAAATACACATGACTCAACAGAAAATGGGAAAAGAATGTGACCAGTTTTCAAAAGAGGAAGAGAAGTAGGCAACAAACAGATACAACTGGGGACATAAGGACTAATTAATAAGTTCCCACATGGTTCAGTGCCGGCATAAATATTGATAACATTTATGGCTGAAGAAGGTATAAGAAAACTAACACTCCTGTATCTAGTGTTAGATTGTTAAAAAAAATGACCTCCTTAAAAATTGCCTACTTTAAGGAAAACAATTTACAAAATATTATAGCAAAAATGTTTGTAATAACTCTCAGAAATGAAAGCAACAATGCATAGTAATCATAGACAGATAAATAATAGGCACAGGTACAGATGTTGCAGGGACAGAGAACTGTATAGCATTTTTTTTGTGCTTTGTACACAGTTGATCTGGGTTCCATCTCTGGCACCTAAACCCCAACAGGACTGATCCCTGAGCACAGAGTCAAGAGTAAACTCTGAGCTCTTCTGGATGTAGACCCCAAACAATCGCACACACACGAGAGCGTGCACAGACACACACACGCACGCATGCACGCACGCACACACACACACGTGTGTGCAAGAATAGTCATTGAAGCACTAATAACAAGACTATAGAGGGGCTGGAGCAATAGCACAGCGGGTAGGGCATTTGCCTTGCACGTGGCCAACCCGGGTTCGATTCCCAGCATCCCATATGGTCCCCTGAGCACCACCAGGAGTAATTCCTGAGTGCAGAGCCAGGAGTAACCCCTGAGCATCACCGGGTGTGACCCAAAAAGCAAAAAACATAATAATAATAATAATAATAACAAGACTATAGAAACAGTCTAAACTGAGAAGCTGTCGGTGGAGGGACAGCTCGGAGGGCTGAAGACATGTTTTGCATGTGGAAAGTCTGGGTACAAGCCCGATTCCTCATAATTCCCCAAACATCGCCAGGAGCAACCCCCAAACACAGACTCAGGGGTAGTCCTGCGGCTCAAAGCTCGGTGAATCCCTGCCCCCCAAATCAAAATCAGCCAATGAAGTCAACTCATGTGTGCTGGCTTCACATCGAGACCAGTTCAAATTGTAACTAATTCTCCGTGAAGGGAAAAGGATGTTGAATTGGATTGATCCAGTGTTCAGAGAAAACAAAAGCAACATAGCCCAAATCTGATCACTTGTTTCAGCAAAGAAAAATGTGGGGAAATCAAAATTTTACTCCATTGTGTCAAAGCAGCTGCACTGGAGCGTCCTCATCCTTGCTTCAAAAACATCTTGAAGCCTGAATTGTTGCCAGGAGCACGTTCTTTATTTGAAAATTAAGGACAGGATGTTGTTCGAGTGACATAGCATACTCCTAGCATGCACAAGACCCTGAGTTCAATTCCAGCATGACCTGGACCCCTTCTGCTCACAGCCCTGTCAGGACGGGCAGCTCTGGGGTCCAGAGGGCCATGCCGAATGTGATCTTGCTGTCCCCAACTCCCTATCACTAGTCAGGCAAAAACAGGGAAAGTCACCATGCCCCCTCCCCCGCACCCCCAGGCACTTCTGGGTGATAGCCCTATAAAAAATAAATTAAATGAGTGAATAAACCCAGCTCATTAATAATGACTCAATAAACGTCACGCCTACCTGTCTATTCTTGTAAAACCTCTGCTTTTAACACTTACCTTGCTTCAACTCCCGGCTGGAGAAAAGGGGTTAATTGTTCCTGATGAACGCCTTCTGATTAACTTTTGGTTAGTTCAGCTGCCCATATAGCCTGAGAAGATATCTTGTATTATTGTTATTCTAAGAATAAATAAATGTTTTGAATATGCAACACACACCCACAGTAGAAAAACTCAAAATGAACAAATGAGAACAGGTTTCAACACACTATCTGAAAGATGATTTGGTACATGTTTTTTTTTTTTATTCAGAATTTTATTATCATGGATGTATGTGGAAAAATTGGGGGCATGTTCAGAGGTTCAGACCCAAAGAATCATCTACCAATTAATACCAATGGGACCATTCTACTTTCAAGTGGCGAGGAAAACCTAAATATAATAAAAAGTTAGCTTCCTAACCACCCGGTGTATATCAGCCTTTTGTGTATCCCTCCAGAGGTAGTACATTCGTGTGTGCATTCTAGTTTTTTAAACACAAATACAGTGATGGTTTCTATGCAGTAATGGAGCACAAATATGTTCGTATAGAAGGTGTCTTTTGTTTTCTTTTAGCAAGAACCTAAAACTTCCCTGCCTGAGAAACTAAATGTCCCAGTGGAGGCATTTTATCTATTTGTCCAACCATCAGTTTATATGTCCATAAATTCTATCCATCCATCCATCTATCCAACCAACCGTATACCCATCTACTCATCCTTCCATCCATGCATCCATCTATTCACCCATCCATGCATACTTGCAAGGCATCCATCAACCCATTCATCTATGCTTTCATCCATGCACCCACCCGAGCATCCATTCATCCTTGCATTCCATGCATGCATGCTTCCATCCGTGCCTCGACTAACATCTGTTAACAAATATTTGTTGAACACTCACTCTGTCACAGGCACAAGCTAGAACCTGTAGATCAAGATGCAGAAAAATAATGTCTTTGTTCTCACCTGTTTAATTTGTTTGTTTGTTTGGTGGCCACACCCAGGGGTGCTCAGGGATGACTCCTGGCTCTGTGCTCAGGGATCACTCTTGGTGGGGCTCAGGGACCATACCGGGGTGCCAGGAAATGAACCTAGTTCGGTCAAGTGCAAGGCCAATGCCTTACCCACTGTGCTATGGTTTTGGCCCTACTCACTCTAACTTTCTGATGAGAAACACTGTAGAAGAAAACAAATAACAGAAGAAAAGAAACAAATTTCAGATAGTAAAAATAGTTCTGTACAAGACTGGAACGATAGCACAGCGGGTAGGGCGTTTGCTTTGCACTCGGCCATCTCGGGTTTAATTCCTTTGTCCCTCTCAGAGAGCCCGACAAGCTACCAAGAGTATCCTGCCCGCATGGCAGAGCCTGGCAATCTACCCGTGGCGTATTCGACATGCCAAAAACAGTAACAGCAAGTCTCACAATGGAAACATTACTGGTGCCCTCTCGAGCAATCGATGAACTACGGGATGACAGTGCTACAGTGCTACAGTGCTACAGACATATTCTTGGTGAAGATAGAGGGGAGAAGCTGAAAGGGGAGGAAAGAGGCAGGTCAGAAGGCCTATTTCAGACAGTGGCTAGGGAAAGGCTCCCCCAGGAGGTGACATTTAAACTAAAAACTAAATGTCATAAGGAGCAAATGTTACCACTTTCCTTGCTTTGGTGACATTCCAAT
The DNA here is from genome assembly GCF_027595985.1 of Sorex araneus. Lineage (NCBI taxonomy): Eukaryota > Metazoa > Chordata > Mammalia > Eulipotyphla > Soricidae > Sorex > Sorex araneus. The sequence goes on along the minus strand of NC_073307.1, from coordinate 47,187,408 downwards.
GACACTTCCCTTGGGTCAATTTCAGCCTGGCCATAATGGTCTCTACAGTTCTGAAGATGTAAGTTTGAATCTGGCTTTGTCATGGAAAGCCACACCAGCCTCGGGCGGTTATGTAAGTGCCCTGTGCCTCAATTTTCTCATCTGCAATATGAGATCCTATAAAAACAGTACCAACAGTACCCACCTCATATGATTAATTGGGCTAAGCCATGTGAGCTAAGTTGGTATAAAGTGATCCAAAAGTCTCCATGTTATACAGAGTTCTCAAACACAGAAACAAAAGAGTGATCTACAAAAAGAAAAATTGATAATATTTTTCACCAGAATTATAAATGACTTTCCCATGAAGGGTCTGGATGGAGAAGTTACAGTCTGGAAGAAAATATTTGCAAGTGTCTGAGAAAAGAGTGATATGAGAGGGGAAGGGCTTGGAGAAGACTCAAAACAGCATCCCCAGATAAACCAAATACATTGAGGGTGTAGCTAGGTGGTAGAGTGCTTGCCTTGAGTCTGTGAGATCCTGAGTTCCATCCCTAGCACTGAAATGGAAAAAGAAAACCTTGACCCACCACACTCTACTTCACCTAAAAGAATTCCCAGTTGTTGGGTCTGGAGAGATAGTACAGTGGGTAAGGTGCTTATCTTGCCCGCAGCCACCCTGGGCTCGATCATCTCCAATATCTCATGTGATCCCCCAAGTACTGGAAGAATTGATTCCTGAGTGCAGAGCCAGGAGCAAACCTTGAGCATCGCCAGGGTATCCTAAAAACCAAACAAACCAACCAAAATATTCACAGTTGCAAAAAAGCACAAGAAATGACAATCAGTGAGCACTTGGTAAACACAAAATAAAACCATAATGAGATACAACTATGTATCTATTAAAATGGCTTATTCCACACCCACACACACACACACACACACACACACACTGGCACACACTCTCTTGCGTGCTCGCGCGCGCGCACACACAAACACACACACACACACACACACTGGCACACACTCTCTCGCGTGCTCGCGCGCGCGCACACACAAACACACACACACACACACACACACACACACACACGCTCTGCCTATAGTAAATGCTGACAAGACACAGAGAAACTGCACCCCTCAGGCTGGTGAGAGGGTAAGGAGAAAAAGCCTCTGGAGAAAACCAGTGTAAGATAAACATAGCATAAGGTAAACTGGACTTATTTGGATTTACTCATTTCACACTTGACTAGTCTGGCTGGTCCACAGGTAATGGTGGTTTCAGTGTCAACCTCAGACCTACCTACAGTGAATTTAAGTTCAGCACGGCTGGCCAGGGATTTGTCACTGCTGTAAGGCACACACATCGCATGCAGGAGGCCCTGGGTCCCATTCCTGAAGGGAAACTGACAAACTCTGTGTGAAGTTCATACTTCTAGCCGAAGGACAAACCACGACACAGAACAACTCAGAAGCCAGCGGAGGTGTGGACACGGTGATCAGCTCGTGGGGTCGGGGAGGCTGTCCAGCGGAGGGGTGGACGCAGTGATCAGCTGGCTGGGATCCAGGAGGCTGTGACACTGAGACACGACATCCCCAGAAAGATCTGAGCTGAAGGAAGGAAGTGAATCAGGGCTGTGTGGTGGTTGTACGAATCTATATGCATGCTAGAGCATGGGCCAGAGAGAGGGCAGCAAGGAGGGCTCTCACCTTTCACGCAGCTGACGCAGGTTTGATTTCTGGCATCACATGTGGTCCCTTCCGGGAGTGATCCCTGAGCACAGAGTCAGGAGTAAGGCCTGAGCTCCACCAGGTGTGGTCCCCAAACTCAAAGTAAATTAAACAATAAAATTCATAGAAATGTGCATTTAAATACATTTTATTGAATTTGATGTCTTTAGATTTTTTTTTTAAGCCCTAGCCGTGCTCAGGGCTTACTCTTGGATCTGCTCAAGGATTATGCCGGACAATGCGCGAGGGACTATCTGGGGTGCCAGGACTCAGACCTGGGTCTGGCATATGCAGGGCAGCTGCCAACCCATTGTGCTATTTCTCCTGTGCCATGACTTTGATGTTTTCTTGTGAAGGCCACCTTGGGTAGTGCTGGGGGCTGGGGCATGTGTTGCTAAGCACTGGACTCAGGTCCTCACCTGTTCTACCAATGGGGTCACCGCGTGGCCCTACAACATGCCCAGTTTTTGCTTATGTTTGGTTTGTCTTGGTTTGGGGGCCAGACTTGGCATTGCTTAGGGCTTACTCCTGGCTCTGTGCTCAGAGGTCACTCCTAGCAGGACTCAGTGGACAGTATGAGGTGTCAGGGATCAAAGCGGGGTAGGCCACATGACTTGGCTTTGTGACTCTGCACTCAGAGATGACACGTGTTGTTAGAAAGGAAAGGGAGAACTCAAGCTTGGCAAGGACCCTCAGGACCCCACACCCCAGAGTCAGCCACCGGGAGAAGCTGCCCCCAGAACTGACTTCGTGGGTTTCACACAACTGTGGCCACGAGATGGGATTCACTCTGGTTGGCTTTTCGGGGAGTGTGTGCGGGCTCAGGAGGGCAACGCTCAAAGTGTACCCGAGACACCAGCCCATCTTCACACCCATGGGAAGCCCTTCACGGGCAGTCTCGGGGTGCGCAAGCTGCGGGCTGTCACTGGTCCCCCATCCTCCCTGCATCACCCATCCTCCCCCGTCATCCATCCTCCCGGCCCCTCTCCTCCCTACAGAGCTTTGGATCTGATGCAGCCGCAGCCTCGCCCTGAGTCCCCGCTGCAGCTCCATTGCAATCACCTCGGGAGTCTCAGCTTTTAACCGCTCACTCATTCCTCCTTCCGTCCAGTCTTTGCTGAGTGCTGGAGGCACCAGGCACAGAGCTGCCCCACGGAGATGCCTTAGCGGACAAGAGTGCCACGGTCCCTGCCTTGGCAGTAAGAGAGACACAGGGCAGGTGCGAAATGGTTCTAGCTTTCCTTTTCCCTTCCTTCCTTTCTTCCTTCCTTCTTTTCTTCCTTCTTTTCTTTCTTCCTTCCTTTCTTTCTTCCTTCTTTTCTTCCTTTCTTTCTTCCTTCCTTTCTTCCTTCCTTTCTTCCTTCTCTTCCTTCTTTTCTCTCTCTCTCTCTTTCTTTCTTTCTTTTTTTTTAATTTTATTTTATTAAATCACCGTGTGGAAGATTACAATGCTTTCGGGCTTAGGTCTCAGTTATACAATGCTGAAACAACCATCCCTTCACCAGTGCCCATATACCACCACCAAAAAAAAAAAAAAAACCCCACACAGTACACCTCCCATCCCGCCCCCCCACCCCCTACCTTGTAACTGATAAGTTTCATTTTACATTCTGTTTACTTTGGTTACATTCAATATTTCAACACAAACCTCACTATTGTTGTTAGGAGTACCCCACTAGATTCAGACCTACTGTGAAGACAAATAAGGTCGCGCGGCCGCGCAGTTTTGAATTTCTGTACTTTAACAAGAAGTCCAGAGAGAGATTTCTTCCAGATATTAGATAATTGCAGGCTTGAAAACCCAATCTGTGGTCGTCTTAATATGGCGGCCACCGCGCCCTTCATCCCCGGAGAGAAAGAGGCGAGAGAGAGAAATACCTTTCCCCTCCTGGGCGGGCACGGGGCCGAGGCTTAGTTCTCAGGCTGGAGACATTCTGCGAGGAGTTGCCCACGCCGCAAGAGGTTTTGCTGGGTCTGGATTCACGCTTGTGCAGCTGCGGAGAGGCCGCACATGCGTGCGGCCCCCGGGATCACATCTCGGCGGTGGGAGGGGCTCTTTCTTTCTTTCTTTCTTTCTTTCTTTCTTTCTTTCTTTCTTTCTTTCTTTCTTTCTTTCTTTCTTTCTTTCTTTCTTTCTTTCTTTCTTTCTTTCTTTCTTTCTTTCTTTCTTTCTTTCTTTCTTTCTTTCTTTCTTTCTTTCTTTCTTTCTTTCTTTCTTTCTTTCTTTCTTTCTTTCTTTCTTTCTTTCTTTCTTTCTTTCTTTCTTTCTTTCTTTCCTCCTTTCTCTTTCTTTCTCTCTCTCTTTCTCTCTCTCGCTCTTTTTTTCTTTCTCTCTCTCTCTTTCTTTCTTTTTAATTTTTATTAGTGAATCACCATGAGGTACAGTTACAAACTTATGAACTTTCATGTTTGCATTTCGTTTACATCCCTCCACCAGTGCCCATTCTCCTCCACCAATGTTCCCAGTATCCCTCCCACCACCCCCACCCCATCCCCCACTACCCCACTCTGCCTCTGCAGCAGGGCATTCCCTTTAGTTCTCTGTCCTGTTGGATGTTGTAGTTTGCAATAGAGGTATTGAGTGGCCTTCATGTTTGGTCTATAGTCTACTTTTGCATGCAGCTTTCAACCCGAGTGGGTCCTACTTTCTTTTTCATCTTCCTTCTTCTCTCTCTATTTTTCAGTCTGGGGTGCACCCAGAGGTGCTCAGGGCCTACTCTCAACTGTATGTTTGGAGGATCCTTTCGTGAGGCTGGGCACCAGACCCCGGCCTCCGGGATGCAGCACTCAGCCCGCTGCTCTCTCTCTATTCCTTGCACGCAGGTTTCAATAGCCTCTGTGTAAAAGCCTAGGGAGTGCCAGCTCAGGGCGTGATGCAAGCAAGCCCGGCCGCTAAGCTGAGGCCTCAGAACGGGTCGGAGTTAGCCAGTTTGGGAGCAGCAGACAGGGTCGCAGGAGGGAAGGGCACGTGCCGAAGCCCAAGGGGTCAGGAAGGCTTCATTGTCCTGCCAAGGGCTCAGCAGGGGAAAGGTCACAGCAGCTCCTGGGAGAACATTTGGGGAACTTTTGCTCACTCACTCTGTGCCTTTCTTATTTCCCCTCCTGCCTGGCACCTGGAACAGGACACTGCCCGCAGACGCGCCAGCCAGAGAATCTGGAACCAAGTGGAAGTGAACCCCTCAGACCAGGGCTCCACCAAGAACCACGCATGGGTGGGGCCGGAGTTATAGCACAGCGGGGAGGGTGTTTGCCTTGCATATGGCTGACCCAGGTTCAGTTCCTGACACTCCACTTGGTCCCCCAAGCACAGCCAGGAGGAGTTCCTCAGTGGAGAGCCAGGAGTTAATTTTGAACATCGATCGGTGTGACCACTCCCACTAAAAAAAAAAAAAAGCAAAAAAAAACCACCACCCACAGGATATAAGCAGTTATTTTGTTTCTCTGTGCCTCTTTCTTCCCACCTGTAAAATGGGTATGAATCTCTAAAGTACACAGATGCACATAAAGTCTCATCACGTCAGCACACAACAGTACCATGCTCAGATCTTCAGCAACGTTCACAGCAGCTGGTGTGGTTGCAGTGAGTATTACTGGGCCACTAGGATACCTTGCACTAGGAATGATCAAGTCAAATATGGAGCAAACAGAGCCAGGAGGGTCTCGGCTCCTTCAGCTTCCTGTGGTCAGAAGTTCAAAGTCGTCCCCTGGCAATGACATTTGTCACTTCTGTCCAGTCTGTTTGGGGAGTGAACTCAAACTGGTCAGTGACACAGGCTGGAGAGGAGAGGACAGCTAAGACCCAGGAAAGTTCCTCTGATGACAGGTGGGTGTTGTGGGTTGACATTCGCCCACCCCAAGGCTGGATTTGTGTCTAAGGATCCCGGCGTCGCTGCGGTAATGGGAGCCCCACTGCATTCTCTCTAGCCTGAGGAGTCACGGGTTGCCTCCCCCGAAAGCCACCTTTGCTCCAGTGGGAGCAAGCCTTGGGGCTGATAAAGACTTGCCGTGCCCAGTTATGGGTAGGAATATTGCAAGGGGATGAGGCTATTTTTTGCCACCAGCCCTATCTGTGCGGCAGGCTCGGTGACATTGCTGGGATCCAAATAGCCCTGGCCATAGAAGGTCATGGAGTGGCAGGCTGCAGGCTTGGCCCTCAGAGTGAGGCTGGGGGTCCGAGGGGAGGCAGGTATGTCTTGTGCCCCAGGTGGGGGCAGTAGGACTTTTAGCCATCCCTTTCCTCCCCATGGTCCGGCCTTGACCCACTGCCCACAGGACTCCAGTTGAACTGATCCCCCTGGGCCCAGAGTCTGGTGGCAACAGTCTATTTTTAGCCTCTGATTCCCTGGGAATGCGGGTGGGCCCCTGCACAGCAGGAGGGGGGAGGGCGTAGCGGCACCTCGGGGCCTTGGGCGTCAGGGAGGGCGTTCTAGCACGAGCACTCAGCTTGCAGCCCGTAGTGACCGGGAAAGCCTCCCTACAGAAGGGAGATCCAGCCCCCTTCCCGCCCCCCTAGGCTCAGGACCAGGCTGGAGCCAGGCTCCCCGTTGCTTATCCTGGACGGCCCGAGTCCTCCTTCCATTGACACGGTGCTCTGGGAGCCTCTGTGTGGGGCCACAGTAGGTACCCAAAGGATAGCGATGGACTGAGGGGTAGACAGCAGGAAGCAGTGAGTGACAGTTCCTGGGCTTTGCAGGCTTACCAAGCCCTGGGACCCCTGTCGGCTCGCTCTTTCCTGTCTCTGTGCTGAGAAGTCCCCGGCGCAGGGGGCCTCATCCCGGCCTCTTGGCTCCAGAAGGAAATGCCTCTGCCCCTCCGCCCCACTCAGCCTGCCCAGGACCCTCCATCTGGGCCTCACCCATCGGCCCTCAAAACTTGCAGCTCTGACGGCCCTCCCTGAACCTGCCAGTTCTGCCGACTGACTGTGGGGTGACCCTAGGAAGTGCCTCAAGGACTCGCGAGGGTGTGTGTGAGACAGTGACACAAAGTCGGTGCTTTATCACAGTCATTTTCTCAGCCATCATTTTTTCCCTACATTTTCTACATTTTTTTCTACATTTTCTACATTTTTCTACATTTTCTGTAGAGAAAAGCAAAGAGGCTCTTTTTTCGGTAGAGCCCTCCACGTGAAGCACCTTTCACACGGCACCTGGCCGGGCTTCACACGTACAAAGTGCTTTAAAGCTCCTGTGGGCAATTGTGCATCCACAGACACCTGGGGGGGCCCATCCCCCACACCCCACCTCCCGACAAGCCAAGCCCCATGACCTGGCAATTACTCCTGTTGCACAAATGAAGCCACTCGCAAATGAGCCCCACGAACAGGCAGGCCCCTCACTGTCAGCCACCGGACAGGGGCCGGAAACCGGGGTCCACAGAACGGAGCACAGGGAAGTTCCCATTCAAAGCGCAGCCTGCGAGGCCGCTCAGGGCCACGGGCCCTTCCCTCGTCTCACGCTGTCTGAGAGACACAGGAAATTCCGATTCCAGAGCTCAGCTCCACAGCAGGGCGTAGCTTCGGGAAAGGCCAGAAGACAGTGAGGCATGTGGACCTCAAGGCCTTCTCATCCTCCCGGGAGGAGGGTTTCGGTGGCAGTGGCAGGAGAGTCGTGGGGTGTGCTGCACGAAGCTGCAAAGAGCTGCATCCTGAGAGCCCCACGTTCCCAGGGGACCCGGAGGGCAGAGCCTCGGTGCCACACAGCCCGGGACTCTGGCTTCTCCTCTCTCTTCAGCTGCAAGTGGCGTTTCGGAGAGGAGAGGGCTTGGTGCCTGCAGTCGTGGGAAACAACTCCCAGGGGAAGGGGGGAAGGGTTGCGGGCAGAAGCGAACATTTCCTCTGATAGCGACATTGTGGGCAAGAGATTCTGCTGCCTTTGGGAGAAAAGGGATGGAGCGGGTGAAAACATAAGAGAAAATTTAAATGTGGCCGATCCTTTTTTTAGGTCAAAAAATTATTTTATTTCTTGAGGGACATAAAATGTGTTAGGTACAAGTTGATCGCTATTAGAAATGATCTCAGACTGTAGGTTACATCTCCAATTCGGATCTTTATTGCTAAGCAATTATTCCAAATCTGCAGCTTATTTTGAATTTATTGAACTTTTACACAAACAAATAGCACTTGCATCTGAGCAGATTTGGGGGCTCTATTGAGCAACAGGAGTTCCCACACTTGGCTCCAGGGACCCCCCTGACATGATGGGGGTGGGGTGATGGACTCGAATGCGGAGACCATACAGCTCTAAGAAAGATGTGGGGCCAGGGCGAAAACTACAGCAGATAGGGCACTTGCCTTACGCAGACGGACCCAGTTTTGATCCCTGGCACCCCCTATGGTCCCTCTGAGCCCACCAGGAGTGATTCTTGAGTGCAGTGGTATGCATGATACCCTATCAATAACTAATAGGAAAAAAGGGAAAAAAAAGTGTCTGCCATAGAGGCAGGCTTGGGGGGTGGGTGGGGAGGGAAACCAGAGACATTGGTGGAAAGAAATGGACACTGGTGAAGGGATTGGGGTTGGGACATTGTATGCCTCAGACTCAATCATGAATTACTGTAATTTTGTAATTTATGGTGATTCAGTAAAAAAAAAAAAAAAGATTTTAAGTGAGAAGAAGGTTGTTGAGAAAAACCTCAAATCATTCTTGACAACACACTTGGAACTTAGTCTAGTAAGTGCATGTTTTGCTTTCTTGTAACTATAAATCACATTTTTCCCTGAAGAGTAAGTTACAGTATTTTCAGATATTTCAATCGGGCTCATTCTATCATAGGAAGGAGAACTTTGGAAGCTGGTGGGAGGCCTGCTTCTCGGGGCAGCTGGTCTGTGCCAGGGCCCCACCATCCCATGTCACAGAAGCGCAAGGAAGCAATGACTTCACTTTCCCAAGTCCCTGTGGAGTGGACCGTCAACTCTCTCTCTCTGTCTCTCTCCCCCCTCTGTCTCTCTATCTCTCTCTCCTTTCTGTCTCTGTCTGTCTGCCTGTCACCTCTCTCTCTCTCCCTTTCTCTCTCTCTCTCTCTCTCTCTCTCTCTTTCTCTCTCTCTCCCCACACACACCCAGCATTGCTTATAGTTCACTCCTGGCTCACTCCTCTTGGGGAACCATATGTGGTGCTGGGGATCAAACCCAGTCAGTCATGTGCAGGGCAAGCCACCATAGTCGCTTCAGCACCACATCTTCTCTGATGCTCTACCTGATCCTTTCACATGTTAATGGTGCTCCATGTTCTAGAGCATCAGAACCAGAAGCTTCCCGCAGGAGAAGAGCACACGGCGCATGGTTTGGGATGAAAATTAGGCTCTTGGGACCTGAGAGCACAGGAGTTAAGGCACTTGCCTTATATGCTGCTGACCTAGGTTTGATTCCCTGGAACCACATAGGGCCCCTTTGAGTGCTAAGGGGGGAACTGCAGAGCACAGCGCCAGGAATAGCCCCTCTACACCACCTGGTGAAGCCCCAAAACACCAAAATAGAAAACTTGACTCTGGTCAGGTCTCTTTATTTAGCCAAGGACCTGCTCAGAGTGAATGGAGCCCAACTGCCCCCGAGCTGTGATCCGGGGAGCCCCCGGCTGTTACTGCTACTTGATGCTGGCCCCTCCTGCTCTCTCCTGCTGGGGATAGCCCTGGCAGCCCCCACCCCTCTATCTGTCTCCCTGTCCACTGGGTATCCAGGGGAGAACCCCCACTCCCCTGAGACACTTCTTGGGTCCTCTCCCTCCCCAAAATGTCAACCAAGGGAGCAGAGAACTAATACAGCCAATAAAGTGCTTCCCTTGCATGCCACCAACCTGGGGTTGATCCTCCACATCCCGTAGGGTTCCCCAAGCAGCCCCAGGAGTGGTTTCTGAGTGCAGGGCCGGGAGGAGGAAGCCCTGAGCATTGCTGGGTGTAGCCAAAACAAACTATCTGTATCACTGTCATCATTGTCATCCCCATTGCTCATCGATTTGCTTGAGCGGGCACCAGTAATGTCTCCAATGTGAGACTTGTTGTTAACTGTTTTGGCATATCAAATACGCCACGGGGAGCTTGCCAGGCTCTGCCATGCGGGTGGGATACTCTCAGTAGCTTGCCGGGCTGTCTGAGAGGGGCGGAGGAATCGAACCGGGGTCAGCCACGTGCAAGGCAAATGCCCTGCTGCTGTGCTAGCCAAAACAAACAAACAAAACCCAGAAAACGCATAAGCCTCCCCACAATGGCTTGATCTTAGACATCATTTCAACAGAATAATATCTACCTGCTACTATTTGGACAACTTACTTGGCTTTTTAAAAATTGAGGTGATACTGAATTAGAACACAAAGATTCAGGGACACAGCATCACACTTCAGACAAATGTCTGCACTCCAGGGGCTGGAGTGATAGCACAGCCGGTAGGGCGTTTGCCTTGCACTCGGCCAACCCGGGTTCGAATCCCAGCATCCCATATGGTCCTCTGAGCACTGCCAGGAGTAATTCCTGAGTGCAGAGCCAGGAGTAACCCCTGTGTATTGCCTAGTGTGACCCAAAAAGCAAAAAAAAAAAAAACAAAAAACCAAATGTCTGCACTCCACAGCCCCACCATTGAACGGGTCACTACCTGTCACTGTCACCCTGTTGCTCATCGATTTGCTCAAGTGGGCACCAGTAACGCCTCCATTGTGAGAATCATCACGTTACTGTTTTTGGCATATTGAATACCCCGTGGGTAGCTTGCCAGGCTCTGCCGTGCGGGCGGGATACTCTCAGTAGCTTGCCGGGCTCTCAAGAGGGGCAGAGGAATCGAACCCTGGTTGGCTGCGTGCAAGGCAAATGCCCTACCTACTGTGCTATCTCTCCAGCCTGGGTCAGTCCCGTTCTTTATTCATTCAGCACCACCAGCCCCACATTCCTTCTGCGACATGGGCTCCCCACCTCTCCCCCTCTTTCTGTTGAGATCATCTACAGGTTTGTTTGGGTTTCCTTCATTTGCTTTTCCTCATTATGCTCCACATGTGAGTGAATCATGTAGATCTATCTTTCTCCTTCTGACATATTTCACTTAGTGTCATTCCCTCTAGATTAATTTGGGTTGTCACAAAGGGTATGATCGCATCCTTTAGAGTCTCTCATATTCACCGTGTGTTTCTACACCATCTCTAGCCAGGCATCTCTAATGGGCATCTTGGTTGTTTCCCGGTCCTGGCTATTGTAAATGTTGCCCTGAGCACAGAGGTTACATAGAGGTAGAAATCTTTTCAAATGACTGTTTTCTTTTTTTTCTTTTTATTTTTTTTGGGGGGGTGGGGATAAGAGCCCAAAGTGGAATGGCTGGATTATGTGGTTGCTTTAGTTTTAATTTCGGGAGGAATCTCTCTAATTCCCATTCCCACCACCCGTCGCTGTGTGAGGATTCCTTTTCCTCGGCATCATCACCAGCTTGTTGTATCTTGTCTTTGGGATAATGACCACTCTCGGAGGCGCAAGCCGACGGCCCATGGTGGGCTGATTTGAATTTCCCTGATAACAAGAGGTGATGGCTACACTTTCCTGGGACTGCACCATCTGCATATCTATTTTGGAGAGGTGTCCGGATCTGGGTTTTATTTTGGGTCACACCCAGCCATAGTTGACTTCAGTGCTTGGAGTGGGGGGGGGGAGATGGGGTCCCACACAGTGGTGCTTGGGGACCCTGTGGTGCCAGAAATCAAACCCAGGGTTCCACACAAGCAAGGCAAGTGCTCTACCACTGAGTCTCATCCCTGGCACCTTCCCTACCACCCCAGCATCATCCCCTTAATACTTTGCAAAGGCCACCATTTATTTATTTATTTATTTATTTATTTATGGCTGGAGCGATAGCACAGCGGTTGGGCGTTCGCCTTTGTATGGCAGACCCAAGTTCGATTCCTCCACCCCTCTCGGAGAGCCCGGCAAGCTACCGAGAATATTGAGCCCACGCAGCAGAGCCTGACAAGCTACCCGTGCGTGTTGGATATGCCAAAAACAGTAACAATAAGTCTCTCAGTGAGAGATGTTACTAGTGCCCGCTCGAACAAATCGACGAGCAACGGGATGACAGTGACAGTTTATTTATTTATTTCCTTCGTTTGAACTCGTGGGTTTAGAGAAGGACCCCCTTCTCCTGCCCTCACGGAATCTCCCCTTCATACAGGAAAGGACGCAGAAAATACAGTTAAGAGACACACCAGGGAGAGTTCTCATCCCAGCAAGGCCCCGGGCCACGGCAGGCTCTGAGCTGAGGTCTGCTCTCTCTGCAAACAAGTGCCAGAAGAGTTGGGGACAGGCGAGAGCGCCCAAACCCAGACTCCCTCTGGAAGGATCCTGGGAGAGATGAGAAAGGACACCCTCACCATGAGAGCACCCCCATTGCCAGTCAGCACCTTTGGGAACACTCAGGGTGCAGAGCCCCTTTAGAAAAGACAAGACACACCCTTCCCGCAGGCAGCCACCCCATTCCCAGCGGTGCAAGGCAAGTCCCCTAGTTTCCCTCGCTGCTGTGTTCTCCCCACCCAGGGGGCCTGGCCCATGTTGCTGCAACCCCCACGCCCCCACGTTCCCTCGTTTCCCTTCCTGCCTGCTCAGTTCCTTCACCAGCCCAGCCCAGGTGCTTTCCCAAAGCCTCGTGATGCCATGATGATGATGCGTCTTCACTGCTACCCGCCCCCGGGCCCCAGCTTCCCTCCCCGCCTCACACCTCCACCTCCCTCTTGCCCACTGCTGCCTCCCTCCCGCCCCAGGATCTCACGGGCTACACTTCCTGTCCTGACCATCAGGTGCCCTTGATCTGGGAATTCCATAAATAATGTTCCCTTGATGTGAAGCCCTGCTTCTCACCTGCACCCACGCGTTCTTCCTGGCTCATCGAGCACCGTGCTAGCTCTCACTCTCTCTCTCCTGGCAGCCTCTCCTGGTCTTCTTTCAGAAGCCCTGCGTCCGCCCACTTCTCACACTTACTGAATTGCCCTGTGTCTGTTGGCCACTCTGGCCAGTGTCTAGCCCGAGGTCAGAATAGGTGCAGCCACAGAACAGTGCCACTGAATGGAGTGGTGGGACCCTCCCGTACCCTCCCTGCCCTTTGTCTTCGCCGAAGTAAATTCTACTTTGCCTAATCTTGAGGTTCGCAGTCACTTGCCACCTCTTTCCGAAAGCCTCCCTGGGTTGCTCTAGCCCAGGCAGAATGTGCCTATTTCCAGCCCCCGCTGTGTACTTGTTTATTGAATAAACAACTGGGATATGGACTTGGTGCTCAGTGAGAAAATAATATCATTTCAAACTCCAGCTCACTGTAATGACCCCTGATTTCTGGGAGACAGGCACAGTGCTCGTTACGTGGCCAACAAAAATCTCTGAACTCTGCTCTGGAGAAGGGAGGCAATTGACTGAAGTCACCCAGTCTCTGTTGGTTCTTCTTTGCAGAAAGCTAAGATCCAAAGAAGAAGGCCCTTTGCCCCGGAAGGACTGTTTTGTTGGGAAATAAACAATAGTTTCGAACGGCAGATGGGCCTTCCCTGCACCCCCACCAAGCCTCTGACTGTGCCAGGAGACAAGGGTGCTGGAACCCCCAGCTTGGAGGGACACAGCCAGGGAAACCGCTGCCGGGGCGCCCCTGTGCTGGAGAGGTGGACTTGGAGAGCAAAGAGGTCAAGCAGCCAAGTGGACTCTAGGAGCCATGAAGAAAGTGACCGGGAGGAGGCCCTGGAGGGGGTCAAAGGCCTCCAGGCCAGGCAGCTCGCCTTCCTGTGCTCCCAGAGGTAGAGTTGGCTGCCCCTGAGAGAGGGTGGCCTGGGCTGGCCAACAGCGAGTCACACAGAGGGAAGCCTGGGGCCAGCAGACAGGAGGACGCAGCCTGGGAACCTGGGTGTCGGCATGCGGGTGGGGAGGGTCCAGCCACTTTCCTCTCAACTCAGAGGACGTCTGACCTGAGTAAATACTCGTGGATCAGCGAGCCTGGCTTTAGAGTATTATCTTTAAATTTATTAACAAACAGGTTTTTTTTGGGGGGTGGAGGGGGATCCTCCCGGGATTCTCAGCCCGATGGGGGTGCATTCAATGCAATGGCCTGAGGCCCTGTGGTTTGGGCGGTCACCTGAACCACAGCATCAGTGCTAGGGGCATCTGGGGATTTACCTGGCAATGCTTGTGAGACCACAGATGCCGGGGATTGATCCAGGGTTGGCTAGTTATGAGGGACATCCCTTAGCCCCTGTTCCATCTCTCCAGCCCTAAAATTGCCATCTTGAGTTGACTGCAGATTATAGTCCCATTTCTTCTGTTCTTCACCCCACTTTTGTAGAATTGATTTTTGTGGCACCCCAGGACACCCTCATTGAGAGATGGATATGATGAGTCACATGGATCTTCTGCAAAGCATACACACACACACACTCACACAGCTGTACACACACTGTCTCTCTCTCTGTACACACTCTCTCTCTCTCTCTGTACACATATATACATACACATACACAGTACTCAGAAACATCCCAGGAAAGAGTAAAAGTACTTCAGAATGTGACTCCTATGCCCTAGCCCAGCTCCCAATACCAAGGTGCCCCTTTTGGCAGTGTTGGGGCCAAGCCCTGGGTGAATTCAGCATTTGCTTCCTACACTCTTCACTCAACAGCCCAATGAACCACAAATGGGGTTCATGTATGGTGGTGGTTATTGCTGGATTGCCCAAGTACAAATAAGAACAGTTCTAAAGGGCTTCCAAACTGTTGGGATAGAAAAGTTGTAATAGGCAGAGACTGGCATCAGCTGGGAGCCTGGCAAAGCAGCAAGACTGCCAGAGGCCTTTGTAACTGTTTACTGCTCCTGTACTGGCCTGGAACCAGCTCCAAGTCAAATATATGTACAAAGAGAAGGCTTGAACAGCCCCCCCCCCCCCGCCTCCACCCCAGCCTTGTAGGCTCGGCCTTCTCACTGCCTCCACTGGGGAGATAAGGAGGCCAAGGTAGAGAAGCTAACACAGTCACGTGGCCGTCCACGGGGTAGTCAAGAATTAACTCCACCAGGCCAATACCTAATCCTGACTACTTAAAGTTCCCAGTTACTGAACTGCTGCCAACTGGAGGTTTTCATTAACTTCCAGAGAGGGGCGGGGGGTCTTTTCCAAAGAATACCATCATTATAATGGCAGAGCCAGACTGTCGGGGCTGTGGTGCCGACTAGCTAACCATCAGCTCATTATTCTGGGCTCTGTATGGTTGAAATGTGGAGATTTGCGAAACGTGGAGGGGACGGTCACAGTGTGTGCTGCTGCGTTATTTTGCAGGACCCAGATTTAAATCATGGTGCTGGAATCTGGAAGCATGAAGAGCGAGTAAGCCAAGTAAGCCGGGCCGGCCTGCTGCCCTGTGGCTGCCTTTCAATACGACTCTGTTCACTTGTCACCCTCCATGGAATTCTCAATAGACAACAGGGGGGGAAATGGACTTTTTCTGTTGAAAATATAAATAAATACGTGTGTAATTCTTAAAATAGGAAACTGGCATTGCTGGCGAGCTAGTAAAAGGGCTTAGGCACTTTCCTTGCATGTGGCTATCCCACATGTTTGATCCCTGGCACTGCTTAAGGTCCCCTGAGCACCTCCGGGAGTGACCCCTGAGCCCTGCCAGGTGTAACCAAAACCATGTAAACAAGAATGAACCAGGGCCCCAGAAGACAGCCAGCCCAGTGCCCAGCAGGGAGAGCTCAGGGGTCACATGTACTCCCTATGCTGGCACACGAGCTTGAACCCTGGTACCACCTGGTCCCCCAGCACTGCACAATGTGGGCCTAGAGGTCCCAAGAAAAGCTGGGGAGACCCTGCAAGTTTTTGACAATAAGCAACCCAAGGAGCTCCACCTCCTCGTGTCTGGGCCACCCACTGTCTTACCAGGAGGGCTGAGTATCACCAGGAGGGGTCCCCAAGGCCCCCCAAAAGAGAAGTCTCCATCACTCCCCACAAATACAAGCCCAGGGCAAGCAAGAGTCCGAGCAGTTCATCGTACTGCCCCACTGGCTGGGGTCCCCTGCAAGGGAAGAAAACGCACCAACTTGTGTTAATGATGGAAAGGAAGAGTAAGAGAAGTGTTGAGTTCATGCCAGCCTTTGAGCCAGAAAACAAAAGTTCTGGATAAAGTGCAGCGTGGATGATCGGACTCCGTGTGTGTGCGCACGGATCCTAAAAATGACAAAGTCCACTGACTCGTCAACCAGCTAGAAAAGGAATTTCAAAACCATTCCAAGCAATCAACAGCAATAACAACAATAAAAGCCAACGTATGGGTACCTGAGTTAGAGGCTTTAGAAATTTGAAAGCGGCGTTTGAGGTCATGGAACAAGTGGAGTTCTGGGGCAAAGCAATTTACCTGAGCAAAAATTTCCATATATGCAAATGTTGGGCTGGCCAAGTTCTGCAGCTGCTGTTAGGCTGAGGAAGCTGGGAGCCCCTCCTCCAGCCCCACCCCCAGAGTCAACTCATCCTTCAGTTTGGTTTTGGGGGGGTGGGGAACACCTGGTGATGCTTAGGACTTACTCTTGGCTCTGCACCCGTGGAGGTGCTTAGAGGACCATCTGGGATGTTGGGGATCAAACCCAGGTCAGCCATGTACACAGCAAGCGCCCTACTGGCTGTACTACTGCTCCAGTCCCTCATCCTTGGATTTTACACCCAACTCACCACTGCAAAATGGAGAGATCCATGTGATTTGCCACCTAGTGGTCAACATGATTATTATTGCAAGTAACTTTGGGGCTGTTTATTTACCTTATTGACCCCTTCATCTGGAGCCATAGCACAGCCATAGCACCCCGGGTAGGGCGTCTGCCTTGCATGCAGCCGAACCAGGTTTGATTCCTCCACCCATCTTGGAGAGCCCAGCAAGCTACCAAGGGTATCCCGCCCACACGGCAGAACCTGGCAAGCTCCCTGTGGTGTATTTGATATGCCAAAAACAGTAACAACAAGTTTCACAATGGAGACGTTACTGGTACCCGCTTGAGCAAATCGATGAGCCACGGGAAGACAGTGCGACAGTGCTACTCCTTCATCAAAATGTTATTGCTTTCTGTTGCTGAGAATAGAAACCTGGACAAGGTCTGGGGGAGTCAAATACACAAAACAGCATGAGAGTGGGCCCACGGCAATTAACAGGGTGCGGAGGGCGACGGGGGAGAAGAACCGAAGCCCAAATCCGTGCTCTGGAAAGACTTCGCAGAGGAAGTGTCATCGACAGTAGAACCTGAAAGTTGAGAAGAGACTCGGTGAGCACAAAGGAAAGGAAGGGATGAGGCTGCATTCCAGGCGAAGGCCACAGCACATTCTGGGCTAGGTGTCATGAGGGCATAGCTAGCTCGGGCCTGGCTTCCTCAAACGTTGTCACAAACTTTGAACTTCATCCCGGGGCTCAGTGACAAGCAGTGCTTCTTTTTAGGGAAAAGTGAAAAAAGCCAACTGACCTGAAATCCCTCAGGCTCCGAGAAGCCCCGCTTCCCCTCAGAGTCCGTCATCTCCGCACCCTGCACCCGCCCTCTGAACTGCGAAGCCACCGTTCCTCTAGGTGGCTTGCTTTTCTCCCAGACCGGAGCTGTTGCCCGTGCCACCAGCCCTTGCTCTCTCTTTCCCTCTGTCAGCAAAGAAGCTTGTCTTGTCATCATCCCTCAGCCGGGGCAGAGACTCCGTTTCTGCAGGAGTCGGGCTGGGGAGGCCGGACTCCTCTCACCGAGCAAAGTCCTTGGTGGGGCCCCTGGGCCCCCTCAGCTTCAGTAGCTGCCGAGGCATTCGTGAGGGAGGCAGCTCCCCGGTCCCAGTCAGACCTCTCAGCCCACACCTGCGTGGGCATCTGGAGTTGGCGGTGGCACGCCAGCCCACACAACATCAGTCCCCGCGCCGTCCCGGCCCAGCCCTCCTGGCCTGTGTGTGGCCCCGGTGGTTGTTGACGTTTGGCCGGTTGCCTCATCTCCCTGAGTCGCTGCTTCCTGTTCTTGAAAATGGGAGCAATAACCATAAAACCTACCTGCCATGGCGTCTGGGGGCTGTGGCTGAGGCAATGCATGTAATATGTGCTTGGCAGAGACTCCGGCACCCAGGAAGTGCTCAACAGAGGTTAAAGAACAAAAACCGTCGAGGATTGAAGCCTGCTTCAGTCATAAACGGTGGCTGGGGTTCGTAGCAGTTATAGTCTGGGTGATGAGGGGCAGGATCAAGGGGGGGGGGTTGCGCCTGAGGGAGTCGGATCCAGCCAGAGGAGGGGGCACCGGCAGGCCACACCGACGTGGAAGGCTCACACTGAGGCCAGGAGCACAACCAGATGGGGTGGGATGGACGGTCAGAAGCTCTGACACACAGTCAGTTTCGACACAACTCTTGCCTCGTTATCTAGCCTCAGTAAGAGAGAAATTCTGAAATTGAACTGAAAAGGCCGTGGTAGCTGAATGCAGTTAAAACAGCGTCATCAGAAAGGACGTCTCCAGTCTGGGTTCTGCTTCCGCCGCTGCGTTATTCTCATCCAGGTTGCTCCTGGGAGCTGCAGAGTCAGCCTCTTCCCAGAGGATGCTCCCCCACCCCAAACCCTCAGGCTGGAGCTCATTGACCCATCTCTGAGCCAATCCGTGTGAGCAGGGAAATGGGATTCCGATTGACCATGCATCTGTTCTTTCCCTAGTGGGCTTTAGCCCTTCAGAGCTAATGGGGTCCGGGGGCAGGAGACGTAGCATAGCCAGGCACACGGCTGGCCCAGGTTCCATCTCCAGCATCCCATATGCCCCCCCCTCCCCGCCTCCTCCAGGAGTGGGTGATCCCTGAGCACCACCAGATGTGGCACAAAAACCACAGAGCAAAGCCCCCTGTGAGTCCTCTTTCCTGAAGGAATAGACGCACTCCTGGGACAGGGATTCTTGTCATCCTGCATGGGAGGTGGTGGTGGTGGGGGTGGGGGTGAGGGGATGGTGGGGTGTGTCCCCAGGGGCACTGCAGATGGTGTTTGCTGAAAAGGCAGTGCTAGGGAGCAGCCGGCACAGCTGGTGTGCAGAAGCCGCCAGCGTGTTCCCTTAGCACCCTTCAAGAGTAAAGGACAGAAAGCAGAGACTTGGCATGGGAGAGGCCAAGCTGTGCCCGTGCCTGTCCCGGAGGAAGCTTCTTCTTCAGCCACACAGATCACGAGAGCTGTAACCCTGGCCTGGGTAGCATCAGCTACCAGCTACCCTGAACTGTGCTCCTTCCTCTGTGCTCCCTCCTCTGAATGCTCCCCCCACCCCACACACACCATGTACCACAGTTTTCGTGAGTCTCACTGATAAGCCAATGGCCTGAGGCTCAAATCTCTCCCTGCACACACACAGCTTTGGAGAGTGCACAGTCTTTATCTCTTTCCTTGAATATAGTCCAACAATATATTTGGTGGTTGTGTGTGTGTATGTGGTGGGGAGGGGGGTGATGGTGGTGCTTAGGGCTTCTTCCCAAGTCTGTGCTCTGGGATTACTCCTGCGTTCCAGGAAGTGCTCAGAGACGTATATGGAGGGTCTGGAATCAAACCTGGGTCAGCTGTGTGCGAGGTAAGTGCTCTACCTGTACTACCTCTCCCCACCCGTAATATCTTTACCACAACAGCTTCTCCCTCCAGTAATCTCCGTTACTCATTTTTCTTTTTGAGCAATTAGTATGGACTGGAGCAATAGCACAGCGGGTAGGGCATTTGCCTTGCATGCAGCTGACCCAGGTTCGATTCCTCCACCTGTCTCTGAGAGCCCGGCAAGCTATTGAGAGTATCCCGCCTGCACGGCAGAGCCTGGCAAGCTACCCGTGGCATATTTGATTGCCAAAAACAGTAACAACAAGTCTCACAATGGAGACATTACTGGTGCCCACTCGAGCAAATAGATGAGCAACAGGATGACAGTGATACAGTGATACTCATTTGGTGAATAGCTGTTGGAAACATTTTCTATGTATGTTGGTCTTACTATGTTCCCTTGCAGAAGTAGATAACTTTTGTTTTGAGAACCTTTTAAAAATTGGTCCAGAAACCACCTAAGTGTCTGTCCATGGGTAAGTGGTTAAAGATACACTCAACTACTACTCAGCAATTTCTGTTTAAGATGGCATCTTGCCAGTTGGATCCATGTGGATAGACCTAGAAGGTACTATGCCAAGTGAAATCAGTTACATAGAAACCAACAAACTCCCTATAATTTCATTCATGGTGGAATAAGGAAACAAAACAAATAATAAACAAAACAACAGAAAGGAACACTTGGGAAGCAAGAGCAGGGAGGTTCGGGGATGAATAAGACCGAAAGGGGGCTCAAAAGTAGAGAGATGGGTGGAAACTAGATTCCTGGTGGTGATCATGATGCAGTGTAGATAGACAATGAGTTATGAGGCAGTGCAACCATGAGTTACATAATGTTATAAATTAATGTTATCTCCATAAAATTTTATTGCAAAAAAATAGGTCAAATAATAGAGCACTTGACTTGCCTGTGTGAACTCTGGGGCCCAGAGCAATCTGGAGGGGCCCTGTCGGCTCCCTGCACCCTCTCAGCACCCCAAGGCACGTCTCCCAAAACTCTCAACAGGGAAAGAATGATTCCAAGAGGCACGATTACAAGTCCCGTACCTTTCCCATGTACCAGCCACCGTGGGGTGACCCTGTCCTTCTTTCCAGAGAGGCTGAAACAGACATCAGCCAAACTGGCCTGTAAAGGATCAGATGGTAAATATCATTGGTTTTGCAGGCTTATGGTATCTGTCATAACTAATCAACTCTGCCACTGTGCTGAGAGAGAAAGAAACAGAGACAACTCATAAATGAAGGAGTATGTCTGTGTGCCAGTTACACTTTATTCACGGACATTGAAATCTAAGTTCTGTGTTAAAACAAAACATCACCCCCGGCAGCTTAGCTCTGGGGCTACTCCTGGCCATTCAGGGGTCACTCCAACACAATCACTACATCCTTGCAGCTGAAGCCCCTTAACTCCTGGACTCATTTCCAGTCCCCCCAAAGCCATTCTTTTGTTTTCAGTTTGGGGGCCACACCCAGCAGTGCTTAAGACTTATTCCTCGCTCTGTGCTCAGGAATCATTTCTGGAGGGGTGAGGGGTAAGAATCACAGGTGGTTCCAGGGGTCGAAGCCAGGTCAGCCAAGTGCAAGACAAGTGTCTTGCCCACTGTACTATGTCTCTGGACTCAGTGGCAGGCTGGATTCTGCCAGGAATTGCAGGTTGCTGACCCAGCATGCAGGGACCTCCTTCCCTCCTTTCCATGTGGAGGGGAGCCGAACACATTGTCCTGTGCTTTGATTTTTTTTTTATCCTGGGATATGTCTTAGAATCCCTGGCATGGCCACAGTTTTTCTTTGATATCATTTTACAGTTTATTCCACGAAAATCAATTTACCAGCATTTCCTCAGCCAGTTACTCACTGATGGGGATATTGGGTGCTTCTTTTTTGCTGCTTGAAACAGTTATGGTTCATTGAAAAATATTCTATTTAGTCACAAGTGTGCTGAGCCGGCTTGAGATATAATTAACCAACCTTGTATGGGCTGTGTTAAGCATCTCACTCACTTGCATTAGTACTCTGTATACAGCAGCACGATTTTAGGACATTGTCACTATTTCTGCATAAATCATACCCTCCTTCCAGTCATCCCTCCATCCCCTACCCCCTGCCCCCTGCATCTACTCCCTCTTTCTGGATTTGCTATTTTGGTTAGCTACTGGGAATAAAACTGAATCATCAAGTATGGCGTCTTTGTGATTGATATTTTTCACTTACCAGAAGGGTTAAACCATATTGGAGCATGTTATTAGCACTTCATCTCTTTTTATTGCAGAATAATATTCTATTCAAGAGGAAACCCACACCTGATTCATCTGTTCACCAACTCCTGGGCATCTGAATTGTTTTCACTTGGGGGGAGATTATGAACGCTGCTGCTCGGAGCACTCTCGTAAGCAGGGTTTTATGGGAGCACACGTTTCCGGTTCTCTCGGTTTTGCATCTTGGGGTAGACTTGCTGGGCTCCTAGTCCTCTCTCTCCCCTGACTTGGAGGACGGTCTGAATATTTACTAAAGTGGTGACACTATTTTACATTCCTACCAGCCCTGCATGTCTCCTCCAGCCTTGTCATTAGTTTTGTCCTTTGCGCATCTAGTGGTCTCAGTGGGTGTGAAGCCATGTCTCAATGTGGCGTAAGTGCGTTTCTAACCGAGTGTGCTGTTCTGAGATTGGTCTGGCCCATTTCTGTCACCGTGCGCTTTTCCGGGCCATTACTGCAGTCCTTTTATGTGTGGGTACCTGGTGCTCCCAAGCACAAAGAGGGCCCGTTCAACATTCCCTCTTGATGGTCTCCGGGCTCTTTCCAACTTGCGACAGCTACAGAGAGAACAACAAGAACATTCTTGTCTGCCTCCTTCTGCACAGAGTAAGCACTTTTAAAAGATGGACTTAAAAGTGGGATTGCTGGAGGACGGGATATGCACAATTAAAATCATGGTTTAAGAATAAAAGGTGGAAAATATTACAAATCACCCTTCAAAACTCTCCCCGGCTCCATCCTGGCCAAGCTTTCCGCCAGTGCCCATAAGCCCCTGGTCTGACTCTGCCTTCCCCTGTTCGTGTGAGGCAGTCGTGCCCCTTCATCTTGGCACTTCCGTGCTGCCCCAGAGCCCAGCATGGCAGAGAGGATGAATATCGCCATCAGGGGATGCTGGTCGGCTGGTGGGGGTGGGGTCGGGGGATGTTGGGTCCAGCCCTGCTCAGGAGTCACCCTGGCAATGCTCCGGGGACTATCAGTGGCGCGGGAGATTCAAACCAGGGTTGGCCACTTGCAAGCAAGCATCGGCACCCCTGTTTTCAGACATCTCTTGCCTGAAAACTTAATTTTATACTCCAGTGTGACAAAGATACGCTCCCAAACCGACAGACTTCTATAGCTTCTAGTCCTCCGTGACCAAACCTTAAATGCCGACCTTCCATCTGAATTGTGCTGTCAAGCCTTAAATAAATGGGCAATCTTTAACTGGCATAGGCAGTAGGTCCTTTCTGTCAGGGGAGCTGCACCCCCCAAACACTGCTCAGAACCCCTGGCAGTACTCAGCCAGCCAAACCCAACAGTTCAGTGCTCTGGCCTTGCAGTGAGCTGCTTCAGTGAGCTGCTTCTGTGGCCCGTAGGTGCTGGGCGCCACCAGGTTCACCCCCACAGTGCTCTGGGAGCTCTGAGGAGTTGGGGTCAAACTCAGGGCCTCAAGCATGCAAGGCACACACCCAAACCTTGAGTTCTCCCCTGCCCGGGAGCAATTTTAAAGCCAACGACTTGAACACCTGGTTCGGTTGAAATACTGGAGTGTTTCAAAACCGGTCTGAGAATCTTGGGGAGCAGGTTCTTCTGCTGGAAGCTTCCCGGTCCCATCATCTAAGCAGACCTGAAAGACTCTTTAGGGCTCCATTCAAACTGTCCCATTATAGAGACGGGAAGACTGAGCTCCCAGTGAGGGCAGGAGTTTCGCCAGCCCTGTAGGGAGCCAGGTTCCCTCCTGGTGGGTGGAAGCCCAAGGTTTGCCGAGCCCCATCTTCCCACGGGCAACAAGGACCTTCCCCAGAAGACAGCAGCGCCTGCGCGTGAAGTTGGAGGACCAGACGTGGTCCTGGATTCCAATCCCGGCGCAGGCCCCCCGAAGTCTCTTTCCCTTTGCTAGTGACCCTCACGGGTCCTGCGGGATGACAGCCTTGTTAGTATCCCCCTCTCTTGCCTTGCCTGGTAGCCCCCAGTGAACCATGCCAGCTGTGCCCCCCTCGGCCCTGTCCTCTGGGAGAGGACAGGCTGGGGAAATCCCACTGAGTGGCTCCTGGTGCTTGGGGGGGCGGGGGGCGGGGAGGGAGGGAATCAACGTCCCCTGCATTGTTGCTCCCTGTGTCCCACCTGGAGCTCAGCAGAAAGAGGGCCACCCGGCTCGGAGGGCCAGTCAGCATGGCTACCTTCAGATCACTTGGGAACAGGCCAGATGAGCAAGGCCTGGGCCCGTCCTCCCCTCTCCCCTGCTGGCGCTGGTCGAAAGCGGGCTCCCGGGCACTGAGGTGCCCACGGTGATTCATATTGGAGTGAGGCACAGGGTCCACTGGCTTCCATGACCGGCTCCTGGCATTCTACGCGTCAGATCCACCAGTCGGGTTGGGCTCCCTCTGCTCAGCAATCTGGGCCGTGCCCACAGATCGGCCTCTCTAGCAATTCCCCGTGTGAGGTGGACGCTGCCCCTAGGGAACTGACTTGGGTAGCAACTGGTCCGGGTGCACGTGAGCGGGCCTGTGTGAGGGCTGCTCCCCTGTCTGGGGATAGCGCCTGATGTGCCTTTAGGGAGCCCCCTTCCCTGCCCTGAGGCCAGCAGCCTCCTAATGTCAGGGACGGGACCGTGACCACAGCTGGCCCGTCAGCAGCATGGACGGCCTGGCTCTGGGGGGTGACTGGGTCTGCGAGGAGCCCGTCACTGGCCAGAGTCCAGCTAGAGTCACCCTGAGACAGGCTGGCGCCCTTGGGCAGAGGGGCGTAGCTGGCAGGTGGTGAGGCGGTACAGCTGGTGACCATCTTGCCTTTGCACGGGGGAATACACACAGCTGGGGTTATGACTCAGTGGCAGAACACTTCTCTTGCCCTGGGCATGCTCCATGGCACCACAAAACCCTCCCTGAAGAGGTGGCAGCTGAAGGCTAGCAGAGGACACCGAGGGCACCCCAGCCTGATGCACCCTCTGACCCGGATGCAGCCAGGTTTGAATCTGGGCCTCATTTTGCAGTGGACAAGAGCTGAGCCAGTTTCAATTTTGCTTCAACCGGTTTCAGAGGGTTTCCTGCCGCTACCGCCCAAAGCATCTGCTCATCTCGTAGAGCCACAGCACCAACTCCCGAAGTGGAACCCCGCTTGCCTAGGACAGTCTTCCCTCCACGATCCCCGGGCCCCAGAGTGGAGCTGCAGAACCTTGGGGGGTCAGTCAGCCACTTCCTTGTGGGGTGAGGGCTTGTCCTGAGTCATGCAGATAGTGGTCAGTGGGATATCTGCCCTTGGCTCTGTCAGTAAATACACCACGTCCTGGATGATAATGCCCACGGGGTGGTGCCAACATGTGCAGGCTCCCCCTCAAGGTCACCGCACGGGGGAGGAGGGGCGGGCTCTACGGGGGAGGAGGGGTGGGCTCTATGGGGAAGGAGGGGCGGGCTCTCTGCTTCTCCAAACCCAACTCTCTTTCCCTCAACGCATCTGCTTCTGTGAAAGCAACTGAACTCGTGCGCTCCTAAGCGCTGTTGGTTCTGCTCCTAGGTGCAGTGTGTGGACATGGGGGAGGTCTTATTCAGGGGGCAAATAGGAGCCCAAAGTCACCCCCAGAGACCCGTGCCCCCCCTAAAGTGGGGTCATAAGCCCATCTGTCACCCCCAGCGCCCTGTGCTCTCCCTAAAGTCTCGGCAGCATGTTCAGGGAGACCCTCCATACTGGAGAGGTTCTTGGAAGGGGGGATGTGAGGTGTCTCACTGGGGGCATAGCTCTTGCTGCCAGAGACCAGGAAGGCCAGTGGATGCTCATGGTTACTCAGACTCACGCTAGGTTTGGATGGGCTGGAACTAGGGGGCCGCTGAAGGCCAAGAATCAGCAGAATGAAAAAAAGCCACTCCCTTGGACTGAGACAGGGAGCAGTGCCCTGAGGGACCCACAACTGCTACTGCCACAGAGAGAATGAAGCAGCCTCCTTCTCTCCCCCCAGCCAGAGGAAGGTGCCGATGCCACTGGTCTCCACTGAAGGCAGCCAGCAGATGGGGGACACAGCAGCTCCCACCCCAAGGTAGTCCAGAGAGACGGTTTGCCTTGGTGAAAGCCACAGGTTAGGGTAAACCACCAAAGCCAGAGCGTGACGCTACTAACTCGAGGGATGTTAGAGCTGGCCCGGGCTGGTTCCAGCCCTCCCCCCATGTGCTGGGACGCCCCAGGAAGGGAGCAGCTGTGTAGAGTGTGCACCTGCCATGGAGGAGCGGGAACTGGGCATCCATCCCTGGGTGCCGTGGAGTGACCATCCGCCTCTCCCCCCAGCCTCCCAGGGGGACACTTACAGAACTAACAGAAATGTGCCTGATCAATAATTTTTTAGGTATCAGGGACCACACCTGGGGCTGTTTGTGTGCAGGCAAGTGTCCTTTCTGTCAGTGGTTGACCATATATATATATATATATAGACCCCAGGTGCGGAGTGGGCCAAACCCTCCAGTCTTATGGAAGTACACTCTATGACATCTGGGCAAGAGCACAAGTGGATAATGACCCATTTCTCAAAAGGCATCTCTGCCACTAAGTGATGCCCAGCTGTGTTCTGGTGCCCAGCAGCCTGCTGATGGACAGTCGCTAGGAAACCAAGCTGCTCCTTCGCAACAGTGCCCTCATGTGGTCAACCACTGCATGACACCCAATGCTCAACTTTCCAGGCTTTTCTCTTGGAGAAGGGAAATAGGGCCACCCCTTTGGGGTAAGTGACCCTCGTAAGAGTTACCCTAGGAAAAGGACCCTGAATAAGAAGGGTTGTTCTTAGAGGATATGGGATGGGAACTCAAGTCTCCTGTTTCAGGAGGAAACCTATGTCACACGCTTTCTTCTATACCCTTTTTCCCCTGGATACCAGCTGGGCCTCCACACGCCCAGCTCCCATTGTCTCGGTCCTGTTGACCGTGAAGCTATCAGATGCCTTTCGCTGACCTTCCCAATCTCCTACAAAGCCTCGTTCCCTCTCAGAGGGCACTTGGGAGGAGGGGACAGTTAAGCCTCTGAACACTTGCCCTGCATGTGACTCCTAGCACTACAAAACAGAAGCAGAGGGAATTCAGGGATTCGTAAAGGGAAAAGAAGTAACAACACTTCTCACCTTAGCATCCCCTAGCTCTTGCCATTGGGGTCACCTTGTGCCTGGAGTTGGGATCTTGTGCCTTGATCTCTTTTTGACCATGACATGCTGTGTGACCCTAAATATGATGCTGAGGCTCTCTGAGCAAATCCCCGTGTCCTGTTCACCCTGTGGGTTGGAAGGATTATCAAAGCCTAGAAAAGACACCAGGAATCAGTAATTATTAGAACAACTAAGGGCAAGGGGGTATTTTTGCTGCACTGTCGGCCGCTCTGTGTCTGGAGTTGAGGAAAGGAGAAACAGCATTCTGGATTAGCAAAAGTGCCATCAGGGTCCTGAATCGGCAGCACAGCTTCAGGGGCTGTGTGTGGCACCGCACTGATGCCCATCACTGTGTTTCTGTGTGTGGCACCCATATAGATGCCCACCAGGATGTTCCTGCCTGTGGCACCCACACAGATGCCCACCAGGGTGTTCCTGTGTGTGGCACCCACACAGATGCCCACCAGGGTGCTCCTGCGTGTGGCACCCACACAGATGCCCACCAGGGTGCTTCTGCGTGTGGCACCCGCACAGATGCCCACCAGGGTGCTCCTGCGTGTGGCACCCACACTGATGCCCACCAGGGTGTTCCTGCCTGTGGCACCCACACAGATGCCCACCAGGGTGTTCCTGCCTGTGGCACCCACACTGATGCCCACCAGGGTGCTCCTGCGTGTGGCACCCACACTGATGCCCACCAGGGTGTTCCTGCATGTGGCACCCACACAGATGCCCACCAGGGTGCTCCTGCGTGTGGCACCCACACTGATGCCCACCAGGGTGCTCCTGCGTGTGGCACCCGCACTGATGCCCACCAAGGTGTTCCTGCATGTGGCACCTGCACAGATGCCCACCAGGGTGTTCCTGCATGTGGCTCCACACTGATGCCCACCAGGGTGTTCCTGCGTGTGGCACCACACAGATGGCCCTCTGTCTTTCTCTCTGTCTGTCTCACTGTCTCCCCCCGACCTTGCTGCTTTCCCCACCCCGGCCAGCCCAGAGCTAGTTTGTTCTCCCGAGTGGCGGCTTCGGTCCTTTAGCCCTTTCTGCCCTCCTGTAATGGCTGTGGTTGGCGCGCTCAGATCAAGTTGAGACAGCGTCTGGGAGTGCCAGCTTCAGGTGCCAGAGCATTTCAGCCCCTTGCAAGTCTCGGGACTCAGGGAAACCTGGATCTCAGCGGCAGGGGGGCAAGGGGTGTGCGTTCTGCCAGCGTCTGCTTGATTGATGGCTCCAGGCCAAGGTGGGAGGCACAGGTACCTCCCACTCAACTCTGCTTCCTGCCCACCAGCCCTGCCAGTTGTCCGGCTACTGCAGTATCTGGACTCGTAGCACACCTGGAGCAAATCCCGACTCCCCCACCCGCTCTCTGCTCGACCTTGGGGCAGACCAGCAGCCTTTCTTCACTGGAATCTCTTTGTCTGGAGAATGGAGATAAGTCCCAGGGATCGGGCTGAACAATAGCACAGCACAGAGCCAGAGTGAGCAAACTTGAGCTGCACACTGGGCCTGGCTCACCCGTATCGGGGTACAGGGAGGGGAGTCCAGAGAGACAGGGCTTATGGCACTGAGCTCCATCTGTGTGGAACGCAACAGCTATCCCTGGCCCGCTACAAATGTTTGCTTGTCATTGGCCCAGGTTTTAGCCTGCAAGCCACGGGGATTCAAATATCTGTTCTGCCACTATTGTTGTGACTTTGGGGAGGTCACTTAGTATGGAGCCTCAATGTCTTCTGTTAGGATGCATTGTTTTAAGGATTAAATGAGAGAATACTTATAAAGTACCAGGACCAATATCTACATTCAATGAGTATCACATAAATACTCAAGCAAAATATATCATATCATATAGATATCAAGAATATTTTAGGGCCAGAAAGGTGGTACAGAGGATAGTACACTTGCTTTCTTTTCCCCAAATTTTAATTTAATTTTTTTATTTTATAAAGTAGTTCGCAATATTTAACTACATTTAATATTCGAACACCAATCCCACCACCATTACACCTTCCCACCATCATATTTCGGATGTTTCCATCCTGAACCCCAACCCCTGCCCCAAAGCAGACCCAAAATAATTTTTTTTTGTATTGTTTGTTATGAAAAACCGCTGAAAATGCTACAAAAAAGTTTCCTTAGAGGAAAGCGTGCGAAGATTGTTGTATTTCACCCATGGACTATTAAGCCCTTGTATAAGAGATCACTAACATGTTGTTAAAGGTTGAGCCTTGTGTGCTTATGCCCATCCCTCCACCAGTGTACATTTCCCAGCACCAGTATATATATATATATATATATATATATATATATATATATATATATATACACACACACACATGTATATGTGTGTGTGTGTGTGTGTGTGTGTGTACGTAAGTCTCCTACTTTAAACGCCCTCAAATGGGATGTTGTACTCTTGGAGTATGGGTGGTGTGAGGTGAGTTTTTGCGCAGTCCAGGAATGGGTTCACTCATGGGTGAGGCTCGGCCAAAGCAAGTACATTGGCTTTTAGTGTGACTGTGGCTATGACAATAGTTCAAATCTCAGCATGCATATGGTCCCCCAAGTAGGCATCGCCCCCCAAGCACTCTGATCATAGAGCCAGAGTGGCCCCTGAGCACAGAGCCAGGTGTTATCCCTAAGCACTGCCAGGTGTGCACCCCAAAAAAAGTAAAAAAGAATGTTTCATTCATTTATTCATTCATTCATTCAAGTTGAATTACCATGAGATACAAAGTTGTTGATGATCAGGTTTCAGTCATACAATGTTCTAACACCCATCCCTCCACCAGTGTACATTTCCCAGCACCAGCATCCCCAGTTCCCTCCTGCCAACCCTCCCTCAGAACCTCCAACCCGCTCTTTCACTCTCTTTGTTGGGAGGGGGCATTCTTATTTGGGTACTGAAAGATCATCGTGTATATCCCTTTACCTGCTCTCAGCACTCAGTTCTTGTCCACTATGACGATTCCCTGGCATTGCACAGTGGCCCCTTCTCTATTCTAATTGCCCTCCCCGCCCCTGTTGTGAGATTCCAGCCATGGGCTGGTCCTCCTGGCTCTCCTTGGCAATAGTCTCACACTATAGTAAAAGAATGTTTAGATCTGGGCTTTTCTCTTGCCCACTTTTATTGAGGCACCATGATTTACAATGCCAGAGGTGACAGTTCCTGCATACATCATTCCTGCACCACCCCAGCCTCCAGAGGGCCATGCCCTCCACCAGATTTGGGTTTTTCATCCAGGCTCTTAATGTTGGCTGAGAGTCAAATCAGAAGGGATGGTGGCTTCACCCCGGCTGCTGTCGCGAGCAGCGTTGGCTGGTGGTTGCTGGATCCTCAAGTGAAGACGCCAGCAGTGAGATGAGGAAGGCGTGGGGATGCCTCGGTGCAGGTGGATGAGAAAGACTGGGGAAGGACAAAGTGGGGTGCCCATGGCTCTGAGCTCTGACGCCATTGAGAGGCAGGGGGCGGGGTCACTGCAGTGCTGGGCCCTGGGGTCTGGGTTTTCTGGCGCTATTGAAGAAGCCGCAAGAGCTGGCTTGTTGAATTCTTCACCTCTCCATAAGGACTGGAGCTGGGGGCCCATGAAGTCTTGAAAAGGAGGGGAGAGAGGAAGCAGTGCCTCCTAAGGAGGGAGAGGGCCTGGAGCCTTGGCCTGGCATGAGAGGGATACAGTAGCTCTGTGTGTGTGTGTGTGTGTGTGTGTGTGTGTGTGTGTGTGTGTGTGTGTGCATGCGCGTGCATGACAGCCGTGTGGAGACGAGGCCTAGATATGGTCAGAGCAGACTCAGCATGGGTGACCCTGGATGCTGCAGAGCTCATGATTTTGTGTCAGTTAACAGCTCTTGCACCACCACCAACTCCCTCTCCCGCCCACCACAGTCCTGCGTGGGGAGAGGTCTGGTCGAGGGGAAAGAGATGTTCTCGTCTCTGCTCTGGCCCACCCATGTCCTATTTGGACAATTTCAGAGGGACGTGACACATTTCGTGGCAACCACAGGTTTAGCTCTCATCCCTACCCCTGTCATCCCTCATCCTACGAGCTCTTGGGTTTTGTTTGTTTGTTTTTAGTTTGTGGGCCACACCTGTCGATACTCAGGGGTTACTCTTAGCACAGTTGGGGTTCGTTTTGGAGACAGGGAGTCGAGGCTGTTTTGTTTGGGGGCCATGCCCCGAGCAGTGCTCAGGGGTTATTCTTAGCTCTACACTCAGGAATTACTCCTGGTGGTGCTTGGGGCACTATATGGGATGCCAGGGATCCAAACCAGGTTGGCTGCATACAAGGCAAACACCCTACCCACTGTGCAACCCTACCTCCAGGCCCACTGTGTGTTCACATAAGGGCAGCGGCGCTCTCCATCTCTCCTGCCACCTGCGTTTGGTGGTCTCACTCCGCTTCCCCCACCCCTGGGAGGCTGATGGAGATGGGCAGGCGAAGGAAGGAACGAGTGCCAGGCTGGTCACATCAATTGCAGTTAATTCCAATCTCCATTTTCCTCCTGCTTCTGTCTCTTCACCCTGCTTCTCTCTCTTCTAGGCCCCTCTCGCTCTCACTTCTTTCACCTTGTGCTTTGCTTCTGTGTCTTCCCCCCTACTTCTGTGTCTTCCCCCCTACTTCTGTGTGTTCTTCTCTGCTTCTCCTACAGTCTTAGTTTATATAGCAATCACATAGGATGGTAACACAAAGGTGGGTCAGAATATTAACACATTAACAAAGATTGGTAAGACCACTCCTCAAGGACAAAAACTCATCTAAGGAGATTGCTCCAGGTTACTAGGAAATCTGCTCAAGGGTGGGATCCAAATAAGGGTGTGTCACTTTCTTCTTTCCTCAGCTAGTAATCAACTTACATAGTTGTAGTAAATCTACTTCAAATATTTCTAGCAATGCCATTCTGTATGAGCACAGTAAGAGATATAAACTTAAAGTTTGGTTCTTCCTGAGGACATTGACTATATATTCCAGACCACAATCCTCAGGCCAGGTTAGTCTTCCTAACCCATTCAGGGTCCTAGTCTCGTTGTTACCTTTGGATCACGACAGCATTGTCCATGATCATGCCCTCAATTTATAGTTGAGTATTGTGGTGCTTTGGCCTGGCCCATTTTGATGCCAAGGTAGCTCATAGCTTGCCCTGGGTCCATTCCGTCCCTTGTCGGGACCCTAGGAACTAAGGGCAACTGAGTCGAGAAAGCAGATGCCCAAGAGTAAACATCGGAGTCAATCAACTCCCAAGTTACAAATCACAATATTAACTGTCTTCCTGTGTCCATACAGAAAGGACACTGCTCTAAGGTAAACTATGCAGAAGACCCTAACTTATAATACAAGTTCAGAGTCCTTAGAAGGATCTGATCTTACAAGATAACAGAATCTGATTAGGGAAAAGGTGATTAACTGGTTGGGAAGGAGGGTGCAGGGAAGAGTTTACAGATAAACAAAGGAATGGGAGTGTCTCGGGAGCACTGTGATGGGTGTAACCCGATAAACCTACGTTCCCTGCAGCAAGGCTGAAAGGACAAACCCAATGTTCTCCTATAGCCCACCAGCTCTTAATTTTCAAAGCAGTTTGATTACACAGAACTCACTGCACTGTCCCCAAGCAGAAGTGTGCTGGCAGAGGCCTCCCGTGGGAGATGGAAAACCCGCCTTGTCGGCGGCTCTCAGCATTAACTGATACCAGGGGACGAAGTGGAGCCAGTTTGGCCACTCCTGGGGTCCCCTGGGCCGGGGCTCCTGAGACCCCCGGTGGCCTCAGAGCTGCCTGCCCCAGCAGAGAGTCTCCAAGGACCCTGTCTCGGCTCTGCAACTCATCTCCCACCCCCTCTCCCGGTCCCCCTCTCCCTGCTGCCAGCACTCAGCCAAGCAAGAGCAGGGTTCAGCTTTTCAAAAACACATGCTATATTCATTATTATTTTTTTTATAATTACAGGGGCAGAATGCCAACTCAGATTGGCCAAGAAAGGATCATGGGTCAGTGGACATGACCAACAAGCCCTGAGCCCATTTGGTCCCTGCAGCCCCGGGCCTCATTCTCAAACCAGGCTACCCTAGGAGTGGCAAAATAGTTGTGGAACATTCTAGACTCAAGCCTAGCAGCTCAGCAACCTTAATAGAAAGAGAATTCCTCCTTGTTGGTGACATGTTTCAAAGCGTGTCGAAACCCTGGGTTCAATCCCTAGCAAAGCATGGTCCCCGAGCACCCCCGGGTGTATCCCCCCCCCAACCATGAAAATAGAATTTCTCTCCCCAGGAACTGACTCTTGTAGGACAAACTGGGTTATTAGTCCGTCCTGTGACAAGAATGAACACAGGGCCCAAAGAAGCTAAGGCCCATGCCCAGGATGCAGGAAGAGATCTGGGGTGCCAGGAGGCTCTGGGGACTAGGGAGTTGGGGTGCAAGGGGTCCGAGGCATGTATGGAGAATGGGCGGGCAGCAGCTCCCCCACAGACCCGCCTTATAGCAACCCAGCAGACCAGGAGCCAGGGCCGTGGAGCCAGGAAAAAAGCCTTTATCTCCAGGGCCAGAGTGATAGTGCAACGGGTAGGGCACTTGCCTTGCACGCAAATGACCTGGATTTGATCCCCGGCATCTCCTATGATCCCCTGAGCACTGCCAGGAGTAATTCCTGCGTGCAGAGCCAGGAGTAACCCCTGAGCACTGCTGGGTTTAACCCCTAAACAAATAAAATAAATAAATAAATTAATGATTTTACTCTCCGTGTTGCTTCCTCTGTCACCGCAGTGCACAGGGCTGCACCCGTGGGCTCCAGCGTCCTGCCTTGCATCCCTCGCCTGTGCCGAGGCTGAGGTCACGTGAGCGGGCCCCAGGGCTCTCGGCCCACACTCTGCCTCTAGGCCACAGCCCTGAGTTCCTGGATTTTTGTCCTTCAAAGGTTGATTTTCCTCTAAGGATCAGGACTAATGAAAAGAGATTCTGGGTCCGGAAGGGAGGGGGGGACGAGAGGGGAGCACCCCCTCAACCTATGTCCTGTTCGTCCTTCTGCAAAGCCCCGGGCTCCCTGGGCCCCGCCCAGCCCCACCCAGGCTGAATCAAGTCCACCCACACGCTTCTACTCCTCTTGCCAGCGACTGGACCAGGGGCGGGCTGGTGAGGAGGTTCTGACCAGTGACAGGCCACCCACGAGGGAACCCTTTCCTTCACCAAGACACAGGGAGATGCAAGAAGGCACAGACCATCTCCCACGCCAGGCCCTGCCAGCTGGGCACATGCTGCTGCAGCCGGGCAGAGCCAGGCCAGGCAGCCCTGGAGAGGGGGAGGAGGGAAAGAAGCTCAGCCTTGCCGAGGGCGCGAGTCCCTGAACTAAGGCTCTGCGGTGCCATCCAGCCTTGGCTGCGGTTAGCGTCCATCCCGGCGGCCTCTCCCTGTGGCCAGAGCACACGCCGTGACTCAGACAGTCTTGGCAGAGATGAAGGCTTCCAGCCGGGCCGTTGAGGGTCTGACCAGCTGGGAAGGAATGAGAGGTAGGAAGCGGGTGGATTTCAGGGACTCCCGGATCTGTTGCTCACTCGAGGCTGCCCTTGAGCATCCTAATTCACGTCCCAGCCCTCAGCGTGCTCTTCTATAGAATGGGATGAATTTCTTCCTCATCTGGTGGCCGTGAGGCAAGAAGTGAGGATGTTGTGCAGAGTTCTGCTGTGCGGCGGAAAGGTCCACTCGGGGCTGGGACAGTGGTCAGGGCTCTTGCCGTCCACGGGCCCGGTCCTGGTTTGGTTGCCAGCACCTCATGGTCCCCCCACCCACACCCAGGCATTGTCAGAAGCAGCCCTGGAGTTCCCGAGCACTGCGAATGACCCAGCCCATCCCCCGCATGGCAGAGCTAGTGCGACATCGCAGCACTGAGTGGAGAATCGGGCGGGGACCCAGGGCGTCCTGTGCACCCCATACAATTAAATCAAAGCCCATTTATAGGGAGCTGAAGCAATAGTACAGTGGGGAGGGCGTTTGCCTTGCATGTGGCCGACCCAGGTTTGATTCCCAGCATCCCATATAGTCCCCCAAGCACTGCCAGGAATGATTCCTGAGTGCAGAGCCAGGAGTAACCCCTGAGCATCGCCGGGTGTGACCCCCCAAAAAAAATCCCATTTATAAAAGGATCACTTTTAAAAACAGGGATGTGGGGGGAGGGCCGCCCGGGGAAGCTCAGCCTCGTGTGGGTCTTGTGGGTCCTTATGGCACTTCTAGGCCTTCTCCTTCTCCTCCTCCTTCCCCAACCCCGCTCCCCATCACCCCTCCCCCCAGTGTTGTTACCTCAGTCTGCCAATCAGGGGCCAAGGGTTTGTCCTTATGCTGCAGCATCTACCCCCCTGCTGCTCCTCTCTCTCCACCAGGGCGAGTGAGATCATCCAGTATTTATTCTTCTCTCTGGAGCTTATTCCACTCAACAGGACGCCCTCCCGTTTGACTCAAGTTGAAGCAAGCTGCAAGATTCCACGTCTTCTTAGCCCCGCATAGTACACTCCATTGTGAGTGCTGTGGATCTACCCGTCCTCCAGTCATCGGATGCTTGGCCTGTCTCCAAACCTGGCTACGGTACCAAGGGCTGCAAGGAACATAGGTGTATGTAGATCTTTTGGAATTGCGATTTTGTGTTCTGAGAGCCAAGAAGTGGAATCATGGAGTAAGTGGAAATGTTATTACTTCGTTGCCCCTCCACAGTGCGTGGGGGGGAGGGGGTCCTTCCCTCTAGCAGGGAAGGACGGGGGCTCCTTTTCACCACACCCCTGCCAGCTCTGGTTATCTTTCGTAGGTGCCCTTTCTCGTTGGGTTACAGGCTGCACATTTCTTATCAAGTCCCCTGATTGATCTCCAGGCACCGGCTTGTTGAAGGCTGGAGAGTGATCCGGTCACTGGTCTGGGGACTTTTCAGAGCCACGGAATCCCGTTCCTCCTAGGGAATCTTAGCTAGAAGCCAAAGCAACCAAAATGAATCAGGAATCACCCAGTGGATGGGGGCGCCTGGGGACCTCCTAGCCTCCTCCAAGCCCCCACACCCACCCCACATCCTGGGTTCGCCACGGGAGGCTGGAGGCCAGTGCCAGGGCCCCGGCGGCCTGAGATACACCGTGTGGGTGGCCGCTGCCTTGAAGAGCCCGTCCTGGCCTGAGGCCCAATAGCTGAGAGAGATCCGCAGAGCCCCGGCCCCGGGGGCCGTGTGACCCCCTGTCTGCCGTGACAGAGGCTAGCGGTGGCACCCCTTCCCGGGAGCGAGGGAAGATGTGCCGGGGAGACAGGGAAGAGGAAGTCAATTTCACACTTTATTAGCCAGCTCGGCTGAGTGAGCCTGCCCTGCCCTCCCCCCGCAGCCAGGCAGGCCTCGGTTGCCTCAAACACGCTTGCTGAAGGAGCAGGATTTTTCGCCCCCTGCTCCAAATCCTGCAGCCTTCAAACAAGGAGCTGGGATCCCTTTATTCCGTGAAAGCCACGGGCGCTAACAGCCCGCGAAGCTGAGAAGTGAGTTGGGGGTTGGGAGTGTGGGGGAACAACTTCTTAATTTATTTCTTCTGATTTTCAACAGACACGGATGCAAGAAAACAGAATGTCCACGGGGAACCCTCATTCACTCACCAGCCTTTTACTGAGGCGACCAGGTTCCCATCTTCAGACCTGGGGGGCTCAGTATGACCAGGCTGACTGGCCCCTGCCCGTCATGGAGACGCTGTTCAAGTCAAAAGGCGAATTCAGTAGCGAGAAGGAAGGACCCGGAAGAAGCACACACAGGAAGAGCTCTGAACCAAGCCGGGAAGGCTTCCTGGGGAAGTGGCCTGTCACTGAGGCTTAAGGCATGGCTCTGGGAGGAGTGGTGGGGAGGGGGGAGGAGAGGGGTAACCCAGAAAGAAGAGCACAGGATTGAAGGGGGAGGGAAACGACGACGGGAGCCAGCCAGACTGTGAAGCCAGTTGCGAGCCCTGGATTCAGATGCTTCTGGAGCCTGACTCGGGGAGGCCTTTGGGAGGAGGGGCAGAGGCCGTGGGGGTGCTGGGTGCAGGGAGTGCCAATGTCCCGTGGCACATCCGAGAGGGCCGTGCTCTGCTGGGGTTCCTGGTGAGAGCTGCTCCCAGAGGCGGCCCTGGGGGCCATGCCATGGCATCAGGGCCACTGTTGGACTCAGGGTGGCCCTGCCTCCTCGTGCCTCTGTCCTCTCTGAGCGACACTTCGTGGGCGGCGGCCCCCGCACCCACGCAGGGCCTCGCTGGGGAACAGAATGGAAAGAACACCAGACCCAGTGGAGGGCCGCGACCCAGCGCCTGCCGTGGGCACCAGCGCCTGCCCCAACACCGGCTGCCACACACGCAGCCTCCTGTCTTCTGGCCACTCGACTGCCTGGAGCCTCACTCATCTCATCTGTGAAGTGGGAGCAGCCGTGCTCCATGGCTGGGCTGTGGCGGGGCTGGGTTGCTCTGCGGAGGTGTTGAACACGGCACGTGGCACAGGGCAGGCCACGGGAGCTGTGTGGAGGTGCTGAGTGGCACTTGGCACTTGGGTGTGCTCCTCTCCCAGCCCGTTGTCCCCCACAGATGCCGAGAGAGGCTCCCGGGAGCCAAGCTCTGCGCTGAGCGTCAGGGCCAAGCGGGAAGCAGGGCGAAGGCCCACGAACAAGTACTCGGGCTCTCACCCATCTCTCTGCTGCGTGTGCACACATGTCTATGTGCTTGCATGTGCAGGTGTGTGTTCATGTGTGTATGTGTGCATGTGTGTATGTGTGTTCATGTATGTGTGGACAGGTGTATTTCTGTATGTGTATGCAAGTGTGTGCACACATGTGCCTGTGTGTACATGTGTATGTGTGCACACATGCATATTATATGCATGTGTACACACGTGTTTGCATGTCCAAGCATGTGAGTACATGTGTGTTTGCATGTGAACATCTGTACATGTATGTGCACAAACGTGTGTGCATGTGTTTGTGTGCACACATATGGTATGTGAGCACATGTGTGGGTGTGTGTACGCGCTCACATATCTATAAAGTGCCACAGTCCTGGGGTCACCCCAAGCGGAGCCCCACATTGCAGATGAGGAAATGCAGGCTCCAAATGAAGCGCCTTCCCAGAGCCAAGGAGCAGCTGATGTGCCCACAGGATGCCACGCTGATGTGGAGCTTGTCAGGGTCTGGTGTCCAGCCTGTGTCCAGCCAGTCTCCCTGATGAACCCACACAGTTCCACAGCAGGCCCTGAGGGGCGAGACAGCAGCTCCACATGAGGTTAGGCACCCCCCAGGGCTGCTCGGAGGCCCTGGGCGTGCTTGGCACAGGCTTCAACCCTCTGAGGGGGACAGAGTCGCTGGGAGGGACCCACGGAAATGAGAGGCTGCGTCCAAAGTGCAGGTCCCAGGCCAGACACTTGCAGGTGCCCAAGGAATGTGGCCTTCTCGGAAGCCAGAGGGGACTTTACTGGAGCCCGTGAAGAGCTCCAGAGAGCCGGTCAGGAACTGGACGCTCAAAGGCTGTGGCAGGGCAGCGGATCGGGCCATGCTGCCCTCTCTCGAAAGGCAATTGACATATGGCACTGTACTAGTTTCAGGGCTCAGCCCACGGATTCCACATCTTCACACGTGGAAAACATAGTAAGCCTCATTGCTGGGTACCAAATGGGAGAGTTTGCTTTTCTTGGGAATAGAATTTCCGAAACCAATTCTCTCAGCTGCTTTCAAGCATGCATGACATCATAACTAAAGCTCTATCATTCCCTGGCGTGTACTCATCTCAGAACCAGAGGGCTCGAGACTCCCTCCCCTCTCTGGCTCCTCCTTCTCCTTCTTCTCCTTCTCTTCCTCTTCTTCCTCCTCCTCATTATACTCCTCCTCCTCCTCCTCCTCCTCCTCCTCCTCCTCTCTCTCTCTCTCTCTGTCTCTCTGTCTCTGTCTTTCTCTTCTCTGTCATTTTTTTCTTTTCTTTTTATATGCCAACTTCATTTGGGGAGGGTACCACATAGCCCTCCAGCTAAAATACAAGATTAGCACCTAGTTAAATTTGAACGACATAAACAAGGAGTAACTTAAAAAAAAAATGGGGCCATACCCAGTGAAGCTCTGGGGTCACCCCTGTCTGGTCCCCAGCAGTGTTCAGGGGACCAAACGGTGCTACAGATGGGCCTGGGGTTCCCACATGGCAGGCAGGAGTCCTCTGGGCCACCTCACTGACCCCATGAGTAAATTTGCAGTGTAAGTATGTTCCTTTGGGACCTATGAACAAATATTTGAATTAAGGACTGAATCAGGTAGATAAACATAGCTCGCTTGGCAGAATCTGCTTTTGAAATGGGAGGGTTCCGGCAAACTTACAAGACAAGGGGGTGACCCTGTCTACAATGGAAATGAGGGCGATGGCCCAGCGAGTGAAGGGGTGGCACCCTAAGGAGGAAGTACACACAGAGATATGTGGAGGGGGGCCGAGAGACAGACCCAAGGCCCAGCCGGCTCACGGCGGACCCCAGCTCTGTTCTCAGCACCAAAGTAGCCATAGGAGCAGCAGCGGGTGTCGCCCTGGAGGTCCGTGAGCACTGAGACAGCAGCCCTGACAGCCCCCGCATCATCAGAACCTCCCACCCCGCCCCTGAGCACGGCTCACCTGCCTCCCAGCCTCAGACAGACCCGCCTGCCGTGAAGCCAGCGGTGGGGAAGGCAGGAGGGAAGGGCCTGCATGGAGGTGCTGGGTCAGGAGCCATGAGTGCCCGGGAGAGAGGCAGGCAGCACCTGGGGAGGGCCAGGCCCTGCGCACAGGCCTTCGAGGCCCGAGGAAAGTTTTCAAATGCAGGTTTCCTCATTCCCTTTTGTGGGGCCCGGGGCTGTCCCCGCAGGGCTGGGGGTTCTGGTGCTCTGAGCCAGCGCTGCTCCCGGTGATGCCCAGGGAAGCATTGGTCTGGGGATCAGACTCAGGGCCAGGAGCTTAGCAGACGCAGCCCCGGCTCTACGCCCCTCTGCAGGGGAGCCAGGGGAAGCAGATGGTGAGTCTGTGGTGAAACCCACAGGCTCTGCTCAAGGACTGAGGGAGAGGGGTTGGAGCAATAACAGAGCGGGTAGGGCATTTGCCTTGCATGCGGCTGACCCAGGTTCGATTCCCAGCATCCCATATGGTCCCCTGAGCACCGCCAGGAGTAATTCCTGAGTGCGGAGCCAGGAGTAACCCCTGTGCATCGCCAGGTGTGACCCAAAAAGCAAAAAAAAAAAAAAAAAAAAAAAGGACTGAGGGAGAACTGGAGAGAACGGGCAGAATCTGGAGGCTCTAGGTTTGGGCCAGAACACCAGGGGGACAGCCCGAGGCAAGGGGGACAACTCTGAGAGTAGCTGCAGAGGGAGCGGCATGCTGGACCGGCTCGTGGGGGACAGAGGGACAAGAACCAAGCCCCCCGCCCCCTGCTCCATTTTATATAATGTCATGAGAATGCTGCGTGATCACTGTACATCCAGAAAACGGTAAACTCGCTGTCATAATGAGAGCCACAGAAAACCAGCCCGAGCCCAGTGATCTGACCGGGGACAGCCAGTCTCTGGTTGGGGTGGGGACAATGACCCCTGGGAGGTTGGGGTGGGGACAATGACCCCTGGGACCCCTGCCACCCGGACTCTCTGGCTGGACAGTGGCCAGGAGGGTGGTGCCAGGTGACTGGACAGAGGCTGAAACTTTTTCTTTTGTATATATCGTGTTTCCATTTTTATTTCCTAGTTGTCAATTTGATCTATGACTGGAGGCAGGGAAATGGGAAAAAATTAAAACAAAAGCATGGAGAAAATTGAATTTGATTAAAGCAAGTGGAGGGGCTAGAGCGGGTAGGGTGCTTGCCTGGCACAGGGCTGGCCCAGGGTCGAGCCCCACACCCACAGTGCTCACCGGAGCACTACCAGGAGTGACCCCTGAGTGCAGAGCCGGGACTAGAAGCTGAACATCACCGGGTATAGCCCCAGAACAAAAACCAAAAAAAAAAAAAAGAGAGAGAGCAAGTGGACACTTGGTCCAGAGCCACAATAAGCAGGTAGGGCCTTTGCCTTGCTCGTGACTAACCTGGGTTTGATCCCTGGCACCCCATAAGGTCCCCCGGAACCCCACCAAGAGTGGCCCCTGGGAACAGAGCCATGAGTAATCCCTGAACACTGCTAGCAAGCCCCTGCCTACCCCCCACACACAAAGAGAGAAATAAATTAAAATATCATCATCATCATCCCATTGATCGACAATTTTTCTCGAGAGGTCTCAGTAATGTTTCCATTCATTCCAGCCTTGAGATTTTAGAAGCCTCTCTTTACTCATTCTTCCCAATGATGCCACATTGGAGGCTCTCTCATGGTCAGGGGAATGACAGCCACCACTGTTACTGGTTTTGGCATATGAATACGCCACAGGGAGCTTGCCAGGCTCTCCCATTAGGGCAGGAAACTCCCGGTAGCTTGCCAGGTTCTCCAAATGGGAGAACTAGGCTATAAGATGTTGCTTCCGGGAGCTTGGTTTTATAGTCTCTCGATGTTGGCCATTGATGGGATTACAGGGCACCATGGGCAATTTCTGGGTGTGATCACCTGGTTACTGGAAAATGAGGGATCTGGGCGGAAGAGACCCAGTCCGATCTGAGCAGGCTTGGAGATCTCAGCCCCGGTCTGGCACACCTGGGTTCCTCTCTCGGTTCCTTCATGTATGAGGCTTGTCTGAACATGTGGAGAGGGGCCTTGAGCATGGCTGTGGCTGGGTTCCAGAGGTCTTTGGCTGTGGGGGCTCTGCTCGGGGCGGTGGGGGGGGTGGGGGAAACTCAATCCACCCCTCCGAGGGGCCCCGGTGAAGACAGCCAGGTGCAGGGGTAAGAGACTCAAATAAGAGACTTAAAAATAACAATACATAAATAATAAAAACTGGGGAAAGGCATCTCAGGCAGGGGCGTATCAGCGAGGCGCGGGGCCATCTCTGCCCACACGAGCCCAGGGACAGCGTCAGCAAGACTGAGGGGTTCCAGGTGGCATCTCCGTTCACCAGAGAGCAGCTGGGGACGAAGTCACAGTTAGTTCCCAGGGGAGCAGGCAACCTTCGGCCCCTTCAGACACACACTTGCTTTCCGTTTGGAAAGCGCTCGCTCAGCACGGAGGTATTTTCCAGAGTCGGTGCCGGTGAAGGGTCAAGAGCACACCCAATAGAGGAAAGGTCGCAGGCATGGAGGCTCACTGCCGGAAACGTCTGGAGAGAGCCCCAGAGGGGGACAGGGAAGGAGCTGAAGGGACCAGGAGTCAGCGCCAGAGGGCATTCCACACAGCCAAGGGGAGGTACCACCGCCCAGCAATCCTGCAAGGGCCACGCACGGCAGCTGCCTTGCACGCAGCTGACCCCGCGGGTCCCCTGAGCACCACCAGAGTGTGGCCCCCAAACCCAAACCCACAAGCCTTTGAGGGCGGCTACTTCCTGTTCCCTCCACAAAGAGCAAAGTGAGGCTTCTGAGCCAGGAGGTGACCTGACCCCATGGCCATGCCTTAGACCTGGAGTCAGTGCTGATCGCCTGACTGCCCCCCACCCCGCAGGCCAGGCCCACCTTTTCCCTCCATGGAGGGCTTCCAGAAACTCTTAGTCAGTGCCCAGGGGTCCGTAAGTCATCGCTGGGGCGGGCGCCTGGCTCAGAGGGCTTCTGCCTTACTGGCAGAAGGCCAAGGTTCGATTGCTGGAACCACATGGTCCCCTGAGCACCACCCGGACTGACCCCAAGCAGAGGTGACCATGCCAGAAGGAGTCCCCGTGAACCACAGGTGCAACCCCCAAACAAAGGGGGTCAAACAAACCGAACAAACAAACAGGAGGTCCCCAGGGCTGCACACTGGACGCCAGCCTGACGGCTCTCAACTGCATCTCCCTCTCCCTGCAGGCCTCACCCCCAAACTCTCAGGGCCTCATGCTTGAACCACAGCTGGATTCGGAGCCCTGCTGCCCACTCCCCGCATCTGCCACCATCTCGGTCCTGTCTGGTCACCAGGAGAGAATCGTCCCCAACCATCCCCAGCTCTGGGACAGGGAAGCCCTGTCCCGCCCAGCCCACGGCCCCTTCACCTGACTCGACCCTCTTCTACCCTGGCAGCTAAACCCGGGTACCCTATCCCGGCCTGTCCCTGGGGAGTGAGTGGTCTGGCGCTCAGTCTAACTGTCGCACTGGCTTGAACCCTGAAAGTCCTACAGGGCCAGCCCCCGGTGGCTGCCATTGAGACTGGTGAGGTTTGTTTTGTTTGTTTGTTTGTTTGTTTGTTTTTGGGTCACACCCAGCGATGCACAGGGGTTACTCCTGGCTCATGCACTCAGGAATCACTCCTGGCGGTGCTCGGGGGACCATATGGGATGCTGGGAATCAAACCCGAGACTGGTGAGGTTTTAATGTCTGCTTTGTTTGCTGTTGTTGAGTTGGCTCCTCTGCAGCTCATAAGTGCTTTCTGGGTGCGGAGGCCTGTGTTCACCGACAGCGTGTTCCCTCCCTCCGGCTGGTGAGGCCAATCTTGGTATTGGAACAAGTTCAGGAAATGTACCCGTCTCCCGGGACAGACTCTCAACTCTGCCCCCTCCCCCCAATCCAGGTGAGCAGCCTCTTCCCTAGCCAGGAGCCCTGGCCCTACTTCCCATCTCCTTGACCAGGATGAAACAGACGCTTGCGGGGACAGCCTGGGGGAGCCAGGCCCAGGGCAGCCCCGTGGTCACTCACTGGAGTGGGGCAAGCCCCCCTGGCTGCATTCTGCAGTGTGGACATTTCCAAGGGTTCTGTTGGGGGCAGACAGGTGGTCCCCGTCTCCCTGAGGGCTGCACGGCTCCAGAGGCAGGTGGACCTCACAGCCCCCTGGGACACGCCCAGGTGCCCTCAGCACCCACTCAGCTGAGTTGGCTGTGTATTTAAACCCCTTCTCATTCAGCCTGAGAGGGGGCTTAAATAGGAATTTAGCACTGGAAGGAGGTT
This sequence comes from Sorex araneus, assembly GCF_027595985.1. NCBI lineage: Eukaryota > Metazoa > Chordata > Mammalia > Eulipotyphla > Soricidae > Sorex > Sorex araneus. The sequence continues at coordinate 47,143,879 of NC_073307.1, read as the reverse complement.
CAATAGGCAGAAGAAAACTCAAGAAGCATTTGTGGTATATAATATAATGTATGAGCATATATGTATGTATGTATGTATGTATATACATATGGGCTGGAGCAATAGCACAGCAGGTAGAGCATTTGCCTTGCATGTGACCAATCCAGGTTTGATTCCTCTGTCCCTCTCGGAGAGCCCAGCAAGCTACTAAGAGTATCCCACCCGCACGGCAGAGCCTGGCAAGCTACCCGTGGCATATTCGATATGCCAAAAACAGTAACAATAAGTCTCACAACAGAGATGTTACTGGTGCCCGCTTGAGCAAATCGATGGCCAGGGTAAAAAGGGGTTAGGAGGACTGGTCAATGGTTGGAACTAACCACAAGTGTGTGTGGGGCTGAGGGTAGGTAAGATAGAGAAGAGAGCAGTATGACAATGATAGCTGGGAAAGATCACACTGGACAAGATCTGAGTGTTAAAAGTAGGTAAGGGATATTCTTGACAAACTTTCAGTGTCAATATTGCAAACCACAATACCCAAAAGGTGGGGAGAGAGCAAGAGCAAGTGAGAGAGAGAGAGAGAGAGAAAGTGAGAGAGAGAGAGAGACAGAGAGAGAGAGACAGAGAAGAAAAGCGCTTGTCATAGAGGCAGGCAGGGGGTGGGGGTGGGGGGTGATGGGAGGGAACCTGGGGACACTGGTGCTGGAAAATGTACACTGGTGGAGGGATGGGTGTTGGAATACTGTATGACTGAAATCTAATCATAAATGGCTTTGTAATTCTCTAAAATAAAAAAAAATTAAAAGAAGCATCCCAAGATTAATTTCCACAGAGACACTCAGCTCTGAGGCTGGAGGAACATGGGACGTGTCCGGTGTCCGGTCACTGTCCGAACAGGAAGCACAGGCCTGTCAAAGGGACCACGGGACCACCTGGAAGGGACTGTCCTGTAGGGCCCAGAACCTTGGATCTGCTGCAGGATGAAGAAATCCCCTCCTCCGCTGGGACTTCCCACTGACCGCACCGCCAGAGACGCTGGAGCAAAGGAGCCCGGGACGTGGCATGCGGACAACCAGAGGGAGATGGAGCGGGCAGGCTGAGGCTCACAGCAGTGACCAGTGTCTGGAGGTGGCTGTGGCTCCAACATCCCCTCAGGAACCTGAGGGAGGGGGGAGAGGGGGCAGGGCTGCCACAAACCCACAGCCACTGCTTTGTTCACAGCTCCCAAGGGTGCACAGCCCCTTAATGACTGGTGGTTGGCTCCAACATGAAACCCCACCACAGCCTGAGAAGTCGAGGACGGGGGCTCCTGAGACCCCGGCGTGGCTAAGCAGCAGCAGCAGCAGTGCTCCTGGGCCCAGGGACAAGTCAGAATCCAGGCTAGAGCGATGGCACTGTTGGCAGGGTGCTCACCATGCACAGCCACCAGCCCAGGGACCCAGGTTTGATCCCCAGCATGCCAAATGGCCCCATAGTATCGACAGAAGAAATTCCTGAGTGCACAGTCAGGAGTAAGCCCTGAGCATTGCCGGGTGGGTCCCCAAACAAAAACAAAGCCAGAATCCCCTCTCTCTTCTCTCTCTCTATCTATCTCTATCTCTCTCTGTCTCTCTTTCTCTATCTATCTATCTATCTATCTATCTATCTATCTATCTATCTCTATCTCTCTGTCTCTCTCTTCTCTTCCTCTCTCTCTGCAAGTTCGTTCCTGCTAAGTCACATCTCTGTCCCAGAGTCCTTGTGATAAACCTCAAGCCCATCTTTTTGCTTCCTAATCTGCAACTAGTGCCTCTAGCAAGGACCCTGGGGCCCCAAAGGAGCTGGGCTCCTGGACCACCCAGAGAGGCTGCCCTGAGCCTATGGACAGGGTGAGGGGGTTGCTCCCCCAGCAGGGTGCCTGGGGGCCCAGTTATCACAGATGACCTGTCCCATGTGGCAGGTACAGAGGACAACAGAGGCCCCGTCACAACATGTGTCCAGTAGCACAGCCTGGAGGGGCGCCTAACCCCTTCCACCCAAGGCTGGCAAGACAAAGGGGCCAGAGGAGTAAGTCACAGGATGTCAGCAGTCTCCGGGGACAGGACCGCCCTGCAGGATGGAGCCGGAGGCCTTGTCTGCACAGGGAGGACAGCGAGAGCCCTGCTAACCGTGTTCTAAGCGTCCTGCCATCTCTGCTAGAGTCCCCATAACACAGGGCCAGAGAGACAGCACACTGCCTTGCACCCTGACGACCCAGGTTCGACCTCTGGCACCCCATGAGGTCCCAAGTGCTGCCAGGAGGGATCCCTGAATACAGAGCCAGGAGTAAGCCCTGAGTCTCACCCGGTGTGGTCTCAAAACAAAACTGTACAATATGTAAGTTCTCCATCGTAATGAGAACTATGTCCGCAGATCTCTAATGAGCCCGGCTGGGCAAAGTGATATATCTATTTTTGTTTACCTTTTTAAATGGCTCATCACATTGTGTTTGCCTCGTTTTGCTTTTATTGAGGCACCGTGATTTAAAAAGGGATTCGTGACTGAGTTTCAGGCATACGATGTTCCAGCACCAATCCCTTCACCGGCGTCCTAGTTTCCCGCCCACCATCCTGCCCGCCTCTGTGGCAGGCATCTTTTTATTTCTTCTTTTGGGGCTAAGTAATTCTGTTACCTCAGAAGCACTCCCGGAGGCCCTGGGGGAACAGGTGCTGAGTCAGGGGTCAGGATTCTGGTGACCCACCATGCCCAGCACCGTCCTGGCAGCTGGGAGCCCGGCCAGGGAACATCACACCTCAAAGACCTGTGGGCACCTCACCTGGTGTGCCCCCAGGCATCACCTGGAGCCCCAACTAACGGTTTAAGCCCTGGAAGCCCCCTAGGTGGACTCCGCAGCCCCCAATGATCACACCACCAGCAAGGACGAAGGCAAGGGGTGAGAAAATGGAAAAAAAAAGACTGAAGAGAAATAGTCCAGCGGGGAGGGCCCTTGCCTTGCATGCAGCCCACCCTAGTCTGATCCTCGGCATCCCATACAGTCTCCCAAGCACAGCCAGGAGTGATCCCTGAATACCACTGGGTGTGGCTCAAAGATCACACACACACACACACACACACACACACTCACACACATATACACACATTTTTTAAAAGAATTCTTACAGGCAGAAATGACGACCCCACACTAATAAAATTGTGAAGGAAACAATGGCACCAGGGGCCCAAGAGAAAGTTGTGCTGTCAGATAATAAAGAAAGGAAACGAAGGCAGATGCTGGACACATTACACAGGAAACAGAGGCTGGAACTGATTCTGCCCAGGAGATTCTCCGCCCAGCACTGCCCACCTGCGGGAAGGCAGAAGGCACCAAGGGGGTCCCACTGTAGCACTGTAGCACTGTCGTCCCCTCCTGTTGTTCATCGATTTGCTCGAGCAGGCACCAGTAACATCTCCCTTGTGAGACTTGTTGTTACTGTTTTTGGCATATTGAATACGCCACGGGGAGCTTGCCAGGCTCTGCCATGTGGGCGGGATACTCTCAGTAGCTTGCCGGGCTCTCCGAGAGGGGCGGAGGAATCAAACCTGGGTCAGCCGCATGCAAGGCAAATGCTCTACCCGACGTGCTGTCACTCCAGTCCAGACAATGGAATATAATCTCCCCATTCCCAAATTTTGTGATATAATTTGGGATGGAGGAGTACAGGGTTTCTACTTTAGGGGCTCATACATTCAAGGCTGTGCTCTGCCTTTAAGCCAAATCTCAGGCCCCTTGGTGATATGTTTACAGCACTTAAGTTTTTTTTTTTTTTTAATGTTAAGAACAGGAACCCAGAGAGATCAACCTGTGCAAACTTCTCACAGAAGATTGCACATAACAAATCCATGGAACCCCGACTTCTGCCTTTTCTTGAAAACTGGGAAGGCCTGGTACCATTCAGAGGCTCCATTCCTTGCTCCTTTAGACAGTGTACCTGCAGGCCCCACCGGCACCTGCCACCAGGCCCTCGGTCCTTTACTTACACAGACGCGCACACACACACTCACACTCACTCACATTCACACACTTACACACATTCACACACACACTCACATACACTCACACTCACAAACACACACTCACACACTCACTCTCTCACTCACACACTCACATGCACACACTCTCACACACATACTCACATTCACACACTTAACACGCATTCACACACATTAACACACTCATTCACACTCTCTCATTCACACACTTTCTCTCTCACACACACATACACACACGCTCACATTCACACATTTACACACATTCACACATACTAACACACTCATATACACTCACATACACACACACTCACACTCACACTCACATTCACACACTTACACACATTCACACACACTCACATACACTCACACTCACATACACTCACACACTCACTCTCTCACTCACACACTCACATGCACACACTCTCTTTCTCACACACATACTCACATTCACATACTTACACGCATTCACACACATTAACACACTCATTCACACTCTCTCATTCACACACTTTCTCCCTCACACACACATACACACACGCTCACATTCACACATTTACACACATTCACACACACTAACACACTCACATACACTCACACTCACAAACACACACTCCTCACACATACTCACACTCATTCACACACTCACATACACTCTCTCTCTCTCTCTTACACACACACACACACACACACACACACTCACAAAATCCCTCTCCCCTGTTCCGGCTCCCTTGCCGGCCCTCCCTCTGCCACTGCAGAGCCCTGGCGCCACCTGGTGGTCTTGCTCACACCTCCCCACAGCAGGGCAGGGGACCAACCTGGGTAGTTTCATTCATGCCTCCCCCTGCTTGGGGGAATAGGAATTGTACCCACTTTACAGATGAGAAAACAGAAAAGCTCAAATATTGCCAGTAACGAAAAGGAGCACACTATTTCCCTGTGACGTTCAGATCCCAGATAAGGTCCTGACCCAGGAGCCAGAGCTTGGACGCCTGGAGGACAGTGGGGTTCGTGTGGAGAGAAGTGGGCAGGCGGGGGCCCTGGAAACCATGACAAGCGCACCTGCACTTACTTGTGGCCAAGCAGGCCTAGAGCGTCACCACTCTCCCTCCCCCAACGCCTCTTCCTCAGATTTCCCCGGACCCTGCAGGCCCCACCAGGCCTGAACCCTCTCTGGGAGACCCCGGCCTCCCCAGCCCCAAAGCTGACCTTCAGCGCACCCTGGGCCAGGCCAAAGCGCCTGCAGGTGGCAAGGAACTGGCCAGCATGAGGACATCTCGTCCCCCCGGGTGGCCGAGGCAAGCCCTGGAGGGGATGTCCTGTCCCTGAGCCCCCTGGGATCTGTCAACGATAGGTCCCAAGCTCCGTTACTCCTGACAGGTACCCGGGAGAGTCCCGACCAACCTAAACGTGACCACGGCTGAGCCACGGCTGAGCCACGCCTGTTTCAAATCCTTCAGAGCCCGTGCCCGGCACTCAGAACAAAGCCCAACGCCCTTGGCCATGCTGACCTCTCACCCCAAGGCACAGCACACATACTATGTTTTAGGGGCTTGCATGCCCCTCCCTTCAACCACGACTTCCAGGAAGCCGGTCTTGACTGCCAATGCTGAGTCAGGGGCTGGCCCTTTCCAGTGCTCTGCCATTACCGGTCCTCCGCCCTCCGAATAGGGCCTGATGTCCACTCTGTCCCCAGCAGCTAACACCTAGAGAGAAACAAAGTCGCAGCCGACACGAGGGGGTCCTGTTCTGACGTAGAGCAAATGTCTACTAAACGAGCGTCACCCTGGGTTAGCCGAGGCACGGGTGAGAGTCACACAAAGCCCAACACGGATGCATCCTGCAAGTCCTTTATTCGCCAGTGTAGCTGCAGCCACGAGAGCTCATCAGATCACCCAGGATTCATGCATCCACCCTCAGTGGGGAGGTGAGAGGCACTGGCAGCCAGCAGTGCTCCCTGAGTCCGGTGCGGTTCTCAGGCAAGCCGAGAGCCAGCGCCTCCGTTCCACAGTGCAGTGCACCACGGGAAAGGCACATTCTGGCATCCCTGGGGGAAAACGTGGGCCCTTCTCCACCTTCGCAACATTCTAGCAGCATGCCCATCAGCCCTACTGCACACGTTCTAATCTCTCCTGCAGAGAGAGATCAGATTCCAAGTACATTTCCTAGCCTCCCGTAGACCAGCACAAGCATCCAGCAATGCTCAGGTCCCTTTTAATGGCACTTACTGAACAGATATTCTGGGACATGACGGGGCAGGGTGCCCTCTTCAACCCTCCCTGGAGGCTGCCATTGGAAGCACGGGAGCTGACGCCGTCAGACAGCACAAGCTGGGGCCCCTGCCAGGGTCATCATCAGCCCTGAGGGCCCGGCAGAAGTCCCCAACTCTAACCACACCAAAGGGAGTTGGTGGGGGGGGGTCTTTCTGAGTTCTGAGGCCACAGCCCCAAGGTGAACTGCACCAGAATCCGAGGTGGGAATCTGGTCTCAGGCACGGCTGCAGCTGGGTCTGGTGCACGGGGCAAGAACCCCCAAGGGCCCCACTTTGCTTTGCTCTTGCTCCCCTCGGCTTCTACTTGTATCAGAGCTCTGAGCAGGAGTTGGGTCACCTGGTAGCTGGTCTCTAGCATTGTGTGCCCTCTGGCATCTACCGTCCAGCAGGGTTAAGTCACAGACAGGACGCCCATGCACATACTTCCTCGAAGCCCTCCGAGGGCAGCTGACAGCTCTAAGCCCTGCCTCGGGATGTTCCTGGGAATGAATCTAAACCGCCAGCCTGCCCTTAAACACCCCCAGCCTCAGACTAGCTCCACCCTCACTCGCCTGCGACGGGCCTTACGCTGCGCCATTTGGCACACAAGGTGGGTCACACACTGAGTCTTGGAATTTCTCTCCACCCCAAGGACTACCTGAAGGAGCCCATCGCAGGGACCCCCTTCTGCCCCATCGGGGGTGGGGGGGAAGTGGGTCTTCCTTGAACATGAACTATTTGGAGGGGTTTTGGCCTCCTGACGCTGGAATGGGGTGGCAGGAGTTTTAACCTCAGCAAGTTCCAGAGACTTTCTGCCAGCGGGACCTCATGTGGTGATCCGAGGTGTCTGCCGCAGTGTGTCTGTCCTCCGTGTCTGTCCCAGTGCGTCTGTCCTCAGTGTCCATCTGTCATGTCAGCCCAGTGCCATAGTACCCCGAGTGTCTGCCTGCAGTGTGTCTGTCTGCAGTGTCGGCCTAGAGTGTGTCTACCTGCAGTGTCTGTTCACTGTGTCTGTCTGCCCAGCGTCTCTCTGCAATGTCTACCCAGTGTGTGTCTGGAGTGCGTCTGCCCCGTGTCTGCCAGTGTCTGTCTGCCCAAGGGTCTGCAGTGTGTCTGTCCATGCCCACAGGGTCTGCCTGCAGAGTCTGCCCGCTGGTCAATGAGCCTGGGCCTGGCCTAACAGTGCCACCCTCCCATCTGCCAGCTGGTGGCAGGGACTGTGCCGAGAGCAGCGTCCACCAACTTAAGAGCCCTCATAGTGTCAGCGTCCCGTCCCTCTCCCCATCCTAGCATCAGGCCCGTCCGCGTGGGCAGCCCAGGCTGCGGCCTGTGCCCCCGCCCTGACGCCACGCCCGCTGCTGCCTTCAGGCTCTGGTGTCCTCCTGAAAACCCCGGCATGTCCCGTGGCTCCCCTCAGGGGAGCAGGACGCCCAGCCGTTACCTCAGCTCCCGCCCACCGGGCCGCTGACATCACCTGCTTCCCAGCAGCCCTCCCCCGTGTTCCCAGGCCCGTTTGTGCCCGGTGCACAGACGGCAGCAGAAGCCGTGCCCGGCGCATGCCCCCCCCCCGCCCGTGGCACCCCTCCAAGCCCCACTTCCCTGGAACTGCCTCCGATATGCCTCCACACATTCTAGAACTCTGACTGGGCCCCACCCACTCTCAGGCCGAGCCAACTATGTCCTGGGAACTCCCTGCTGTCCCCCGGGGTCAGGCTTTCCCGGGAGAGGATCCCAGGGGTCACTGTCTGAGCAGAGAGAGATGGAGGTGACGGAGAGGCCCCGGGACCCCTGGAGCAACAGGATGGGAACTGTCGGTGGGCCCCTCCGGCAACTGCACAGCACACAGTTCACGGAGAACCCCGGTGCCGGGAGCACTCAGGTCAGAACAGACAAAATCCTCACCGCCCAGCCCTGCCCGGGGCCACCACCACCTCCCAGGCTCCTGGGGGCCTTGACCGCGAGGGGAGACTAGGAGGGGAGATTCCAGCCCCAGGGTGCCGGGCTCAGGTCCCGGGCCAGGAAGCTGGAGGGCACGTAGCCCCGCCGCCCGTCCACTTCCACCAGGCTCCACTCGGGGTTCCCCTTCCTGTCCTGGGCCTCCACGACGGTCACCAGCTGGCCGGCCTGCAGACTCACTTCATGGCTGCTTCTGGCCACAAAGGGGTACGCCGCCACCACCTGAAACACACGGGGCAGGGGGGAACCCCCCAGGTCAGGAGGGCCGGAGACTGCTCCCCAGTCACCACTGCGCAGTCTGCCCCACTTCCAGACAAGGACACTGAGGCACGGAGAAGGCAGAGAAGTGCCCCACCACATGGCAGCGACAGGGGCCTGCCTGGCCTCAGCCTGGGGGGGGTGCCCAGACCATGCGGCTGCCTTGGGGTTGCTCAGGCATCAGTCCACCCCCAGCCCACCTCCTCCCCGGGCCAGAAGCAGAGCTTGGAGGAGGGGGCGTGGCGGGGAGCAGGGGAATAGGGTCCCCTTTCAGAGAAAGGCATGGATTGACCTGCAGAAGCTGTCGATGCAGAGGGAGAACGTTTCTTCTGCTTTGGCACCTACCAAACGGCAGGAAGAAAGTGTCCTCTGCGGGGAACTGCGGGGACTTGGTGAAATGGGGCCCGGTGATGCTTTTCTCACCCTTCCTGCTGCCCCGCTGGACCAAGCCTGAGAATCCAGCAGGCCAGGAGCACTAGGATGCGTCTACCCGAGCTCCCTGAGCAGCCAGGAGGAAATGGGGGTGGCCTGAGCGGGAGCTGAGGGGTAGGGTCACAAAGACCCCCTACCTCCCCAGTCTGCCCTAGCTGGGGCCAGAGGCACACTCACTCCTTGCTCGGGGGCCAGGGGCTGTGCCCTGTTTCTGCTGGGGTCCTTGTGGGTCTAGCCTGGAGGGTGGGGTGTCCCGAAGAGGCAGAGTCCTAGCATGCTGGCCTGGGGCTGTGCTGGGAGACCACAGGTGGACCCCACAGGCATCACTGTAGCCACACTTGGGGTCCTCCCCCCAGCCCAGTCATCCCTGATTCTTCCCTGGACACCAGTCCCAGTGGCTCGGGGCATCCCTTGCCTGGATCCTCTGCGGCTCCTTGGCCACTGGCGTGGTCCCTTCAAGCGGTGGGCCCCAGTGGGCACCGCCTCCGTGGACCATCCTGTGGCTTCTCTGTCCCATAGCTACCCTTGCCAACCCCACACCAGCGCCCCACCCCTGCCCACCCAGCCCTTGACTTTTTGAGATCCACTTCGCAAACCACTGCACACACCGATGCAAATGGCCACAGCTCAGCCACCATTCCTGTATCTGCACGGTTATGCTGGCCATCACCATGACTGGACCCAGAACATACTCGTGGTTTCCCCAAAGATAACCCCCATGAGCTGACTGTCACACCCTGCCACTTCCCCTGGCACCTGCCAACCCCTGTCTCCAGACACACTTCATTTGCCTGGACGGGACATCTCCAGAGAGTCCTAACTGTGGCCGGTCCCTCTGGGCAGAGCTGTGTGGTTCATGGACAGGGCACTGCTTTCCGCTCCTGTGGCAGTAGATCTCTGCATCGACTCTTCCGTGGGGCTCTGACATATTGGTGCTGCCTTGACATCCATGCACCCCCCCTCTAGTGGCACCCCCAGAGTCCCTTGCTTGACCACATGGGCCCCACCCCTCTCCAGACTCACCTGGGTCATGGTGGGGACAGTGGGGATGGGCCCAGAGGTGACGGGGACAGCAGGCATGGGAGCTGGGGCAGGCTCTGGTGTGAGACATCGGGTGTCATCAGGAAGCCCTCCTCTCTTCTCCTCGCTCGGGACTGTCTGGTATGGCTCCAGCTTCCCAGCAGGCACATAGCCTCGATGGCCTAGAGACAGGTGGGATGTCACCTGACATGAGCCATTTCCGCTGCCCCTTTCCATGGAAGAGGAAACCCACGGAGGTGAGTGTCCCGGATCAGCATCTCCATCACCAGGCCCTGAAAGGCCATCGGGGAGCCCAGCAAGTCACCTCACTATCCAGTCTGTCTGTGCACCTCAGGACAGATGCCCACCCCTCAGGGGCAGCGTACCCACCCACAGCTGCTCTGACATGTCAAAGGTTCGTCATGAGAGTGGGATGAAAACTGCTCCCAGGGGCTGGTGGCCTGGCCCTACTCCATCACACCACCCCCTTCCCCCCCCCCCCGCCCTTGGGCAGCCCAGAGCATGCTGCTGCTCTGCCTGGGACAGCCTGGGTGTGGGGGGCAGGGGGAGCAGGGACAGCAAGCAAGGGGGGTGAAGAAAGGGCCCTTCTCCTCCTCCAGGGCCCCAGACCCTTCTCAGGCTATATCTGCCCTGAGCTGTCAGTCATGCCCTAGGACCAGCTGTTGCATCCCCGGAGCCGGCCAGGTATCAGGGCCTCATTTGATTTTCTAGCTTCCCTTCGATTTTCTGCTGCCTCTGCTTCACTGCTGAACCCCAAACTCTGAGGCTCTTCTCCGAGGACCTGCCGTTGGCAGCAGTAACTGATCTGTGATCCGGGTCCTGGGCCCCCAACCCCTGAACCTGGGCTCAAATCCCACTCAGCTGCTTCCAACCTGAGTCACAAAGTTCTTTTCTGATTTTATCCCCACATGTGCTATTATTTTAATTTTTTAAATCAAGGCAATTTCTTTTCAGTTTAAGGGGATCCTCCCGATTAGTACTCAGGAGATCCCGGGGCCCCACCAGCAATTCCTGGCCAGTGCAAGGGCCCGAGGACGTGGTGCTGCAGTGGTTGGGATTACCCAGGGACCCCTGGAGGTGCTTAGGCACCTCTAGGACTGGACTCAGGCCCCAGGCAAGGTCCAGTCCTGTCCTCTCCGCACGCCCAGTGTGCAGCAGCGTAGCTGAGGGAGGTCTCTTACACGCGCACCACACGGGGCCCTGCATTTGCACTCTGGCACAGCCGGCCCGGCCCAGTGATGTCCCCACCCCAGCACGGGCTTCTACTGGTGCTTTTCCCAGCTGGGGGGTGGGGGGGAGCGGCCAAGTCCACCTACCCCCGGTGTCCACCAGCCAGCGGCTGCTGTTGCCTTTGGTATCCCTGTTTTGAAGGAGGGCCACGACTTGCCCCTGCAGCAGCGTCAGGTCCATCGCGCCCGTCCCGCTGACGTTGCCTGTCAGCTGGTACAGCTTCCCGGGGCCGTACCTGCTCAGAAGAGCCTGCATCAGGCGCTCGGTGCCCGGCGGGAGAGGCTAGGTGGGGACAGACAGACAGACACAGGGTGTGAGAGTCAGGAGACTGCCCCAGTCCAAACACGCCCCATGCTGCCGGCAGTCCAGGGTTCGATGACGCACACACAGGCTCTCTGCCCACTAAGGCATTTCCGGAGAAACTTCCGGCGAAAGCACTGAGACCTTTCCCAGGCCTAAACTTCTCTGGAACAGCTCAGAGAACTTCAGGGTCAGGCCCCACCTGTGTCCATGACACGGAGCGAAGTGACGGCACAGGACATGCCAGCCTCTCCGGTGGGCATCGCACATGCTCCAGGCCGCCTGCAGCAGGCATGCCAGCTAGCACCGGGCTGGCACAGGGAAGCCCAATGGCAGGATGGGGATGGCCCTGACTTGGTAGCCCACAAGCTGCAAGGTGTGTGGAAGAGTGGCAGGCTGATCTAGGACAGCTCCTGTCCAGGAGAGGGTGTGCACGTGTGTGTGTTTGTCTGTGTGTGTGTGTATGTCTTTGTGTCTGTGTGTCTCTCTGTGTCTCTGTGTGTGTCTCTGTGTGTTACTTGCGTCTGTGTGTGTCTGCCTAGGTCTGTGTGTGTGTGTGTGTGTGTGTCTCAGTGCCTGTGTTTCTCCCTATGTATGTGCAGGTGTCTGCATCTCTGTGTGTCCCCACATCAATGTGTGTCTCTGGCACTGTCTGCGTCTCTATGTCTGTGTGTCTCGCTGCATCTGGGTGTCTCTCTGTGTATTTCTGTGTCTGTGTCTCTACGTCTGTCTCCGTGTCTGTATATGTGTCTCTGCATCTTTGTCTCTGTGTTTGTGTATATTTTTGCAGAGTGTCTGAGAATCTGCATCTGTGAGTGTGTGTGTGCATGCGTATGCACACATGTGCACACATATGCATACAACACACACACTTCAGGAGGTAAGGAGAGTGCAGGAAAGGGGAGTCTCTTGCAACCAATCTGAAACACATCCTAAAATGAGGATGTTTTCATTTCTTTCTTTTATTTTGTTTTTTTCTTCACCTTCTGGTTTCTCTAAGAAGTAGGGAATGTTTCTCCTACAAGGAAACTGAAGGAGGAGAAAGGAGGTCTCTTCTGAGGGCTCCTGCCCCTTGTTTCAGCACCCAAGAGACAAGGGCCCCGCCCCCCAGCCCAGGCCCCCAAGTGTCAGTGGGGGGGTGTGGCTGTGTGAGCTGGGGTCTGCCCCTCCCCACCCGCAGCAGGCAGGACGGGCCTGGGGGGAAACCACTGGCTCCTTCGCTCTCTCTGCCGGGCCCCTCTCCCCCTCCTGTGGACTGTGGTGATCTCCTGACCCTCCCTGCAGCCCCACAGCGGATGAACAGTTTTCAGTTTCTCAGACCCACTTGCAGCTACCCACAAATCACATTCTCTCTAGGAACAGCCCCACGCAGACTGGAAGTCAGCCTGTCCTGGACAGCAGGAAAAGTTCTTTACCAAAAAAAGCTTTGGGCCAGCAAAGCTTTGTGAGCTGTCACGCTGCTGAAATACTGTTTCTTGCAATTAAAAAATCCATTGTACGAAGCACACTAGATAAATTCTTATTTAGACTGTTGATCCTGCATGCTATTATTGAAACACGTCGGTGATGGGGTGGTGAGGAAATAGGGTATATTTTGATGGGAAAAAATGGAAAAAGTTGCACATTTTCTGATGTTGATACATGTCATTTGGCTTTCTATAAAGAGTCTCGAACCAGACAAGTACAGCGGGTAGGGGTTTGCCTTGCACACAATTGGCCCAGGTTCCATCCCAGCACCCCTATGCGCCCCCGGGCACTGCCGGGAGTGATTCCTGAGCCAGGAGTAACTCTGGAGGTTTGCTGGGTGTGGCCCAAAAACCAAATTGACAAAAAATTGTTTGGGGACCAGAGAGCTAGTATGGGGATTAAAGCGTATGCTTTGCATGCAGCCAGCCCAGGTTTGAGCCCCTGCACCTCATAGTTCCCCAAGTATCGCCTAGTGCAGCCCCGGAGGGCCCTGAGCACTGCCAGTAGCCCCCACACCTCAGGATGAACTTTGAGCCACAGGTCCGGCTGGCGAGGATCAACAAGAAAGGCCGCTGGGCCTCCTGAAGACTATGCGGGAGGTCAGCCCCCTCGGGAAAAAAAAAATTTAAGTTTTCTTATTTTGGACCCAAGATTTGTTCTCTCTTATGGCTCCTGCCATAAGAACTTGTGAAAACAGACAGACAGATAGACACAGACATACACACAGACACACAGCGCACACACAAACACACACACCATCCCAGATCCCAGAGAGAAAAGAGTGGGGGGGGGGCGGGGGGATGGGGGGCAGGAGGGAGAAGGGCCACAGGGGCTGAGCCCGCTGGCAGGGAGCCTGCAGGGACAGGGGCACTTACCTGTATGGTGGCGGGTGGCTGCACTTTCTCAAAGTTCTCTTGGAAGGAGCGAAGCTGGTTTCCTGCCTGGCCTAGGGCATCCTCCAGCAGCTGCCTGAAGTCCAGGTCAGAGACAAGGCGGTGCGGCAGCTGGGAGGGACAGGCACTGCCATCAGGCCTCCCTCAGAAGGCAGGACACATGCTAGCCCAGGACACATGCTAGCCTGGGGGTCATCCCAGTCAGCTGCAGCTCCCACCTGCCTCCTGCCCCTTTACCTCCTCCCTCTTCCCCCCTCCCTCCCTCCCACCCTCCCTCCCTCTGTCTTTCTCTGTGTCTCTCTCCGTTTCTCTGTCTCTCTATCTCTCTGTGTCTCCTTTTCTGTGTCTCTGTTTCTGTCTCTCTCTCACTCCCCACCCTGCCCCCTTTGGGGCATTATGGCTTGCCATACAGGCCCTGAGAGGTTATCCTGTTGTGGGGAAGGTGGCGGGGGGGGGGGGGGAAAGCTGGGGACATGGGTGGTGGGAACTGTACACTGGTGGAGGGACGGGTGTTGGAACACCCGACGATTGAAACCCAACCCTCATCAGGGCTTTATAACTCCGTATCTCACGGTGATTCAATTTAAATAAATAAATGAATTAAAATAAATTTTAAAAAAAGAAGAGCAGAGGTGGAGGGAAGGGACGCAGGTGTGGAAAGGGACGGGGCAGCGGAGAGCAACTCTTCCGGGACTTCCCCTGCAGCCACCGGGTGGGGAAGCTGAGCAGGGGAGCACACGGCACAGGAGCCGGAACAGGACGGATGGGGCTCTCAGCGGGCCAGCGTCCCCCGAGGTAGCCCACGGCTCGCGCAGCTCCGACGCAATGCAGGACTCTTTCCCACATCAACCCCAGTCTGGGACATTCCAAAACTCGAGACCCGAGAGCCAGGAGTAGCCCCCAATACTGTTATGTGTGGCCCCGAGCTCGTTAGCAGTGACACCTCCTCAGGGCTCTTCGGAGGGTTGGCTGGCATCATGCGAGCAGGTCTTCCGGGTGGGCACGCGGTAAAGACTCAGCCGCCAGAAAGAGGAAAAGCTGCTCTTTGGGTACAGGCATCCATACACGCTTCCACACCTGACCCTTAGGGACCCATTTTGCAAACACCTACACCAGCCTCCTTAAGTCGGCATCTTGCGAGTTGGGGCATTTAGAGGGATGCTGGCAGACTTCACAGGGAGACAGGCAAGGAGTATCTGACTTGGGTTCCAATGGGAACCATCGATCACTAGCTGGACAGGCAGGCATCCCGCTCCTCCACATCCTTTACTTCCTCCTTGAAATAATTTGATTGTTCCGCCTGCAGGAGGGAGCTCTGCCTTTTGGAGCTCTATCCCCCCCCACCACCACCACCACCAAACACACACACACACACACACACACACACACACACACACACACACACACACACACCACCACCACCCCCACCACCACCCCCCATCACAGCACTTACATCACCTGAATCTGTAACTCCTGCATTTGAAGACCTCCAACTAAGGCTTTATTTATTTATTTTGGAAGAGAGGGCATTGGGTCCCATCTGTGATGCGCAGTGCTTGCTCCTAGCTCTGGACGGGCAGGCGACTCCCAGCAGTGCTCGGGGGGGGCGTGCCAGGCTGGGGAGCAAGCCTGGGCTCCCTTGCACGTGCACAGCACACACTCCCCCTGCGGAGCGATCTCGGCCTACGCGCCATCTCCAACCCCAAAGCTTTGTTTGCACTTGCAGGGCGGAACACCGCCTGCCGTGGGATGATTTTTCCACAGGAACAGAGCCTTCTCTGCTCTGGGTCCCCGGGCCTGGAGGCCCCGTTCTGGCCTTTGCTTTCCTGGTCTGGTCCCATTCACGGCAGGAGAACAGTTAGGAGAGGTTCTAGAGGGCATGCTCGGAGACCCACCTCTCCTCCCTGCCCCCCAGGCCCGCCCACGGCTCTGACGCTCTGTAGGGCAGCCCAGAGGGTGCCAGTGCCCAGGCGGGAGTGGGGCTTTACCTGGGCCGCGCTGCCTTCTGCCTTCTGCAGCACCTGCTTCACAAGGTCCCCCTGGAGAGTCACAAAGGCCCGCAGGATGTGGCCCAGCCACTGCAGGGCCAGCTGGTTAAACTGGGGGAGCTCGGCCACCAGCAGGGCGTGGAGCGCCTGGTATGTGTGCCGGGCCGCGTCCTCCTCGTAGGTCACGCTCCCCACTTCCAACAGCTTCTCTTCCACCCGCTCGAAGTCCAGCAGTTTGTCCAGACGCTTCCTGATCAAGTTCTGAGGGCCGGTCAGAGCTTTGGCCAGGCTGCACAGAGGCCTCCACACCAGGCCTTCCAGCCGCCGTTTCTGTGGGCAGAGGGGAGCCGGGGAGTGGGGACGGAGGTGGCAGAGAGTGGGCCCCGGGCACTGCCAGCCCTTCCCCCCACGGACCGCTGTCACTTCTAGTCTCTGATCTAGCTTTCCTCGTCCCCCGTGTGCTGGTGTGGACTCCGGGACCCATGCTTATGGCGAACTTAACAGCATTTCTGGCCCAGAGAGGCGTGGCAGACCTCAATTCAGCGCGAGTGTACGCGGAGCCTGGAAAGAGTTCCCACAGTGCGGTGGGTACAGTGCTTGGGGCCCCACGCCAGGCTTGCCATGGGTCGTAGAATTACTGGGAGGTCATGCCCTTCTGAGCCTCCAGCCTGAGCTGCAGAATGGGGCTATTAATAGTAACTACCCTCACATGGTGAGGATTAAAGGAGGCGATGCTCGGGAAAGGGCTTAGCGCAGCGCCTGGCTGAGAGCGGCCCAATCAACGGGAGCCGGGCTATTTTTATTAGTGCAACCCACTAATAATAATCTGCCCTGCCACCTGGCAGGGCAGCCCTGGCTCTGGACAGGATCCATCACAGGCTCGGCCACGTGCTGACAGTGAAGGGGGAAGGAGGAGGCGCCACTCACAAACTCGGGAAAGGCCTGCAGCTGGAGGTCTCTGGCCAGGCAGCAATACTCCACCACAGGGCCGCTGGCCACGTCCAGGGCGTAGTCCCGCGGCTGGAAGCGGAGGAACGCCTGCACCGTGCAAATGAGAGAGCCGGTCTCAGCCTTCAGTGTTGGTCCAGCACGAACTGCCCCTGGAAGAGGCTTCTCCGGCTCTGCGCACCCCCGACGGATGCTTTCTGAGCTTCACACATACCATGCCGTGATCTACACACACACACACACACACACACACACACACACACACACACACACACACCAAGCTCCGGCTCTGCGCACCCCGATGGATGCTCGCTGAGCTTCACACATACCATGCTGTGATACACACACACACACACACACACACACACACATACACACACCCCAAGTCCATTCCATATCCTGTGCAATCAACTAACCATTCATGTTTAAGCCCATGAGTGACCAGCCAGCCCGGCAGCTCTGCTGTCTGAGACCCCCTGGCTGTAATTTCCAGCCACCCTGCAGTCAGGCACGTGTGAGCACCACAGCTGATGGGGTGCTAACCACCAGCAAACACCACTATAAACAGTGGTACAAGCACCAGAGCCAGGAAGTGATGTGTCTGTGTGACCCGGAGCACACCTTGGGGAGCATTACCATAAGACTGTGCACGAGCACCCTGGCTCTGTGTGTGTGTGTGTGTGTGTGTGTGTGTGTGTGTGTGCCAGCCCCACAATTTAATATACAGCTCCTGGTGAGTACCATGACACGGTGGGCACTGCCACTCACCAGGCCATTGTGGCAAGAAAGGGAAGGAGAGAGGGTACCTTCGAACACTACCAGAAGGAAAATCAGTGATGGCTGCTCTAAATAGGCCTGTAAGAATCATTTCTGTCTGGGCCTGAGCAATAGTACAGCGGGCAGGGCGCTTGCCTTGCAGGTGGTCAACCAGTGTTCAATCCACAGCCAGGAATAATTCCTAAGGACAGAGTCAGGAGTAAACCCTGAGCATGACGGGTGTGATGCAAAAAAACAAACAAAGAGAATAATTGCTATAATAACCACCAAGAGGATTGAGCTCAATCTGGATGTTACCGCATGCGGAAGGCCCCTGGGGTCCTCTTATAGACGAGTCAGCTAGGACTGAGGAGTAAGACAGGGAGCCACCTTCTCATTGTGGGATTCCTGGCCAGGAGTTTATCTCTAGCATAACTCCTGTGTCCAGGGAAACACAGTCTTTTCACAGCCAGAGATGCTCAGGGGTTACTCCTGGTTCTGGGCTAAAGAATCACTCCTGGTGGTACTCAGGGGACCGTATGGGATGCCAGGGATGGAACCCGGGCCGACTGTATGTGAAGCAGACACCCTCCCCGCTATACTATGGCTCCGGGCCCAAATCACCATCCCCCTCTTGCAAAGGCAGCTGTGTCTCCCTCATGCCACTGCCTTTGCTCTCCAGACCCCATTGTTCTTTTTCATTCTGTGGCTTCGAGTACCCTCCCTTTCCTTCTGGCTCTCTCTGCTGTTCCAACCCCTCCCTGTGGAGGACAAGGAGGGGGCAGGATGGAGCATGGGCCCCTCACGGAGGAGGCGAGAGCAGGACCTCCTTCCCTTCCCTGACTTCCAATAACTTCACACCAACTCCCATTCTCCAAGAGCCCATTATAGTCTGACCCAGCTGGCTTGCACAAATAGATGTAACTGAGAAAAAAAAAAAAGGCGCCTAAAAGGGACAGAGTGGAATGTATGAGTCAGCACCCGTGACAAGAACGAAGGGGCTGCTGGCAAGGAAAGGGACGTGCCGGATAGGAATGGAAGCTGGTGTTCCCGTGGGCTGAATCAGTTGGTAGAAATGTATTTTCTTGGGCCTGCAGAGCATTTAAATGTTGGCTTTTAATTAGCTACTCACGTGGACACATCATGAGATTCCACCTAAAAGTCTGAATTTTCAGGGTTTTTGTTTCCCTTCAACTCAGAATTGCATCTCCTGCGTGCACATTCCTACAAGGCAACAAACTCCCTGAGCTAAATAGCAGAACCCACTCAGTCGTTCATTTAGTTGTTCAAATTCCAAACATCATGCCTATGGCTAATGAAAATTGCATCGCCGGGGCATAAGGGCTTGTGGACCTGAGTGTTGCACCCAGTGGCACTACCTGCCAGTTCCCCTGTAGGTACCGAGTCTCTGGGCCCCGCTGGAGTGCCAGGCACCCTCTGCAGGGCTCTGACCCCAGTGAATTCCGAGCCCGCCCACTAGCAGCCTGGGAGCTCACTGGAACCAGAGCAGCCACAGTTGACATCCTGCGCGCTGAGGATGCTGACTGGGGGCCTTTGGTTGCCCTGCCCTGGCCAGTTGACCGATGGAGCCCGCGTGCCTCCTACCCAGGGAGCCCAGCCCCACCTGCCCCCTGCAGGCGCAGGACGCTCACCTCCAGGTTATCCAGGTAAGCAGCCACGTTGCCCTTCAGCTCGTTTACACACAGCGACACCCACTGGAACTTCTCTTCCAACTCATCAAACTCCTTGTCTTCGGTCTGAAAATTTTGCAGGTGAGGGCCAAGAATAGCCACACGAGGGCAGTGTTGGTCCCGCACTAGCAGCCCAAGTGCTCCCAAGGGGCCCCCTTCCACAAGCCCCTCAGCCTCCCTGCACCCCATGGAGCCAGTTCCCCCCGCTCAAAGCCGGAGGCAGGGAGAGCAGTTTGGATGCAGACCACAGAGTCAGGTAGGTGCAGGAGCACTGGAGTCCGGATCCGTGTGCTTCCTGGCTGGGGGACCTTGGGCCAGTGACCAACCCTCTCTGGGTCTGGACTGTAAAGAGCCAAGAAGGAAGCCCAAGGGGTCTGGCACAAGCCTGTCGTGCATCCAGGTCCTGAGCTGGGTCCCCAGCACCCCATCCTTCCCTCAGCACCGCAGGGCTTGGCCTCTAGTTTTCAGAAATGTGAGTGGGCAGAGCAGCAGTACAGTGGGTAGAGCATTTGCCTTGCAAAGGGCAACTCAGGTTCATTCCCCAGCACCCCATAGGGTCCCCCGAGCCCACCAGGAGTGATCCCTGAGCACAGAGCCAGGAGTAAACTCTGAGCACTGCCTAAGTGTGGCCTGCCTCCCAACCCCCTAAATGTCAAGAATAAAACTATCTGCTGCAGGGGGCAGGAGCGATAGCACAGCGGGTAAGGCGTTTGCCTTGCACTTGGCCGACCTGGGTTCGATCCCTGGCATCCCATATGGTCCCCCAAGCACCGCCAGGAGTAATTCCTGAGTGCAAAGCCAGGAGTAACCCCTGAGCATCGCTGGGTGTGACCCAAAAAGCAAAATATATATATATATATCTGCTGCAGAACCAGTCAGGGAGCACCAGGCGAAGGCCCTCACCTTGCACATGGCAATCGTTCCCAGGTGCCAATACAAAGCTCCATATTCCATCCCAGGAGCACTGTCAGGGGTCACTCAGAGCCAGGAGGAGCCCCCGAGCACAGGCAGGTGGGGCCCAAAACTGATCGCCCCAGAAAAAAGATACCTACTTTGTTGTGTGGATCAACTCATGTTTGGGAGGGGGCTGGAGTGATAGCACAGTAGACGGGGCACTTGCCTTGCATGCAGCTGCCCTGAGTTCAATCCCTGGCATCCCATACAGCCCTGAGTCCGTCCCTCTAGGAGTGAGCCAGGAGTAGCTCTGAGCACAGCAAGGTGTGGACTCAAAACGCACCACTTTTTGGGGCTGGAGCGATAGCACAGCGGGTAGGGTGTTTGCCTTGCACACGGCCAACCTGGGTTCGATTCCCAGCATCCCATATGGTCCCCCAAGCACCGCCAGGATTAATTCCTGAGTGCAGAGCCAGGAGTAACCCCTGAGTATTGCCAGGTGTGACCCAAAAAGGAAAAAAAACACCAATTTTTAAAAATTTAATAATAAAATAACTAATGTTTGGCCCCAAGCAGGTCCACAAACATCCTGAGCTATTGCCAGTCGCTGCTCGAGGCTGACTGCTAGCCCAGAGATGAGCTCACAGATCCCCAGCAACGACAAAGCCCCATCCTGGTACTTAGACGGGGTCCAGGGAGCAGTTATGCCCTGGTGGGGCGTCACGGGACCCCTCAGCCTACATGCCTTCATCACCTCCTCCCCTCTGGAGGATGCCCGGTCTCCCCCTGGGGGGCGTGGCCAGGACCCCTCTCCCACACGCACTCACCCTGGACACCAGCCCCGCCTCCTGCTTCAGCAGCTGGCTCAGCCGAGTGGTTTTCTTGGACAGGGTGTGCGTGTTGATGCGGGCCAGCCGCTCCCTCAGCGTCAGCGACTCGGTCTTGGCGTACTTGGAGGCTGCGTGGACAGAGGAGAGGGAGGGCACGGGGTGGCCCAACAGGCCTGGCCAGCCGCCTCATGGTCCCTTCCCACGCAGCGGGTAGGGAGGCGTGCTGAGCCCCCACCAGCCCTTCTCAGGCCTATTCCCGGGGCTGAGACAATTTGCCTGAGGTCCCTCACTTGTCTACAGACAGGTCACCTGACCCTGCTGTGGATTTGGACAGTGGCTTGGTCCCTTTCCAGCTCCGAGCTTGGAGCAAGTGACAGATCCCGTTTCTCTGCTCGTGACATGAGGGAACAGTAGTGGCCTTAGAGATCTAGGGGAGACACCACAAGAGGTGGTGAGCGCAGAAACAGGGTGGTGGTATTAGCTACCAGTAGCCACAGTATTATTATTGTTGTCGTATTGCTGTTGATGTTACTTTTGTATTATTGTAGAGTCGCAACTGTGTGGCCAAGTTCCTCTCTAGTTGGGACACTGCTTTATCTTCCAGGCCCCTCTGTTCTACAAACCTGAAAGGCTAGGCTTCCCACCCAGGCCATCTATACAACTTTTTCCCCATCTTCACTTCTCTTCCACTAACAGAACCATCTGGCTTGACCTCACTAGAGATCAAGGCATGGGTGCTGACCAGTAGGAGTCACCCCACAGACCCCCACAGGCCCTGGCCACAGGGATTTATTCAGTGCAGAGGACTACACCCAAGCTTAAGCCAGTCAGATAAGGTCATCCAAATGGGTGGTGTCGGGGGTGGTTTGGGGGGAGCTCTGATTCAGTGTTACAGCTAAGGGAGATGGATCCCGTTTCATCCCAGAGGTTGTGGTGTGCTACGTGAGTCTTGGACCGGGAATGGTCACCGAGTATTCTAATGAAGTCCAGGTAAAAGAGAAGCTGACGTTGGGGCTGGAGAGTTAGTACAGTGGGTAGAGTACTTGGCTGGCATGTCGCTGACCCAACCCCGGGCACCCCACATGGTCCACCGAGCCCCACCAGAAGTGATCCCTGAGGGCAGAGCCAGGAGTTATCCCTGAGCACAGTCAGGTGTGGCTCCCCACCAAAGAAAAAAACCAGAGAGAGAGAGAAAGAGATAAACTGACTCTGAGTAAAGAGGAGAGACAGAAGAATTTCAGGAAAGTGGTCGGAGAGATATAGGACAGCGGGAAGGGCATTGAAGTGTACAGAGAGAGACAGCACAGTGGGGAGGGCATCTGCCTTCCCTGTGGCTGACCCCCGTTCAATCCCTGACATCTTATACGATCCCTTGAGCACTGCCAAGAGTAATCTATGAGCACAGAGCTAGGAGTAAGCTCCGAGCACTGCCAGAAATAGCCCCCAAACAGACAAATAATAGGAATATGAAGAGAGAATGCTGGGGAAACGGAGCCAAGGATCCTGAGCCAACCCTTCCTACGACCCACGTTGCGGCTGAAGTTGTAGTATGTGTGCCGCTGGGTTCCCTTCCCTGAGGAAGCAGTTTGGGAGGAGAAGCATTGGCGCTGTTGCCCACGGCCTTACCCACTTCCTTGCGCCTCTTGTACTCATTGATGTTGGTGTTCAGGTCCTGGAAGGCAGAAGCAGCCCTCTGCAGGACAGGGTGGGCACTGGCCTCGGGGAGGGTGCTCTCCAGGATTTTCTGCAGCAGCAGTGGGTACTTGGTAATCCTCTGCAGAGGGATTACCAGTAAGAAGCTGAGGCCCGAGGGTCCAGCGTGTGGCCTGAGGGAAAAGACTGGCATTAGGTGGGTGGCACCCCCTTCGGGCACCAGGGCTTCGGGGCTCTCCTCCAAGACACAGCAGCCTGGCAGGCAAGTCGCCCTCTGCTGGTGACCCTGTGTTTCCTCAAGCAGAGGAGGGCATTAGACCGGGTCCTCCTGGTCATCACCCCCTTTCAGGTCCGAGGTGCCCCATCTGTTCCAAATCTGGTGTCAGTTTCCTGCCTGCATTGTGCTGGGTCTCCAATAACAGCTGCTACTGACCCCCCCCCATCCCGCCTCCTTCCCCAAACACATTCTCTGGGCTCCAGAGATGCCCTTCATTCTGCTCCGTGCTCCCTGGGCCTCCTGCTGGCCTCCTTCCAGCACCACGTCTCCTCCTCTCCGCTCACTCTCTCACGGACTGATTCAAATATTCCCGAACAAAGACCCCCACTCGCAGCTCCTGTCAGAGCCCCAGACTCCCACAGCAATGCCCTTGCCGTCTCTACCAGGCGAAGTCCCACAGAGGGACGGTGAAATGGTTCCGCTGCCTTAGAAAAGGGAAACCTGCAATCACAGGAAGTTAATGTGATTTGGAACGTAATGTTTGGACACTATGTAGGGGGAGAAAGACATAATATGCTGAAACAGGGCTGGGGAGAAAGTTCAGGTGGAAGAGCTCATGCCTCAGACATGTGAGCCCCAAGTTCAACCCCTGACACCACATGGACACCCCCCCCAACCCCGCACCAGGGAACCTTTGGACATAGTCTCCTTGATCCCTGAGCACTACTGGCGTATGTATTGCTGGCTGCGCAGCCAAGCTCAGCCAGGAGTGACCCCCAGTTCCTGAGCATGGGGCCCCTATTAAAAGACAGGATGAGGGACCAGAGTGATAATACAGCAGGTAGGGCCTTTGCCTTGCATGTGGACAAGCTGGGTTTGATTTCTGGCACCTCACGTGGGGCCTAAGCCCCACTAGAAGTGATTCCTGAGTGCAGAGCTAGGGATAACCCCTGAGCATCACCAGGTGTGACCCTAAAACACCAAAGGAAATACCAACAAACGAAACAAAACCCAGCAAACAAAACCCAGCAAAAACAACAGCAAATATGAACATAATGTTCACTATATGGTTAATTTTTTTTGCACGTTTGACACATTTCAACAAATGACAGTAAAGCAAAACTCAGAATGAATCATGTCTAGGTCCTTCCCGGATGTATTACTTTAGTCATAGATGGATATTTCCAGCCCCCTTCTGAATGATGTCTAGAATTAGCCAAAACTCTCCTCAAGTCAGGACTAGAGAGAGAGAGAGAAGAAGGAAATCTTTCAACTGGGATTCCATCCCTAGTACTTAGCACATGGCCCCTTAAGCACTGCCTTGTGGGGCCCTGGTGGCCCCCTATGCAGTACCATTGGGTTGGTCCAGGTGATCCCTGGCACGACAGGGCCCAAGCAGCAACACATCCTCGGGCCCTAGCACTCTGCTTTATACAGCATCTCCACAGAATCTCTAAATTATATACCACCTCTATGGGGGAAATATATATATATATATATATGACAAATATTGCCTCAGTAGAAGAGTGATGAATGAAACAGTTTATGAGCTGTCCTGGAAGGAAGTTCTGTGCTGTCATTTTTAAATGTATGGAAAAATTATTTAGACTGTCAGGAACAGATAGTCATAACTATGGCTAAGTAGAAAAGCAGGTTCTAGAGAAGCCTGTAGAATAAGAGCTCCTTAAACAAGGCCTCCCTCTTTCTTGCACATAGGCCTCTGTCACCCTCCCTCTCTCCCTCGCTCCCTTCTTCCCTCCCTTTCTCCTTTCCTCCCTCTCTCCCTCCCTCCCTTCCTCCTTTTCTTCCTTCTTCCCTCCCTTTCTCCTTTCCTCCCTCTCTCCCTCCCTCTCTTCCTCCCTTTCTTCCTTCTTCCCTCCCTTCCTTTCTTCTTTCCTTCCTTATGCCCGTTCTTCTTTCCTTCTTTCCTTCTCTCCTTCCTTCCTTCCTGCCTGCCTGCCTCCCTCCCTTCCTCCCTCCCTTCTTTACTCTCTCCCATCCATCCATCCATCCATCCATCCATCCATCCATCCATCCATCCATCCATCCATCCATCCACCCATTCCCATAGAAGGTCTGTTTCCTGTCTGTCTATAACCCAAAGAATATTTGGATGGGGATAATGAAAGGTCTGGGCCTCTGTTGTTTGAAGCCCCAAGAGTTAGGAGCCAGTGTCCCCTGCAGCCTAGCCTACCTTGAAGTAGCATGTCCAAACCAAAGGGGGGAAGCCTGAGAGACCCTGACTCCCACATCAGAGGCAGCAGGGACGGGCGCATACTGCTCATTCCACTCACACAGCAGCCTCAATGGCATCCTGGATCTCCTGATGCAGCTCCGGATCCTTCCGGTAAGACTCCACCAGCAGCAAAGCCTGGTCATAGTTGGCACAGTAAACCTTATAGACTCGCTCCAGATCCTCTTGGAACTCCAGGAATAAGTTACCTGACAGTGAAGAAGCAACAAAAGTTCTCCGTTAAGCCCTTGTTGGGACAGGGAGGCAGGATCAGGAAGAATCACCTAGTCACCTTGGGTTTCTGGAATTTTCCATTTCAGTGGATAAAAAGCCATGAGAATTAGGAGGCAGGATGATGAAGCATTCTCAGGCTAGCATGCTAGGGGCACTTCATAAATGGTAGAAATACTGATAGCAATGATACTTATATTTGTGCATTGCTTTACAGTTTACAAACACAATACATCTTCTTTTAGAATTCCAGTTAATAAATATAAAGGAATACTGGAGATGGAAAATTACCCCTAGGACATGTGAATAAAAACTATAAAATGGAGTGAAGGGGAGGTTGGAGGGGCGGGTGGAGCAAGAAGGACAGTGTGGCCCAGTGGTAGAGCACATTTTTCCCATGCCTGCCTGAGGCCCTGGGTTCAGCCAAGAAACCAACAAACCTACAAACTCAGAGAGCCATTCAGAATGGATGCTAAAATTAGGAGGTTAAAGTTTGAGAAGAAATGGTACATATGGGGCTGGAGCAATAGCACAGAGGGTAGGGCGTTTGCCTTGCACGAGGCCGACTCAGGTTCAATTCCCAGCATCCCAGATGGTTCCCTGAGCACTGCCAGGAGTAATTCCTGAGTGCAAAGCCAGGAGTAACCCCTGTGCATTGCCAGGTGTGACCCAAAAAGCAAAAAAAAAAAAAAAAAAAAAGTACATATGTCCACAAGGTATTTATTAATTACACAGGGTGGGGGGACATGACAACTTTAGAAAAGAAAATCCTGAAAGATGGTGCTGTGCCCTCTACCTGTGGGTTAACCAAAGTTCTCTTATCCTGTGCCTGAGGGCAGGAGATCACTTTTCACTGTACACGTTCTTTTTCTTTTTGGTCACACCTAGCGGTGCTCAGGGATTACTCCTGGCTCTGCACTCAGAAATTACTCCTGGCAGTGCTCGGGGGACCATATGGGATGTTGGGGGTCGAACCTGGGTCGGCCACATACAAGGCATATACTCTACCCATTGTACTAGCACTCCAAACCTGTATCACTTGTATCACTTGTCTTCCTGTTTATCTTCGAGCGGGCCCCAGCCCTGTATAGATTCTAAAATAGCTAAAACTTTCCTTTTGTAACATTAAATTTATAACTGTAGGTTTTTGTATACAAACTTTTATAAAAAGTACACAAAATAATTTTCACTTTAATCACTTTAAATCTCAGATTGAGGAAGCAGTCTACAAACCTAAACTCTTCAGAGGAGTTGTGATCACTGAGGGCAGATACTTAGGGTCCCCCAGGAACAAGACGGTCAAGAGAAATGTGGGCCTTAGACTGGATCCAAGAGCAGGAAATGGGAAGGATCACTCAGAAAACTCAAGTAGGGCTGTAGTCAGGACCATGTTTGCTGCTGTGATTTTTCTGATTTCAATCTTTGCGCTGTGCATATGGAGGGTGCTAAATTTAAGGAGCCTCCCTCACTTCCCTGAACTTCTGGAATCCCCGATATTCATGTCCACACCCCAAAGCTGCCACCAGTTAAAAAAAAAATCTAGGGGCTGGAGCAATAGCATAGCAGGTAGGGCGTTTGCCTTGCACGTGGCCGACCCGGGTTCAATTCCCAGCATTCCATATGGTCCCCCAAGCACTGCCAGGAGTAATTCCTGAGTGCAAAGCCAGGACTAACCCCTATGCATCACCGGGTGTGACCCAAAAAGCAAAAAAAAACCAAAAAACAAAACAGCCAACTACTCCATCTGTATCTTCCCCATAAAAATACTGAACTTCCTGATATCGCAAATGCTACAACACTGATAAACCAGTAGCAGCACACCAAATTGGAAAAGGCAACCAACCTAGATTAACGAAGCATAAACACAGAAGGCTTAGCCTGTAACAACTTCTTAGTCATCTCTGATACAAGAACTGAATGTCTCCATGTTGAAATATAACAACTTATTGGTCCAAGATTGAAAACCTGTGCCCAGTGCTGGGGGAGAAGGCAGTTGGGATAGAGAAGGGGCCACAAGGACAATGATAGTTAGAAATGATCACTCTGGATGAGCTCTGTGTGCCAATAGTAGGTAACAGAACAAAGCACCACAACGCTCAAAAGGAGAGAGAGAGAAAGAAGAAAAGTGCCTGCCACAGAGTCAGCCTGGGGGTGGTCGTCGGGTGGTGGGAGGGAAAGTTGGGCCATTGGTGGTGATAAATGCACACTGGTGGAGGGATGGGTGTTGGAACATTCTATGACTGAGACCCAGTCATGAGCAGCTTTGTAGTGGTCTATCTCACAGCGATTCAATAAATTAAAAAAAAAATTAAGGGGCTCATAGGCTGCCCAAGCCCGTGTGCTGCTTGTGCCTATGTGGCCAAGTATATGTGGTGCCTGAGCATATGTGTTGCCTGCATCTCCCCTCTGGAGATATGTCCTTTCACACTTTCATGTCTAATGCTGGGATGTGTGTAGGGGATCCCTCTGCCCTTGGAGAAGCCCGGGTTCTCTCTTGAGCATGTTACTCTCTCTCTCTCTCTCTCTCTCTCTCTCTCTCTCTCTCTCTCTCTCTCTCTCTCTCTCTCTCTCTCTCCATACCTTCAAAAACCCTCCAAAATAAAATATTTCAGGGAGGCAGGATAAGAAGTGCTTGCTAGATCGTTTCTGCAAATTTCCTCTCAGTCTAAAGCTATTTCTAGCAGAAAGAAAAGTTAAAAGAGCTTTTTGAAGGGACTGGGAAATAGTTCAAAATACTGGTGTGCGTATTTGCATGTGGGAGTCCTGGCTTCCATCCGGGGCACCACCTGGTTCCCCAACTACTGCCAGACATTAGTCCCTGAGAACAGCTGGGTGTGACCTCTCCCTCCGAAGTAATATAACCTAAAAAGAACCTGGAAGTCAGAAAAGGACAACTGTGTGACTACACATGCACGAGAATTCTCGGGGAGTCACAACCGGAGACGAAAACAGCAGGGGTGTCACAGGACAGAGTCTCAGTTTGGAGGAGAAGGGGAAAGTTCTCAAAATAGAGGGTGGTTGCTCAACAATACACTCTTGGTGCCACTGCAGTGCTAGTTCGAACTATCACTGCACTATAGCACTGTCATCTCGTTCTTCATTGATTTGCTCCAGCGCGCACCAGTAACGTCTCCATTGTGAGACATGTTGTTACTGTTTTTGGCATATTGAATACGCCACAGGGAGCTTGTCAGGCTCTGCCATGCAAGCGGGCAGAGCTTTCTAGGCTCTCAGAGAGGGGTGGAGGAATCAAACCCGGGTCGGCTGCGTGCAAGGCAAACGCCCTACCTGCTGTGCTCTCACTCCAGTCCACTGAACTACACACTTAAAAATAGCTACAATATTGGGGTCGGGATGATAGTACAGCAGACTGGGTGCTTGCCCTGCGTGTGGCTGGCCCAGGTTCAATCCCTGGTGTCCCACATGGCCCCCAGGCCCATCAGGACTGATCCCTGAGAGCAGAGGCTGGGGTAAGCTCCGAGCACTGCCAGCTATGGCCTTAAAACAAAAACACTTCCCCCAAACGATGGTTACAATGACAAGTTTGATCTGTTATGTATATTTTACCATGATGTTTAAAATTATCTTTTTTTCAGACGAAGAATCTGCACAGTTTTCACAACCACTTTATTTATAACTGCCCAAACTCGGGAGCTTGCTTGGAGGTTCGAGCAGGAGTGCAACCACTCACATACCCTCACGCAGAGAGATTTTCTCTGCTGGGGAAAGGCTCCACTTGGGGGAGCACGCAGCTCCTGGAAAGAGTCACATGGAGCACCGAGGGAGGAAGGGGAAAAAGCCTGCAGACCAGATCAGCTGAGTCCACCCTGGCCGGCAGTGAGGATCCCCCTCACATCCTCTAACTGCCAACACTGGGAAGCAAAAAAAATAATAATAATAACAAAACCACATCCGAACAGTGGGATGCAGGGAGAAGGGATGAGATCTCCTCTCACCATCATAAGGCAGGGTGGGGGAGGAGCCCGGACCATAGGAAGTCCGGCTGACCCTACTCCCTGCTCAAACTCAGTGTACCATCACCCACTCAAAGCCACAGCAGGAGCAGACAGTGCGTTTTAAGACCAGAGTTCAATCTCCAATACTGCAGATCCTTCCCCCTCCGCCCCCACCACCACCTCACACCACTAAGCAAGGCCCTGGCAGCATTGATGGGTCCAGCCTCAAACATCAGGCCCACATTACTGGAATGAGGAGCACTAGGTGTGGCCCTTGGGCCTCCTGAGCACTGCTAGAGGTGGCCCCTAGTTGAAAAAAAAAAACTGGGCCACAGATAATTTAAGAGTTAAGGTGGTTGGGGCTGGAGCAATAGCACAGCAGGTAGGGCGTTTGCCTTGCACGCAGTCAACCTGAGTACAATTCCCAGCTTCCCATATGGTTCCCTGAGCACTGCCAGGAGTAATTCCTGAGTGCATGATGAGCCAGGAGTAACCCCTGTGCATCACCAGGTGTGGCCCAAAAAGCAAAAAAAAAAAAAAAAAAGAGAGAGAGAGAGAATTAAGGTGCTCAGGGCTACAGCAATAGCACAGTGGGTAGGGCGTTTGCCTTGCATGCAGCCAACCCGGGTTCAATTCCCAGCATTCCATATTGTCCCCCGAGCACCGCCAGGAGTAATTCCTGAGTGCATGAGCCAGGAGTAACCCCTGTGTATTTCCGGGTGTGACCCAAAAAGGACAAAAAAATAGTTAAGGTGCTTGCCTTGCATCCAGGGGACCCACGCCCCACCATCAGCAACACATGGCATTCCTGAGCACAGAGCCAGGAATAGCCCCTGAGCACTGCGGGATGTAGCCCTCTAACTGGAAATTGTGATGGCTTCTCATCACAATTGCATAGCCTAGTCCCTCCTGCAAATCCAGCCCTTCTCTTTGGCCTCTTCTTTATCCCTGAAGAGGCCCCCTATACTACCTGTAGCATGAGTGTTGGGGGGAGGGGATGCTTCCCCACCACAAACCAGCAATTCTCAGGCCAGCTCAGTGCCACCGAGAGTCAGCCCTGCATCCATGGGGATTGCTCCTGTGTCTCCAGACAGCCCTCCCCGTCAGAGGCCAGCTCTGAGGCTTCTGGCCAGCCCGGTTTCCTAATGACACCCCCTCAGGGTTGATTAATTTGCAGCTCAGAAATCCACTTACTTATGAGATCACTAATTTATGACAGGGTGTACTTCAGGCATGGCCTGAAAGCAGATACAGAAGCAAAGCAACAGGGCTCGAGCTTCCACAGCCAGACTCAGGGTTTACCAACCAGGAACAAACAGTGCCCTTGGACTACTTGTTTTTCAGGGTGGGTGAAGGGATCAAACTCAGGGCCTCATACCTGTGAGACAAACCACTGAGCCACACCCCCAGCCCTTTCGCTTGGTTTTTATGGGAGCTTCCTTACAAAGATTAGTTAACTTGGGGTTATTGATCCTTGATTTCACCTTCACTGTCTCTCCCCTTCCCATAAGTCTGGAGGTGGGAGTGGAAGACCCAACCCTGGAACAAACATCAGGCCCATATCACTGGAATGAGTAGCACGAGGAGTGGCTCTGGGCCTCCTGAGCTCTGCTAGAGGTGACCCCTATTGAAAAATATATATATATATAGGTCAAGCTACCAGCACTTTTCAGGTACTTCAGATACTTCCCAGGAGCCACCTCAGGTCACTTAACAAAAGGCACCTTTGTCGCTCTCAGCATTTCAGGAGTTGCAAGAGTTTGGATAGCTGCCAGGCAAAAACTAGATGAGATTCACATATGTATGAATGGACATGGACGCGTGTATGAACATGTCCATGCATGTGTCATACATGATTTCTTATAAAGCATGATACCCCGTGCCTAACTCTTTCCTCTAGGGAGATCCACCTCTTGTCCTCTCTGTCCCTCACACATTCCAGATTAGTCCCAGCCTCTAGCGTTTGCATTGCCATTTTCACTGCTACTTCTAAAAACATGTTTTACAGCTCCAATATCCCTTCTGCAGGAGGTCCTCATCACACCTAAGAACTACCACCATCTCTCTCATTCCTTCAAATTGCATACTACTCCCTAGAGTTCCCTTGTTTATCTTCTCTCACTAACTTGCCACCTGCACAGAAACAGAAGCTGGGGGCGTCCAACTGAAGCTCTAAAAGAAAGAGGCCAGAGTAGACTTAGCCAGGCCACTAAGTAAATCTGGGTCCAGAAGAGCGATGTCTCCGGGCCTCCACCTCTCCTCCTGTAAACTACAGATGTTATCTCAGGGTCCAACCTGCTGTCACATGCTCTGGGTCCCCAAACACACTCGCTGAGCTACACTGCCCTAGCGAGGCAGTGCCCTGCGCTCTATGAACTCAGTTGAGCAATGGCTACAGGTTGAAGACAAGTCTGAAAAAAAATTATTAATTTTTTTGGTGTCAGGAATTAAACTCAGGGCCTCACCTCTGTAGAGCAAACACCCTGCCACCACTGAGCCACATGCCAGCCCCAAGCTCAGCGGTCCTGGGCTGAGGACTGACCAGCCTTTGGCTTACCAATTAAATGCACTCGCTCCTCTTCACTGGCTGTGCTCTCCTCCTGCAGACGATGGAGAAGCCTGCTATTCACCTTGATGATCTCATCTATGTTGGAGAACAGGACATCCAGATCACGCTGCGGCAGCTGGAGGAACAGAGAAGCCACCAGGTCACCAGGAACTCAACCAGTGACTTTATTCACTGGGTTTGGGAGTGGCCCACTGGGGTTCCCACCACGTTGAGGAAGGCCGCCCCAGAGGAACGCCTGTAAGAATTTCCCCCCTTCTTGTAAACACCACAGCTTACAAGGTTGATCGTGATGATTTGTTACAGGCATTCAATACTCCAGCACCAATCCCACCATTGCCATCATCTTTCCTCCACCACATTCTCATTTTCCCTACCACTCCTCAAGCCTGCCACCATAGCAGGTTTACCATAATTTATTTTACATTGCTTGTTATCAAAAAATGGCTAATGGAAAGATTTTGGAAAATATTTTAGTTTAAAAAAATAATCTTTGTGGCATAGAGGAGCATAGGGCTTGGCCATATCATGCACAGTCCCTTTCCACACCACAGGAGGTCAAGCCAGGCCTTGAGTCTGCACCTGCATATTCCTACAGCCTCTCAGAGTCCTCGGGACCATGACGGGGGAGATCAACCAGGCAGGAAACAGTGAGCATCTCTGTTAATGCTACTTTTTCAAAGAGTGAAGGAGTCTGAATTTCTTTTCTTGTTTTCAGGAGAGAAGAGGATCCAGACCT
Organism: Sorex araneus; assembly: GCF_027595985.1. NCBI lineage: Eukaryota > Metazoa > Chordata > Mammalia > Eulipotyphla > Soricidae > Sorex > Sorex araneus. Next base: position 47,111,365 of record NC_073307.1, on the reverse strand, counting down.
TCACACTGTCAGTTGATTCCTAACTTTCAGTTTCTTAATTTGATCACTGTCACTGTCATCCCATTGCCCATCGATTTGCTCGAGCAGGCACCAGTAATGTGTCCATTGTGAAACTTGTTCTTACTGTTTTTGGCATATCAAATATGCCATGGGGAGCTTGCAAGGCTCTTCTGTGCAGGCGGGATACTCTCGGTAGCTTGCCAAGAAGGACGAAAGAATCGAACCGGGGTCAGCCGCATGCAAGGCAAACCCCCTACCCGCTGTGCTATTGCTCCAGCCCTTAATTTGATAGAAAGGTGAAATTGAAGGATAAGTTCATCTCAAAGAATTATGCCGGGGTTAAATCATTTTGAGATTCTGAGTTCAGCTTTAGCCCCATCACCAAGGGGAGTGATGGTTCTTTATTCCTGTGGACCTGTCTAAGGAATTGTGGGATACTGGTTGGTTAACACTGGGGGACCAGAGTATAATAGCATCTGATTCTTAAGCAGACATTTGCTTGTGTGGGTGGATTTTCCTACCTACATTTCAGTGGTGGTGGTGGTGGGTGGGTGGGGGGTTACACTCATCAGTGCTCAGGGATCTGTCTTGGCTATGCTTGGGACTACACAGGATATCAGTTATTAAACCCAAGTCAGCTGTGCAGGAAGTACCCATTTTTATTATGCTTTTTCTATATTTCTGGATGGGACCTGCAAGCCCCTGAAAAAGTGATCTTCCAACATATTTATGTATTTCAATAAAGGTGAATACTTGTTTTAAAAAAATTTTTGAAAATTGTTATATCTCAACATGGGGACATTAAATCCCTGTCTGAGGGTTTATTAACCCGTTGTTGCAAATTAAGCATTCTCTGTTAATATTTTTGCTAGTCTAGATAAGTTGGCTTTGATGTTAACATTCCCATCCAGTTTGCTGTGCTCCTACGGGGATGTCAGTATTATAGAGTTTGAAGACGTCTGCAGAAAACTCAGAATATTTAACTGGGCAGTCTAGCCGGAGGTATGGTGGCAGCTATTGGGATGTGAGTGTGGCTACATGGGGCTTTGGTAGGGCAGGAACCGACCTCGATCCCCTCCAGAGACCTCCCTGGAGCTCTCAGCCAGGACTGGGTATCTGAGTAATTTTTGCGGCTGGCTGATCTTTTGCAACTTATTTATGAGTCTTTGGAACAGGGCTGGTAGATGAGCTTACACGGCGGGAACAGTGCAGCACGGGTGTGGCCAGCCAAGGCAGTGGGGGGATGTTTTCAAGAGCTTTGAAATCTTACCAATCACATGTCTCTATCAGTCTACAGGAGAGGAGGAGCGAGCAGGAACTGGACACAGTAGAAAGCTAAACTAGCTGCTAGCAATCATTTTCTTCTCTCAGTTTCCCCATCTGTCATATGAGGGTGAGAAGTTGAACTTTCTTTCCAGTTGTGACATATATGCCACCAACAATAATTACCTTCACATGTATTCTAGTTCTGGCCCCACTAAGGAGGCTATCCCACTGTTAAACAGGATGCAGGTCAGCTGTTTGTGAGCGCTGGCAAGAGACACCCCCCCACCCCCCACCCCCCCAGACGCAGAACCACGTGGGAAAGGTCGCCTGGAGAGCAAAGGGGTATGCTCTCGTTTTAGTTTTTTTAAAAAAGAAGAATTATCTATTTAAAGCCTACAGATTTTTAGAAAAATCTAACCTTTGAAGGGTAAAATAGGGTTTCTACCTCTATATTATCTTTTTCACTTCACTTCCTGTACTCCATTCAAGAAATGTGACTTGGAAGTCTATTGTTTGTCAGGCACTGAATATCGTGAACTTACCAGTGTCCTCAGAGAGCTCGCGAGCTAGGGGATACCTGGTATTTTATAGACAGAGCCTGGTTATTTCTGAAATCAGGTCAGGCAGGGGTGGGAGGGAGGTGTAAAAAAAAAAATGAACACAGATAGAATCGTATCAAAGTGGTAACTTCTCCCTGCCACCCCCCCTTGAAATGAGACCATTAGAATATAGGTCAGTTTCAGCCTATAGATCCTGCTACACTCGATAAAGGGCACGTTACCCAGCCTCCACTCACACCTCTCCCCCACGCAGCGGATGAATGAATGCAGGAGGCTCCAAAGCACTTGAAAGAGCTGCTGAAAGACGCACAGCCAGAAAGGGAGGTCCCAGGGCTCCCAGGGCCAGCCAGAGGTCACACGCAACCTGGCATTCCCGTCCCTCAAGTCCACCCAGCACACAGGTGAGGTCCAGAAGCGAGGACCCACACCTGCTCCTGTCACATGGGCGACGGCAGCTGGGTTCAGGTACCTGCTGCAGGCGGCCCCGGATGCCGGAGGCGCACAGCTGGAGCATGCGCACGTAGGAGACCTCCGTGTCGATGAGCTCGCGGACCGCCAGCCGCTGGTGCAGCATCCACTTCTCCTCCGAGACCTGACCTTCCCTGTCCGGGCTCCCCGGCCTGGAGGAGGGCGTCTGCGCCCCCTCCTCAGTCATGGCGGCCAGCTCTGGAGAGTCAAACACATCCGACTTATTTCCAGGAACTCCGTGGGGACACGCGGTGCCTCATCCAAAGACGCCCACTCAGCAGATGGTCCCCAAACGCCATCCTTCGCTGCAGAGTCCGGATGAACTGCGTCAGCACTGGTGGGCAGTCGCTGGGCAACGTGAAAAGGGAAAACACGGCTGAGTACTAGGACACTTTCATTGATTTTCCAAGATCCTGATAACGTGCCTGCTTAGCGTTTCTGACCTTGCCTCAATCTTGCCTGAGATTTCTCTGTTTTCCCTCAAGCCCACTCTCCCAGAGGGGATCTGACCTCTGCGAACCCATTCAGACCATCCATCACCTGGGCTATTTCCACCGCCTTCAGGGTCTTTCTTCCAAACCCAAACCTCTCTCTCCTATTCATTGCCATGGGGACAAGCTCTCAATAGAAACTTCCAGAAGGAAAGCCTGCATGATGGCCTGCTCTGAGCTGAGACTGACACCTCCCCCCGGGGCTCTCTTGCCTCATCACAGACACTCTGGTGAGGAGAGCTCCAAGCTCCTGCTGACCTCACGGTCACTTCCTGTCCTTGCACCCTGCTGGCTTCCGGAAGAGCCTCTCTCCATTGTGCATTGTCGCACTGTTGTCTCTAAGACCTTTCTTGTGTTTCCCAAAACTAGCAAATGTCCTTATGGGAGACAACTCTTATGGGAGATAACTTTATGGGAGACAACTCTCAAAAGTAAGACAGCTACGCTGTGGACCAAATGCCAGAAAAAAAAAAAAAAACTTTCTTCTCCCAGACACCTAGAATGTGGGATCTGGTATTAAAAACAAATTTCCTTTTTCCTGCCTGGTGGGGCTAGCAAGAGCGTAAAGGAAATCAGCAGGTCTCCTGCCCCCACCATGCCGTCTCCCAGCAGACAGGATGGAGCCCGAGTGGGCAGCTGCGCTGCTGTATGGGGGTGACACTGAGGGTTGGCAGCCCAGTTGCTGTATGGGGGAGGACACTGAGGGTTCGCAGGGCGGAGGCAGTGAGCTTTGAGTTTGGTGAAGGAGCTTTAGTACCGAGCAGGAACAGGAAGACCTTCACAGACAGCAGTCCCAGGTGTGTGTGTGTGTGGGGGGAGTCAGATAAAATAGTTCCCTCACTCCAGAGATGGCACAAAGTCACACTGTGGCAAGGGCCCTGGGTAAGGACAAAATGTCTTCCTGAAAGTTCTCACTTGGGTTTCAGTTTAAATTTATACCACCCAAGAGGTCTGGCAACAAAAAGAGTCATCCTGGACTAATGCTACGCTGAGTGCCCAGAGGACAAACAAGATGCCTGCAGCAGTGTCTTCACCCTGAATCTAGGCCATATGGTATTCAACAGATAACGCTATCCTGGGCGGGACTTTAAAATCCAGAACCACCAGCGCTCCACTGAGTGAGCTTCTTCAGGGACAGGGATTCAGGATTCAGTGAACCAAACCATCAGACTGAGGCTATCAAATAAGCAGGAAAAGAAAAAGCATTACTTAATGGGGGTGGGATATACAAATATATGTTATATATTATAGTTCATGTGGGCTGGAGCGATAGCCCAGCAGGTAGGGCATTTCCCCTGCCCCTCTCAGAGAGCCCGGCAAGCTACAGAGAGTATAGCGCTCACACGGCAGAGCCTGGCAAGCTACCTGTGGCATATTCAATATGCCAAAAACAGTAACAATAAGTCTCACAATGGAGACGTTGCTGGTGCCCGCTCAAGCAAATCGATGAGCAATGGGATGACAGTGATACAGTGATATTAATGTAACAAATAGAACTTGGAGAAATTGATATTTTACTCTAAAATTAAAAATAGAAAAGGTAAGTTAAATAGACATTTAGAGTGTCCCAAAACAGATGACTAGTTAAAGAAACTCTGGTACATATACACAATGGAATATTATATAGCTGCCAGAAAACATGAAGTCATGAAATTTACATATAAATGGATCAACATGGAAAGTATCATGTTGAGTGAAATGAGTCAGAAAGAAAGAGACAGACATAGAAAGATTGGACTCATATGTGGAATATAATATAACTGAGAAGTACAAGTTTGCAGTGATGCAATTTCTGGCAGATATTTCTCTGGACTTAGTTACTAAAATACTAAAATACAGAAACCCAAAACCGTGAGGCCGCTAGTGCGGTCACTTGACCTCATATCTCTTCATCCTCAGCAATGGAAAACAAATTATCAAATGCTTCCTTTTCAGTAGGTCTGACTTTAGGGGGGAGAAACTCCAAACAATAATAGTGAGTTTTGTTGAAATATTGAATGCAATCAAAGTGAAAGTAAAGTGAAATTTATCAGTTACACAGGCGGGGGGGGGCTAGGAGCGTGGGGGGCGGGGTGGAGCTATATTGTGATTCTTGGTAGTGGAATATGTGCACTGGTGAAGGGATGGGTGTTCGAGCATTGTATAACTGAGACTTAAACCTGAAAACTTTGTAACTTTCCACATGTGACTCAATAAAAAAAATTGTTTTAAATAGACATTTAGAAAAAAGGTACAGTAAAGGGATAAAGAAATCCAAAAAAGTTCAAAGAGAGAGAGAAAGAGAGAGAGAGAGAGACTGAGAAAACATGAGAGAGAATTCAAGGGATTAATCTGAGATTAACATTAAGAAGCTCCGTGCATCAAGCCTGAGTCTTAAAAGGCAAGAATAAGGAGAATGAAGAGAGGCAATATTCAAAGATATATGGCTAAAAGTTTTTTAGAAATTAAGAAAGACAAGAATAGATTCACAAATGAATCTCAGAACGTAACAGCTCGCCCAGAGATGGTCTGGACCAGGCCAGTTTCACTGGGTACTTCGGATGGGAGCAGGCGGCATCCCTCCACCTGCCCCATACGAATCCCAGCGGCCACAAACCTCCAGAACCCAATGAAAAAGCCAGGTACACTGGGCCAGTGACTGCAAACTCCAGGCTCAAGGGATCAGGGACAGGCCACTCCTTCCCATCTCCCGGCCTCCTGGCTGTCATGCCCACGAACTGGACCATTTAAGGTGCCATTTAAGTGCATTAATGGCCATAATCCAGCGGCTCACAAATGAATCTCAGAACAGAGCAGCTCACTGCAGAGATGTCTCCGAACCCAGTTATCTAAAACTTTAGAATTCCAGGAGCCACGAGACATCTCATGCTATTCATAACAAGCTATACAAAATAAATTATCTAGCATCTGCCTATGGGGCAGGCTTGAGTGGTGGTGGGAAAATTTGAAATAATGGTGGTGGGAAGGTGTAATGGTGATGGGATTGGTGTTGAAATGTTGAATATAATCAATTATTGTGAACAACTTTATGAAAAATAATTTTTAAAGGCCAGTACTGAAATACTGTGCTGAATAAAATTTTAAAAAAAGACAAAAAAATTAAAGACAAGGAATACAAATGGCCAAAAGGCACATGAAAAACTGCTCTACATCACTAATCATCAGGGAGATGCAAATCAAAACAACAGTGAGGTATCATCTCACACCACAGAGATGGGCACACATCAAAAAGAAAAAGAACAACCAGTGCTGGTGCAGCTGCGGGAAGAAAAGGACTCATTCACTGTTGGTGGAAATGCCGACTGGTCCAGCCTTTTTAGAAAACAATATGGACATTCCTCAAAAATCTAGAAACTGAGCTTTTGTATAACCAGCAATACCACTTCTGGGAACCCAAAAACACACTGCAGAAAAGCCATCTGCACTTCTATGTTCATTTCCGCACTATTCACGATAGCCAGAATATGGAAACAACCTAAGTGCCCAAGAACAGACAACTGGATAAAGAAACTATGATACACCTAAACAATGGAATACTATGCAGCTTCCAGGAAAACTGAAGTCATGAAATTCGCTTATAAGTGGATGGACATGGAGAGTATCATATTGAGTGAAATGAGTCAGAGGGAGAAGGACAGGCATAGAATAATAACATTCATTTGTGATATATAAAAAAACATAGTATGAGACTAATACCCAAGGCCAGTAGAAACAAGGAACAGGAGGACTGGTCCACAGTTGAAAGCTTGCCACAAGTGGTGGGTGAGGAGGGCAGTTAGGATAGAGAAGGGACCACTATAACAATGATAGTTGATGATAGTTGGAAATGATCACTCTGGACAAGAACTGAGTGTCTAGAGCAGGTAACCCTTACATGATAACCTTTCAGTAACTGTATTGCAAATCATAATGCCCAAAAGGAAAGAGAGGGACAGAGAGAGAGAGAGAGAGAGAGAGAGAGAAGTAATTGCCATAGAGGTAAGCTGGGAGAGGGGGTGGCAGGAGGGAAACTGGGGACATTGGTGGCAGGATATGTACACTGGTGAAAGGACAGGTGTTGAAACATTGATTGACTGAATTCCGATCATGAACAACTTTGTAACTGTGTATCTCATGGTGATTCAATTTTTTAAAAAGTTTAATTAAGGGGCTGACGCAATAGCACAGTAGGTAGGGTGTTTGCCTTGCATGCGGCCGACCTGGGTTTGATTCCCAGCATCCCATATGGTCCCCTGAGCACTGCCAGGGGTAATTCCTGAGTGCATGAGCCAGGAGTAACCCCTATGCATCACCGGGTGTAACCCAAAAAGAAAAAAAAAGTTTAATTAAAATTCTTAAAAAGACATGAACATCTAGATTAAAGAGGACGCCCAAGTTGTAGAAGCTTTTAAAAAGCACATCTAAACACCCTGAGAAGAAACTTGAAGACCAAGAAAATTTACCTTGCATGTTCTTGCTCTCAGAAAATTATGGGAGAAGGTGCTCCTGCAAAATAAAAAAAATGGGATATATGTCTTTATACAGGAAGATGAAGACATGGGACACAGCATACAGCAGCCCAAAGTTACATCCATGACACCTTGTATGTTCCCCCTGAGTTGTGCCAGGAGTCATTTCTGAGTGTAGAGCCCAGAGTAAGATCTGAGCACCTTTGGGTATAGCTCAAAGCCAAAAAAAAAAATACATGAAGGTAAACATTATAATATGAAACTAAAATAATCAACTAAAGGACCTTCTGCCTGCTGCTCACCATCCCCGGGAGGCCGGCTTCCTGCTGATGTCACTGGGCCTATTCCGGAAAGGGAGGCAGAGCCCCTCCCTCCCGGGTGGGCTCCACACCCGACTTGCACCATATTCCAGGCCCACACCTCAGCTCCTCAAGCACGAAGGCGCTTATGTGACCATGACAACTCTACTCAACACATCACATGCTGCCCACAGCCATTCTTCCTGTCATTCTGTGAGGACAGGCAGAGAAGACAGGGAGAAATCTCTAGCTTACCCCCTCAATACCTTCCAGGGAGGTAACTACAGGGACACCCCAGGACAGCAAGATCACCTGATAATCAATGGGGAAAACACGTGGAAGCCCCCCAAGCTTAATGAGCAAAAACAATTATCACCGAAGACCTAAATAACACTAGTAAATCCTCATACAGCATCTTTAGTGACACTATGATGAGGATGTTTGACAAGTTCAAAGAAATGATAGCACAGGAAGTCAGCAAAGCACATGAATGTATGATAATCTAAATTTAAAAAACTATAGTCAGGAATGACAGAAATGAAGAGCATAGTATCTGATATCAAAAAGTCAACAGTGGGGACATTAGTGGTGTCATAAACAATCTTTTAATCGTGTCTCTTACAGTAATTCAATAAAAAATAAATCAAAATTCAATAGAATATTGACTGACTATTATTCTGAATATTATTCTGAATATCAGAATAATAGCAGTTAAACAAAAGGTTGAGGAGGTCTAAGATGAGGAGGAAATCACTAGGAAACAGCAGAAGGTAGTAAATAGTCTGAAAAGAAAATAACAGGATATCGCAGACCTATGGGATGAGTTCAAGAGGAACAATATAACAATCACTGGAGTCTATGTAGAACCGGAAGGCAAACGTGATGAAGAAACAAGAGGTACAGAAACCATTGATTAGAACTTTCCAAAGCTGAGGGTTATGGGCACTAAGATCCAAGAGTCCTGAAGAGCCCCAGTGAAAATAAACCCACCTAGGAAAACTCCAAGACACATTATACTTACTTAAAATGACAAAATTCAAAGTTAGAGACAGAATATCGAAAGCAGTACTATTTAAAAAAAAGAACTCGTGTACAAAGGAAAGTCCATAAGACATATATCTCATCTATCACATGAGACTCTATGAGCCAGAAGAATACGAAAGGATATAGAGTACAAAAACCCAACAAAATAAACAGCTCACCAAGAATACTCTATCCAGCTAGATTATCACTCAGCTTTGAAGGAAGGATAGAGCTTCATGGACAGGCAACTGTTTAGGGAATTCATAGCCTGAAACCAAGTTTACAAGAAGCACTAAAGGAGCTTCTTTAAAAGACAGGAGAAACTTCCCATCATGCGACATTGAGTGTGGCACTCACTGATGATGCATATAGTTGTCCTCTACTAGGTTAAGAGAGGTTAAAAACATATGGAAATTAATCATCACAAATTGACTTTTACTGGAGTAAGAGAGATAGTACAGCAGGTAAAGCAACTGCCTTGCACATGGCCAATCCAGATCCGATCCCCGGCATCCCATATTGTCCCCTAAGCACTGCCAGAAGTAATTCCTTAGTGCAAAGCAAGGAGTAAGCACTGGGCACTGCCAGGTATGGTTCAAAAACAAGCAAAAAATGACTTTTATTGACAATTCACTTGTCATTCTTTATATTTTATTGGTGCACTGTAGCACTGTAGCACTGTTGTCCCATTGTTCATGGATTTGCTTGAGAGGTCACCAGTAAAGTCTCCGTTGTGAGACTTGTTGTTAGTGTTTTTAGCCTATTAAATACGCCACAGGTAGCTTGCCAGGCTCTGCAGTGTGGGGGGGATACTCTCTGTAGCTTGCCAGGTTCTCTGAGACGGACGGAGGAATCAAACCCAGGTTGGCCAAGTGCAAGGCAAACACCCTACCCACTGTGCTATCGCTCCAGTACTTTGGTGCAACTAATAAAAATAAATTCATTATATGCCTGCCAAGTGGGTAGGCTGAGAAATGGGGGAGAATCTGGGGATATTAGTGGAAGGAAGGGGACATTGGTGGTGGGATTGGTGTTGGAACACCATATGCCTAAAATAACTCTATTATGAACAATTTTGTAAATCACATTGTCTCAATAAGCATTTCTAAAAAAAAAAAAAAAAAAAACCTTGAGCTGGGGACAGTTCAATGGGCACACCAAGCTGGGAGTAGCCCCCAAGTACCACTGACCAACTCCCAAAAGTTAATAAAATATTTTTAAAAGTAGCACTGTAGCACTGTTGTCCCATTGTTCATCAGTTTGTTTGAGCAGGCACTAGTAACGTCTCCATTGTGAGACTTATTGTTACTGTTTTTGGCATATTGAATACACCACAGGTAACTTGCCAGGCTCTGCCGTACGGGGGGATACTCTCGGTAGCTTGCCGGGCTCTTCGAACCCGGGTCGGTCACGTGCAAGGCAAATGCCCTACCCGCTGTGCTATCACTCCAGTCCATTTTTTAAAGTAAAAATAACAAATAAATAAATAACCAAATAAAATTAATAAAATGAATTGCTTGGTCACAGAAGTGAAGAAGCCAGGCTGTTTTTCAATAATAAACACTATCGGGGCCAGAGCAATAGTACAGTGGGTAGGGTGTTTGCCTTGCATGTAGCCAACCCAGGTTTGATCCCCAGCATCCTATATAATCCCTCAAGCACCACCAGGAGTAATTCCTGAGTGTAGAGCCAGAAGTAACCCCTGAGCATCCCTGGGTGTGACCAAAAAATAAAATGACAATAATAATAATAAACACTATTGCATTATCTGGATCCATACGTCATTTGTTAATGTAGGACCATACATCTCCTCATGCTATGAACTTCACTAGGGAGCTGTTTGATGGGCTGAAGCACATGCTTTGAATGCAGTAGGCCTGGGCTCACTCCCCAGCTCTCTGAGCACTGCCAGAAGGGAACCACCCAATCAGGACACAGTTGGGAGTCAGCAGCACACCACCAAGAATGGCCCACAAACTTCACCCCCCAGATTAAATTATGATTAAATTATGCTCTTAGTTTGCTTGGTTGGGTTTTCAGGTCACGACTGGCTGCGCACTGGGCGTACTCTTGGAGGGACTCAGGAGACCATCTGTGGCGCCAGAAATCAAAGCGGGACCTGCCACGTGCAAGACAAGTCCAGCCCTAAATTATATGTTTTTTAAAACAGCTTTTAATAGTTTTTGATCTGCATTAAAAACTATATGTGGGGTTGGAGTGATAGCACAGCGGGTAGGGCATTTGCCTTGCATGCGGTCAACCTGGGTTCGATTCCCAGCATCCCATATGGTCCCCTGAGCACCGCCAGGGGTAATTTCTGAGTGCAGAGCCAGGAGTGACCCCTGTGCATTGCCGGGTGTGACCCCAAAAAAAGCAAAAAAAAAAACTATATGTAAGAAAAAGTGAGAGTTCTTCAATAGGGGAAACAGTATTCAAAAATAAATCATACTCTATAATACTCTTCTCTCAGAGAGCCCTGTAAGCTACCGAGAGTATCCCACCTGCACAGGCAGAGCCTGGCAAGCTACCCGTGGTATATTCAAGATGCCAAAAACAATAACGATAGGTCTCATTCCCCTGATCCTGAAAGAGCCTCCAACCGTTAGGAAAGATGAGTAAGAAGAGGCTGCTAAAATCTCAGGGCAGGGAGGAATAGAAACGTTACTGGTGTCCACTCCAGTAAATCGACGAACAACGGAAAAGTTGTATGACAGTGATACTGTGATACTCTATGATAGTGCTATTAATAACATATATAACAGGGGCTGGAGAGATAGCACAGCGGGTAGGGCGTTTGCCTTGCACGCGGCCGACCCGGGTTCAAATCCCAGCATCCCATATGGTCCCCTGAGCATGGCCAGGGGTAATTCCTGAGTGCAGAGCCAGGAGTAACCCCTGTGCATTGCCAGGTGTGACCCAAAAAGCAAAAAAAAAAAAAAAAAACAACATATATAACAATATATCAACAACATATTAACAAAAATATAGCAACATAATAAAAACATTTAATAATATGGTGATAAAAATAATATTTATTGAGAAGGGATAGCCCTTCTCAATATCTTAATTTAATATAAGATTATGGTTTTATTTTTCTTTTTGTGTCATACCTGGTAATGCTCAGGGGTTACTCCTGGCTCTACATCAGGAATTACCTCTGGAAGTGCTCTGGGGACCATATGGGATGCCAGGGGTTGAGCCTGGTTTGGCTGCATTCAGGGCAAATGCCCTACCCACTGTATTATCGCTCTAACCCAGATTACAACATTTTAAAATTTATTTTCATAAAGTTTTTCACAATAATATATTACAATCAATATTTCAACACCAGTCCCACTATCATTACACCTTCCCACTATTACTATTTTGAATTTTCCCGTCACCACTCAATCCTGCTGAAAAGGCAGAGGCTAGATAATTTATTTTGTATCATTTATTTTGAATAGCACAAGATGTTGCACTGCTGCAAGAGTGGACACATGCTCCTGGAATTCTAAAATTTTAGATAATAAGGGTCTGGAGAAATCTCTGCAGTGGGCTGCTCAGTTCTGTTCTGAGATTCTTTTCTGTTCTCTGGCCATTAAGGAGCGTAAATAGCAGCCAGAGGCAGTTTGTGGGCATGACCTCCAGGGTCCCAGGAGGGACTAGGGAATGAGAAGCACCAGCCCGTCCCCTACCCCTTGAGGCCTGAAGTTTGCTGTCATTGATCCCTCATACCCGGGCTTTTCATTGGGTTCTGGAAGTTGGCAGCCGCCAGGGTTCCTAGGGAGTAGGTGGAAGGACAATGCCTGCCCCCTTCTATGGCACCCAGGTGGAATCAGCCTGGCTTAAAGTCCAGAGGCATCTCTGCAGCGAGCTGCTTGGTTCCAAGATTCCTTTGTGTGTCCCCGATTACAATATTTTTATGAAGAAGATTATAAAAAGTCTAAGGCACTTGCCTTGCTTATGGCTGTTCCTGGTTTGATCTCCTGTACCACATCAGACTGGAGCGATAGCACAGTAGGTAGGGTGTTTGCCTTGCACGCAGCCGACCCGGGTTCGATTCCTCTGTCCCTCTCGGAGAGCCCAGCAAGCTACCGAGAGTATCCTGCCCGCACAGGCAGAGCCTGGGAAGCTACCCACAGCATATTCGATATGCCAAAAACAGTAACAAGTCTCAATGGAGACGTTACTGGTGCCCACTCGAGCAAATTGATGAACAACGGGACAACAGTGCTACAGTGCTACCACATGGTCTAGGAGCACAGAGTCACAAAAACCCCTGAACAACTCCAGGCATGGCCAACAACTGCCCCCCCACACACAAACACAATTATAAAAAGTTATTGAAATACATTTACTAATTAATTACAAGTAGAGAAACACTATAGTCATGAATCTGAAGACTCAATTTTACAAAGATAAACTTTCTCCCCCGATTGACTATTTCAGTAAAATGCCCAATTTTTTTTCTAGTAGAACATAACAAATGATTCTACCGTATCAGTGATCTTGAAAACAAAACAAACAAAAAAATCAGTGACCTTGAAGCCAGTACCACAAAAGAAAAGTCAATAGAAAATAGTTATTAAAACAAGAAAGAAAATGAAAGATATTTAAAAGAAAATCTCAAGAAGAATAACCTCCAAATGATAGGAATACTGGAAGGAATGGAAAATGAGAAAGAGGAAGAAAGACTAGTGAAGGAGAGAGAGGCATCCCAAATCACTGAGGGCGACCTGTGAACAGGTTCAAAAGGCCCAAAGACTACCAAACAAAACACCTCAAATGAAACAGCACCAAGACACATTGTAATAAAAGAGGAATAATCAAAAGGATAGATTACTTAAAGCAGCAAGTGAGAAAAGAAACCTCAATACAAGAGAAACAACATAAAACTCACAACAGAACACTCAGATGCAGTCACACAAGAGAGGGGAATGGAATGATATAGTCAAAGCACTGCCTGAGAAAAATCTTCAACCTCGGGCCCTCCACCCTGCAAAGCTATACTTTGAAAGTTATATTCTTTTATTTTTTAACTCCTGGGTTTGCACTCAGGAATTAACCCTGGGGACCATATGGGATGCTGGGAATCAACCCAGGTCGGCTACGTGCAAGGCAAACACCCTATCTGCTGTGCTTTTGCTCCAGCCCTATTCTTTATAGACACAAATTAGTTTTCCTTGAGAGGACATGTTTGAGATGTACTAATTTACATTCTGTAATATGGAATCACATATCTAAAGAGCAACTTCTGGAGTTTATTATTTCTCATGTAATAAAAAGTCTCAAGAAAAAAGAAAAAGGATTCTGGTATACAAAAAGAAGAGTGAAAAGTCAGGGCCAGGACTGTGATTCAACAGCACATGCCTTGCATGTGTGAAGGTCTGATTCAGTCTCTGGCATGGCATTGCCCTTGAGTACCCAGGGTGAGGCCTTGATGCTCCCAGCCAGCATCACTGGGTATGACCTATATGGTCCCTACAATAATAACCACAATAAAAGAAGAGCAAAGGCTAAGGGCAGTTATGCCCAAATGTGAAGACCAAGGTGAAGGACCTGTTCCATCAAATATCTAGATCCATTTAAAGGCCATAATAACTAAGCAGTGTGGTACTGACACAGAGACAGATGATCAGGTCAGTGGAACAGATTAGAGAAGCCAGAGACAGACCATAAAATAAATATAGAAACTTGATCTATGACAATATCAGTATAACCCACTGAGAAAAGAATAGCATGGGAGTGGTTAGGATTCCCATGCAGAAAAGAATAAAACAATCCTTTCTCCATTTATAGATACACATCTATATACAGAGATAAAGTGTGACTCTCCCACTTGAGCCGCACCCTTTGGCCTACCATTTGTTATCTATATTACACATTTGCTATGTATATTGTACCTGAGTCGATCAACATTTCTTAAATCAATAAAATAAAATTAACAAAACAGGAGAGCAGAGAGAGAGAGCACAATGGTTTGAGTACTTGCAAAGCATGCTCTGCATGCTGAAAGCACATAGTTGCTGAACACCACCAGGAGAAAGAAAGAGAGAGAAGGGAGGAAGGGAAGGAAGGAAGGAAGGAAGGAAGGAAGGAAGGAAGGAAGGAAGGAAGGAAGGAAGGAAGGAAGGAAGGAAGGAAGGAAGGAAGGAAGGTAAAGAAGAAAGAAAAGAAAGGAAAAGAAAAGAAAAAAGCAAGCAAGCAAAGATATTATCTTCAGCTAAACCCACGAGAACCCAGTATGAGGCCACATGTCCGACACCAACACCACTGTGTACCTCTGAGTGTGACCCTGGCAGCACAGTCACTGGGATCCCTGGTGACATCTGAGCACTGCAATCAAGAGTGCCACATCTGACAAGCACCACAGCCAAGAGTGACCTGCAGTCATCATAGTGACAAAAGAGACTAAAGTCAAAATTGAACCCTGGCTGGTAGAAGTGTGACCAGTCACTTACACGCAAAGCTAAACTGCATGTCTGTGTATATTCTTGTGGGGGGTTGTTGTCATATTTAGTCCAGAGTATTTGTTGTGCCGGGAATCAAACCTAGGGCCTCACATATGTGAAGCATGCAAAGCACCTCTCCCCAAAGGACATTTAAAAAAATTCATACACAAAGAAATATTTGCCCAATTAACTAAGTAACTAGGCAAATGAGAATAATTAATGTCACATGAGATACTATTTCATGCCCATCAGACTGGTAGAATACAGGGGGCCTAGAGATAGTGTAGTCAGTAGGGCACTTGCTGGGCACATAGCTGACCTGGGTTCAATCCATAACATCCCATGAGCCCCACAAGGAGCGATCCCTGAGTGCACAGCCAGGAGTGAGACAGGAGCACCAGAACCACTGGGTGTGGCCCAAGCAGCATAAATGGGAGAGAGAAAGACAGACAGACAGACACAGAGACACAGAGACAGAAAGCTCCGTGCTAAAGTGTCTGCCTACAGGCATGAGTCTGTGCCTTGGAGCCTGGGCACAACCCTGCAGGCCACGTGCGCTCCCAACAGCGCTGCCATTTGTGATCCTGGCACCACCCCTAAGAGTGTCACTGCTAGCCCACTACAACCACAACCTGTGGTGAGAGCATTACTACTTAAGTGGATGACCCCCAGCGAGCACCGGGGTCCAGTGCATGTTGCTCCTGGTCACTGCAACAACAGCACGGGGAAGGGAGAAAGGGGAAAGAAAAATAAATTAAAAACGGAAGCAAATATGGCAAGAATAAATTACCCAAAACTGGGTGGTGAGGACACGGGTATTTGTTGTTCCTGTTCTTTTCTGGAAGGTTAAGATCTTCCTAATATTTAAAGTGGCATGCGTCCCATTCAGCCTTCCACGGGGTATTTATGGCTCTGCTCATTTTCCGAGCCAGACACTAAGCTCTTAGAGACCAAATGAGCACCCATTCATCACCTGTCCTCTGTGCCGCAGAGCACTGATGACTAATAAGTATTTGAGTACATGAATGTCCTCTGGGCTGAATTAGTAGCAGCAGAAGTTTCTGTCCTGGGCATGAGGCACTGACCAGGGGATAGGAGAATGAGTAACTCAGTGTTTGGAGAGGGCAAGGTAGCAAGGTTGTGGAGAGGCCAAAGACCCAGAAAGATCCCAGGAGGCACCTGTCCATTACCCAGTCCCTGCCTATCTGCTATCCAGACCCCAAAGCCCAGGTGTGGTCACTCACCAGGCCTGACCTGAGTGGAAGCCCTGTTGTTCTAGGCGCCCCAAGGATTTCAGGAGAGCCACTCAGTTTTCAAAACTTCTGCTAAATAAATTAAAATATATAAGAACAAAAGCAAAACATAATTAACACTTTTGCTAGGACTGCTAAGATTTCTAGTTTTAATTTGCACCCAGGTTAATTGCAAGCTGGACCTTCCATCAGAAATGGAAAAACCTCACTGCCGTAATTCTGAGTTTATAGACCATGTAATGGAAAGCAACATACTTCTAGTTCTTAAGGAAAAGGAATACATGGATACATGTAAATGAATCTTGAAAATGTCACATTAAGTGAAAGATGTCTCAAAGGATCACCTATCGTCTGATTCCATTTATAGGACATGTTAATGCTAGAGAAACAGGAAGCAGATGAGTGGTTTCCAGGGATAAAGAAACTACTCTGAAAGTATCGTAATGATGGTTTCACAACTCATTAAAAACCATTGATTAGGATACCTTAAATGGGTGAGTTATACAATTTTCTATTAGAAAAATAAATTTATTAGCTAATACCAAATTCTGGCAAGAACATAGAGAAAATGAATCTCTACTACATTACTGACGGGAATGCAAAATGATACATCCACTCTGTAAAACAGTTTGTCCATTTCTTTAAAAATCAAATATATACATGAACCAGAGAGATAATGCAGAGGTTAAGGCCTTGCACACAGCCACCTCTGGCTCAATCTCCAGGTCCCCAGAGCACCGCCAGGAGTGACCCCCCTGCACATAGTCAGGTGTAAATGCTGAACACCTGATTGTGATAAAAACAACAAAAAGAAAAAAATCAAACATGGACCTTCTCCTTGCTGCTTGCCATCCCAGGGGAGACCAGCCTCCTGCTGATGTCCCTGGGCCTGTTCCAGAAAGGGAGGCAGAGCCTCTCCCTCCCAGGTGGACCCCAACAGCCTCCACACCTAACCCGTGCCATATTAAGGGTCCACACCTCAGCTCCTGAATCACACAGCCTGGTACACAGCCACACAACAAACCTACTCAACAGATGACACACCGCTCACGGTCCACTCTAGGGGGTTGATCATAGGCAGAAAAGACAGAGAGCAAGCCCCAGCCTAGTTCCTCAGAAGCTTCCAGGGGGCCAACTACAAAGACACCCTCTAGCACAGCAGAAACACTGGAATGGGGAAAACATGTAGAAAACCATCAAGCTCAGTGAGCAAAAACAGTATCACCATAAACATAAACATCAACCAGCTCAGTAAGTCCTCAGTGTCTTTGGTGACATCATGATGAGGATGTTCAATGAGCTCAAAGAAATAACAGCATGGGTAGTGAGCTAAGCACAAAAAAGCAGAAGAGGGGCTGGAGCAATAGCACAGCGAGTAGGGCATTTGCCTTGCATGCGGCCAACCCAGGTTTGAATCCCAGCATCCCATATGGTCCCCTGAGCACCGCCAGGAATAATTCCTGAGTGCAGAGCCAGGAGTAACCCCTGTGCATCGCCAGTGTGACGCAAAAAGAAAGAAAGATAGAAAGAAAGAAAGAAAGAAAGAAAGAAAGAAAGAAAGAAAGAAAGAAAGAAAGAAAGAAAGAAAGAAAGAAAGAAAGAAAGAAAGAAAGAAAGAAAGAAAGAAGGAGGGAGGGAGGAAGGAAGGAAGGAAGGAAGGAAGGAAGGAAGGAAGGAAGGAAGGAAGGAAGGAAGGAAGGAAGGAAGGAAGAAAAGAGAAGAAAGCAGAAATTGACATGAAAAAACTACTACAATCAGAAATGACAGAAATTTTTTTAAAAAAGCATGGTAGGTGATAATAAGAATTACATTCGAAGCTTTGAATAGCAGAATAATAGCAATTGAACAAAAGATAAAGGATCTCCAAGATGAGGAGGAAACTTCTAGGAAGAATGTGGAAAACAGTCTTAAATGAAGTAAATGGCATACCAGAGAACTGGAGGAACAATAGAAGAGTCATCGGAGTCCCTGAAGAACAGGAAGGCAAATAGGATAAAGAAGAGTTAAAGAAATCACCAATAAGGATTTTCTAGAGTTGGGGCACCAAGATCCAAAGGGCATGAAGGGTCTCAGTAAAAATAGGTTCAACTAAGAAAATTCTAAGACACAGTATAGTCAAAACGACAAAATCCAAAGATAGACAGCATATTCAAAACAGCAAGATTGAAAAAGGAACTTACATACAAAAGAAAGCCCATAAGGCATACAGTACATCTATGAAATAAGAGCCAGAAGAGTATGAAATGATATACATATATATGTATATGCATATATATAAACATCTCACCAAGAATACTCTATCCAGCTAGATTATCACTCAGATTTAAAGGAACTATATGGAGTTTCATGACACGCAAGAGCTTAGGGAATTCATAACCTTGAAACCAATTTTGCACAAGTATTATAAGAGCTCCTCTTTTTTTAATTTAAAAAAGTTTTTAATTGAATCACTGTGAGACCCTTACAAAGCTGCTCATGATTATGTTTCAGTCATACAGTGTTCCAACACCCATCCCTCCACCAACGTACATTTTCCAGCATTATGTCCCCAAGTTCCCTCCCATCACCCCCACACCAAGCCTGCCTCTATGGCAGGCACTTTCTCTCTCTCTCTCTCTCTCTCTCTCTCTCTCTCTCTCTCTCTCTCTCTCTCTCAAGAGTGCCTTTGAAGGACTAGAGAAACTTCCCACTATGTGACATTGAGTATGGTACTCACTACTAATGGTGCACATGGTTGTCCTCTACTAGATTAAGAAAGGTTAAAAGTATAGTACATAGCAATCAACCATCAAAAACTGACTTTTGTTAGTAATTCTATTTGTCATTCCTTTAATTTTTATTGGAGAAATTAATATGAAATAAATGTTATATGCCTGCAAGGGGTGGGCTAACAGGTGGGAGGAAACCTGGGAACACTGGTGGAGAGGAACAAGACATAGGTGGCAGGATTAGTGTGGGAACATTGTATGCCTGAAACAACCCCATTACGAACAACTTTGTAAATCACAGTGTCTTAAAACATTAAAATTAAAAAAAGAAACAACAAATTAAGCATGTCAGACTTAATTTACACGCCCATGTGCACAGCAAAAGACCTACCCATTATATTGTGGCTTCAGCCCTCCAGTCCTTTTAACAGTGGTCACCACCAGTGCCTGTTTTGTTTTAGGACCACATCCAGTGATATTCAGGGGTTAATCCTGTCTCTGTGCTTAGGACTTAATACTGGCAGTGATAATATTGGGGTGCCGGGATTGAATCTGGGTCAGCTGTGTGCAAGTCCAGTGCCATATCCACTGTACTATTGCTTTGTCCCCAGGACAAGTTCTTCTTAGCAATTTCCTTTCTCTCTTTCTTTTTTTTTCTATTTCTTTCTCTATTTTTTTCTTTCTCTCTTTCTTTCTTTCCTCTCTTTCTCTTTTTCTTTCTCTCTCCATTTCTTTCTCTCTCTCTTTCTTTCTTTCTGTGAAGCAAGATAGTTTTTTATTAAATGAAATTTACTTAGACTGATATGAGAGGAAGAGAGAGGAATACATGTTCAAGAGAACACAGACTTGTCCAGAGTAGAAAAAGCCAAAAGAGAGAAATACATATTCAAGGAAGAAGATGGGCCTGAGAGTACAAGCATGCAAACAAATGAGCTCAATGTATGTTTATATACATAATAGTTTATATAACATTATATACATAATATATAATAATGTATATTATGCTCTTGAGAGAGCATCTCAGCAATTTTCTGTAAGTACCTAGTCATTCCTAATATATTCAGAGTTGAATCTTAGTCTCTTCCATTGTTATGATTTTCACTTCTACTATGATGGTTTAGGTTCATTTTATTTTGGGGAGACGGGGGTTGGTTTGGAGCCATACTGAGTAGTGTTAGGGGTTACTCCCAATATGGCTCCAAGATCCATACAGTGGCAAGAAATCAAACCCAGGCCTCCCACCTAGAAAGCATGCCCACTAGCCCTGGGAGTTGTCAACCCCACCCTGCAGTAGTCTCGAGTAAAGTGGGAAAGTCTTCAGAGTGGGGAAGACTTAGCAGAACATTTGTTAAGATTTGGCTGAGTAGACCCAGGAAGTGACCTCGTCAGAAGTGGACTCAAGGAGAAAAAAAGGCACACGCCCATCAGAATAGGGGCCAGAGGGTCCTCCCCAGAGATCTCCAGAGGCAGCTTAGCCTGGTGTTGGGCTCCTGAGCTCTCCTGAGCACTGCCTGCACACATTCCTCTCTCTCCTCTGGAATGTGCTCACCCGCCAGCCACACTGGGGCAGTGATCTACAGACTGACAAGTTTACTCAGCCCCTCTCAATGCCTTCCATCCCCATCTCTTTAGGTGACAAAAAAAATGTTTTTAGCATACACATGGCAGCAATCACCACCAAGGCACCTACTCGGAGAAAGAAAACACAATCAAGGCCAGAGCAATAAGTACAGTGGGTAAGGTTGCACGTGGCTGACCTGGGTTCAATCCTTGGCATCTCATATGGTCCCCCAAGCACCACCAGAAGTGATTCCTGAGTGCAGAGCCAGGAGTAACCTCTGAGCATCGCTGGATGTGACTCAAAAAAAAGAATAAAAGGGAAAAAAAAAAAGAAAACACGACCATACAAGAACCTGTACTCAAATGTCCACAGAAATTATGTTTGTAACAGTCCCAAACTGGAAGCAATAGGTCATTTTATTTTAATCATATTTTTACAACAAAAATTTGAGGGTTTGGGTTGTTTCTTTTGTTTTGGTGCCACATTGGGCAGTGCCCAGAGCTTACTCCTGGCTCTGTGCTCAGGGATCACTTCTGGTGGTGCTGGAAGAACATATGTGGTGTCGGGATCGAACCCACCAGGTTGGTTACATGTAAGAAAAAAGTCTTAATGGCTGTACTATCTCTCTGGCCCAAAATATTTTTTTAATGAATGAATTTAAATAATGACTGATTTTGTCGTTGTTGTGTTGTTTTGGCTTTGGGGGGGTTACACCTAGAAATGTGCAGAGGTTTCTCCTGGCTCTGCACTCAGAAATTAGTCCTGGCCATGTTCGGGGAACCATATGGGATTCTGGGGAACGAACCTGAGTTGGTTGCATGCAAGGCAAATGCCCTGCCCATTGTATTATCTCTCCAGCCCCAATAATAAATGGCTTTTAAAAACAAAACAAAACTATGGTACACCTAAAGCACTAACTACTCAAAAATAAAAACAAGTGAACTATTGACATACTACAATAGTTCATAGGGATTATGAATTATTGAAGGTATTGTATTGCCAAAAAACACTTCAAAGATTACTTACTGAGTAACTGTATTTATAAGCATAAAAAAATTATAGAGACACAACCCCCCCAAAAAAAGTTTAAAGGGGCTGGAGCAATAGTATAGAGGATAAGTCACTTGCCTTGCACATGGCAGAGGGGGTTCAATTCCCAGCACCACATGTGATGCCTGAGCCCCACCGGAAGTGATCCCTGAGTGCAGAGTCAGGAAAGAGTCCTGAGCACTCCCAGGTGTGGCCCAAAAACAAACAAAAAAATTATAGAGACAGAGAACAGATTAGCAGGCTGTGGTTAGGGATAGCGTGGAGGGCAGGTGCTAAGTATAAAGCCAGGGCTCCAGGGAGAATTTGGTGTGATAGAACAGTCCTGTATTTAAGTGACCTAGTGGTTGCATACCTATGATTAAATGACACAGAACAGTCATAAGTACATACCGACACCAACTTCCTGTTTTCATTTGGGGGCCATTCCTGGTGGTGTTCAGGGTTTACTCCTAGCTCTACACTCAGGGATCACTCCTGGTGGGCACAAGGAATCATATGGGCTGCCAGGAATTGAACTCTGGTCAGCCACATGCAAAGCAAGCCCCCTACCCATTGTATAATCACTCTGGCCCCTGACTTTCTTTTTAATATAATCCTATATTTAAATAAGATGTGGACTTTGAGAGACACTGGGGAAGATTCTGTACCTTCTCTCTGTCCTCTGTTAATTTATATTGGTCTATATTTATTTAAAAATTAAAAAATAAATTTAAACAAAACGTTAGATAGTTTATTTCTATCTTTCTGTTATCTTTGCATAGCTTCTCCACTATCTTTACAACACCCTCACACAAATGTAACTTAGAAAGTGGGTGAGCAGGAGGTTTTCTGGCCTGGCCTGATAAGGAGACCTTTCCAGAACACTCTCAAGTTACCCCATACAGACCATGCACAGTCCCGGTCTCCCTGAGGTCCTTGAGAGGCAACTGCAAACAAAACTCAAGGCTAGCACAGAGCCAGAGCTTAGAATCACTGGCCAGTAAGTGTCCTGTCCTGCCTGCTACTGCCTCTGCAGAGACCCAAGCCCAGGTCATTCTCTTTCTTCTGCTTCTATCAATGCCTGCCTGCATAGTGTACGATCTATAACAAAAGTTTAGAAAAATTACTTCCTGCCAAAGATTTCTCTCAACTCTGAGGATATGAAGAACAAGAGAAAAAAAATGGTCCTTCAATAAGGATAGGGCATTTAAAAATATCTGGTCATGGGAGTACGACGCCACCCAGCAGGTCAACCTGTACCAGTAAGGCAAGTGCATCAGCAGCCTAATGGTGACTTCAGGCTTCCTGATACCCCAAAATTTCTGCTGTACCTCTGGCCGAACCCCAACAACTTGGGACCAAGTTTTCCGAGAAATTAAATGGCCAAAAGTTAGGTATGTGGGAGTCATGCCCACAAATCGCCTCTGGCTCAGCTATACAAGCTCATTTATCGGCCTTGCTTCAGAGACCCAAAAATAAATCTCAAAAGAGATCAAAAGCAGGCCATTTAAGCTCATTAACAGCCATGGTTCAGACTCACAAGTGAATGTCGGAAGAGAGCAGCACGCCACAGAGATGTCTCTCCACCCCGCACCAGGCTGATTTCACCGGGACACCATGAAGGGGGGTAGGTGTGTCCCTCCTCCTACCCCAAATGAACCCCGGCAGCTGCAAACCTCTAGAACCTAATCGCCACCACGTCCACAGCTGACCTTCACAGGCACATCCCAAGCGCCCTCCCGCCCCCCCACGCATGAGAATGAATCCACTGAAAAACCCAGGTATGTAGGACTAGTGACTGAAAACTCCAGGCTTCACAGATCAGGGCTGGGCAACCTCCCCCCATCTCCCCACCCTTGCAGTTCCCTGGCAGTCACACCCAAGTGTTGGGGGAACAGTTTTTTCCCAAGTTGCCCGGACACGTTATGCATTGGGTCCAGGCAGACACGAGGTGAAAGATGACAGGTGCTTGGAGAAACTCTCTCCGGGTACAGCTGATGGCTGTTCACTTTATTGCCAAATACACACATCTTTTATAGAGGGTCTCAGCTTACAAAAAAAGTCCAATCACATAAAGTTCAGCATTGTCGGCCTATCACCCTTTCTTCTAGGCTTTGCCCTAGTCCAATGCCAATCAAGGCTAGGTGTTGTGGTTAGGATGACTTGCTAAGTGTACATGACAGTTTCTGTGTCTTGGGTGCATGTGACCAAGAGGTCGAGGGAGGCTCAAGGCCGAACACCTGGTGTGACACCCTGTTCTTGCCAACTTTGCCCAGATACTCCCTCTTGCAAGGTTTCACTCCTGGGTCCTTTGCAAGGTCGAGTCTTATCTGCTCCGGTGCCCTTTGCCATGCTCCACACCCAAGAACTGCCTCAGGGTGCCATCTAAGCACATTAATGGCCATGATTTAGAGACTCATAAACGAAGCTCGAAAGAGAGCAGCACACCACAGAGATGCCTCCAGACCCCAAATATTTAAAAAATGTTAGATTTTATGGCATTCACGCCGTACAACATCTCATACTATTCATAACAAAATAAATTATTTAGCATCTGTCTATAAGGCAGGCTTGGGTGGTGATGGGAAAATTAGAAATAATGGTGGCTGGAAGGTGTAATGGTGGTGAGATTGGTGTTGAAATGTTGAATGTAAACGATTATCGTGAACGACTTTATGAAAATAAAATTTAAAAGTGAAAAATGAAAAACCAAGCCAAACAACAAACAAAAAATCTGGTCATATGCATCAAGTGTTTTTGTTTAGGTGTTTGGGAGGTTATAGAGAGTTTGTTATGTTAGAAATTGAACTGAGACGCATGGTCTGCCCCTGAGCCACAAACCTAAGCAACTCTAAGTGTTCACCCACTAAAAAGAAGAGAAACTAAAGAATAGCTATTCTGATGTTTTTATCCCTGTCAGATGGAAGTAACTACAAGAAATGGTAGTTGGAGTCTAATTTTAACCAATCAGAATATGTGAGTGAGAAAGAGATCTAAGCAGAAGCCTCACTGTGGATGTTTTGGTGTGCGGGGTGCAGGGGTCTGGGGGGCAGGGTTGGGTGGGTGCTTCCCTTTGTTCTTACTGCAGTGATGGAGCCCTCACACCTGGTTTCAGACCTTGCATACCGTTAGCTGCAATGCTCACCAGGAGCCATATACATGGCCGCGGTGCTTGGGAAAGATCCCAAACATTTTAGTTGCCGTTTTTTTGCCTATATTTTGTACCCTGGCTCTGTGCTGGTCTTTACTGAACACCTAAGACTGTTTATTTGTCGTGGCACCAGGAACCTCAATGGCAGTGCCATCAGATCATATACCAGTGATGTGGGGCAGTGCTGGGGACCAAACTCATGGCCTCAGGCCTGCAAGTCCTGACTGTGCTATCCCCGGGCATTAAAACCAGCATCATTATGCCAAAGAGAAGGTAGAGGGGTTAAAGCGCCCACTGGCATGCAACAGATTCTGGTTCTGCACCCCTGAGCACTCCTGGGAGCAACTCTGCAGAGTAGCCCTGAGTATTTCTGGGTGTGGCACAAAACACCACACCCAACCCCCCAAAAGAGAAAGAAACCAGCATCTTAAAGTTCTTTCAGAAGGTTAAACAGAGAAACATCTATCAGCTTCATAGCCTAAGTTATGGAAGAAGGTAAATATAAACATTTAAGGATGTTTATATTTTAGATGAGGAAAGAGGCTCATCTAATCTGACACCTTAGGAGTATTCATGAAAGGCCATGAAAAGTAATGTTCGGGCATCATGTTAGCCAGAGACCCTCTGAAGAATAAAGGGAAGAAACACCTATTAAACTAGTGGCTACAGAGGAAGCTGGGCTACGAGCCCAGATTAGAAAGACATGAGCAATAGTCAAAAGACAGTCCCTATATAAAGAGCTTTCCAGAGCTTTAAAGCCCAGATGAAGTGGATGAGAAAACCAGAAGGCCACCACTCCTACTTTCACTGTATGCCTGTGTGTGTGTGTATGTGTGTGTGTGTGTGTGTGTTTCGGTGTCACACCCTGCAGTGCCAGGGCTTACTCCTCACTCTGTGCTCAGGGATCACTCCTGTGGGTACTCCAGGGACAGTACATGGTGTGAGAAGTCGGCCATCTGCAAGACAAGAATCTCAGTCCTGTACTATCTCTCTTGTCTGCTGCCTGGTATATTTTGGGACTCATGTCCAGGGCCAGATAGCAGGCAGCTGATCCAGGTTTGATCCCTAGTACCCACCTGATCCTCAAGCCTGCCAGGAATGATCCCTGAGCACAGGGTCAGGAGCCTTAAATACCTCTAGTGTATCACTGTATCACTGTGTCACTGTCACCCCGTTGATCATTGATTTGATCAAGCAGGCACCAGTAACATCTCCATTCGTCCTAGCCCTAAGATTTTAGCAGCCTCTCTTTACTAGTTCTTCCCAGTGGTGCCTCATTGGAGGCTATTTTAAGGGGAAGGGGAATGAGACCCATCATTGTTACTGTATTTGGCATATTGAATATGCCACGGAGAGCTTGCCAGGCTTTGCCATGCAGGCAGGATGCTCTCGGTACCTTGCCAGGTTCTCCGCGAGAGGGAGAACAAGGCTATAAGACCTCTAATGTAGCAAAAAAAATTTTTTTGATAAAAAAAAAAGCCAGAGTAATAGTCTGGTGGGTAGGTACTTGTCTTGCATGTGGCAGACTCAGGTTCAATCACCCAGAGCTCCACCAGGAGTGATCCCTGAGCACAGAGCCAGGAGTAAGCCCTGAGCACTGTCAATTGTGGCCCCAAAACCAAAATTAATAATAGTAAGATTTATATGTAGAAAAAGAAGTAAAAAAGTAAGAGATAGGTACAATATTTATGGCTTTGCTTCCTTCTCCTTGGAAGCAAATGTCTGGGGCCTAGAGTCAAAAAGTCTAATTTCAAATTCTGATTCTGTAATCAATCAGCCAGCTTTCCTATACAACTGAAATACTCTTCCTTTTGGGGTTTTATAAGATCTTTTATAAGATAATCCAGGTAAAGTGTCTAAAAGAACCTCAAAACAGTAGCTGCAGTTTTGTTACTATTAGTGTTAAATTGGAAAGAGTAGTGTGACCGTGGATCAGAGATGGCACCTCCTTTGCAAGCAGCCATAATGGAGATAGCACTGTAGCACTGTAGCACTGTCATCCCGCTGTTCATCGATTTGCTCGAGCAGGCACCAGTAATTTCTCCATTGTTACTCCATTGAGATTTATTGTTACTGTTTTGGGCATATCAAATACACCACTGGTAGCTTGCCAGGCTCTGTCATGTGGGCGGGATACTCTCGGTAGTCTCGGTAGCTTGCCAGGCTCTCCGGGAGGGACATGATGGAGATAATGCAAGTAATAAGAGCTGCATTCCCCAGTCTGAGCAGACCGGCCAATTAGTATAAAGAGGCACTGAGAGATAAACGTGTGCCCCAGTGACATTACTCAACCCAGCAGTGACAGACACTTTGGATTTGGAGCTAATACATCCTCCGTCCCCCTAGCCTGCTTTGGCTAAAGTCATTGAGTTGGGTGTCTGCCACTTGATGAAAATAGATGGTGTGTCAGTTTTTGGAAAGGGGAACAGAAAGGGTTTCACTCTGAGCCTCAGAGAGGTTCACAGCAACAACAACAACAAAACAGGTTCTACCAGAATAGTCTCATGACTTAGGTGAGCACACTAGCTCAGATGATCAAAGAAATGCCAACGGTCTGGGTAGTGAGAGCAGCGAGGGCCTGAAACTCTCTCAATCCTCCTTACAAATAAGCTCCAAGCCAGGGTGATACCCCACAGGGGAAATGGAGAGTGGAAGTGAGACTCTAGGGCAGGGATCAGGGTCAAAGTGGGGGAAAAGCAGCTAAACCCAAAGAGCACAGCCCCTGGACTCTGCCCTATTTCTGAAGCCCCACAGCTGCACTGGCTGGAGTGCACAGTCTGCCGGCCGGAGGCTGAGATTCAAACCCTGATCCTGAACACTCTCCAAGTGCCACCAGAGTGATATTCCCAATCCCCAGCCCTGGGCCAGGAACAGCCTCTGAGCGTTGTTGGTTTTGGCGTAGAAACGAACAAACACACAAAAGAACATGCAGACTTTCATCTCTGTGGATGGAATCTAAGGCTCCTTGGGTCTCAATGTCCCCCACCTTTTGCCAGTACCCAAGAGGCTGCCAGCGAGGCACACAGTGGCAGAGCAGAGGGGTCTTCCAGAAACATGAAACCTATTTACTTCTCTGTTCAAACCTTAGACAATTTTTTTGCCCTGATTCCCAAATCCTCCTTCCAAACTACTTTCTCCTGCTAAAAGGAAAACAAGAACCAAGGGTCAGGGAGGTGGTTTATGGGAGTGGAGCCCAGCTTTGTCTGTGGGTGCCCCAGGTTCTATCACTAGCACCTAAGGGGTCCCAGCTCTGCTAGGAGTGACTCCCAACAGAAATACCAGATGTAACAACTCCCCCTCAACACTCCCTCCCCCCACCACACACACACACACATACACACACACACACACACACACACACACACACACAAAACAAAACCCTGCCCTCACCAAGACCACAACACTATTTTTACCATTTTCTGTTATCTCACTATTACAACTTCCTAGGTAACTAGACCTTAGGAAGACACTATCTGGATCACAAAGTATGTGTTTAACACCTTCTGGTGGGGCTCGGGGACTCCCAAACTGTGCCCAAGAGGTTCAAAGGGTCCTTCCCAGTGTTTCCCAGCCACCAGGCCAGTGGTTGTTTGCAGAAGTCCAACGATGCAGCGCATCTCAGCCTCTTCGGAGCTGGGGATGACCCGAGTCACCGTAGTGCTGCTCAGGGGGCCTCCAGGGCTGCACCGAGGATGCTCAGGGGTCCACGTGGCACTGAGGATCAGACTGGTTACTGCATGAAACTTCATTCATGGACTACCTCTCCTCCTCTTTTTTTTTTTTTGGTTTTTGGGTCACACATAGAGATGCATAGGGGTTATTCCTGGCTCTGCACTCAGGAATTACTCCTGGCGGTGCTCAGAGGACCATATGGGATGCTGAGAATCAAACCTGGATCAGCCTCGTGCAAGGAAAATGCCCTACCCGCTGTACTATAACTCCAGCCCCTCTCCTCCTCTTTTTAAAAATCTAAACTTTTTGTGATGTGGTTGTACCATTTTACAATTCCACCAACAATACTGAAGAGTTCTGTATTTATTTTATGTTTAGATAATTTATTAATACTGTAAAATTTCTTTACATTTTGTAACTACATGGTCTCATCTTTTGAAATTAGCTATTCTAACAGGTGTGAAGCGACAGATACTGTGATTTTAATGTGCATTTGATTCTTGAGTATGAGCATCTCTGCCAGGCTTCTTGGCCACTCACAAACAGCCATATTTTTTCTAATTTTTTGTTGAATTACAAAAGAGACTGTCATGCATGTCAAACTAGGTAAGTGATATAGAAATTACTAAAGAGCAAGCCAAGGAGGCCCAGGGCCATAGCTTGAGACTGCAAAGGCTGTGAGTTGCACGTCAGTCCTCGTCCACATGACAAGCCCCTCCTAGTGACAGTGCTATTTATGTTCCCTGGTGTCACAACAACAAAAGTGTACAATCTCTAGTATGCCACAGCATGGATGTGCAAGCATAGTAATGAAAGTGTGCGACCCTTGGCAAGTACTGCAACTAAGAATGTGAGCACTGTGCCCAGGGTAATACAGCCCCTGTCAAAGCAACAACAAAACAAGGAGAGTGGAGGTGGTAAAAGTAACCAAAGCCAACTTTTCTTTTAAGAAATGAATTTATTGTCTTCTATCACCATTCCCCAAATAGGCAGCCAGTGGTACTTAAGAATCCCCAGGGCATGGGAGCCAGAGAGGTAATATAGAAAGTAGGGCACTTGCCCTGCACAAGACTGACCTGGGTTCAATTCCAGGCATCCCATATAGCCCCTGGAGCACTGCCAGGAGTAATTTCTGAGTATAAAATCAGGAGTAATCCCTGAGGGTTGCCAGCATGTGCCTCACACCCTCTTGCACCACCGCCACTCTGCAAAAATAAATAAATAAATAAATAATCCCAGGATCAAAAATCCCCCCCAAATTTCACATCATTAGGCATGTAAATTCTTGCTTTAATCCTAGAAGATGCCAAATCAGCAGGTCAGAGATAGAGCAATTTTACAAGCCTCTGGGACTGAAAGGCATATAGTCTATAGATTATATCTTGGGAAATTCTACTGTTAATCTTGTCCTCTGCTAAAAAAAATAATAAATTTTTTTAAAAATTTGTAAAGAAAGGTTGAGGAATGAAAATGATAGGTCTGGAGGGGAAAACAAATAAAAACAAAGGTTTTAAGAAGCCTTTGCCTTAAAGAATGAACACATTTGTTCTTTGTCTTACAGAGCAAAGAAAATCTAGAACATTAAAGCCAAATGCGAAAACACTTTGCAGCAGAGAACAAAATTAGGTCACAGGGCCAGGACAGGAAGGAACTTGCCCAAGTTTCTGTGATTGCAGAAAAGGACTGCAATCACAGGAACTTAGTGTACTGTGCTCAAGGAGCCAGAGTGATGGTATAGAGGGTAAGGAGCTCGCCTTGCATGGGGCTGACCCAGGATTGATCCTGGCATCCCACATGGTCTCTCCAAGCATCGCCAGGAAGATCTTTGAGCACAGAGAAAGAAGTAAGCCCTGAGCACCACTACCACTAGGTGTGGCCCAAAAACAAAACAAAAAAGATAAAGGACTTCTCTGGGTTAAGGAAATGACTAAGGATAAGGTAGATCAAGGAACATGCATGTTAGAGACATTCTAGAATCACAGGAGTATGTGTGATGTCTTTTTCTTATTAAACTAAAAGTCTCCCTTGAACATATATCTCACTTGCTTTTCTCTATTAATTTGCTTGCCTATTTCTCTCTTGAGCACACACTTCTCCCTCTCTCCCCTCAGATTTTTCTAAATAGTTTCAATAAGAATGCCTTTGCTTTACCAAAATAAAAATAAAAATCCATTTTATAGGGGCTGGGATGTGGCTCAGTAGTAGCGCATGTGCCTTGCTCGTGCCAACTCTGGGTTGTATCCTCAGCACCACATGTCCCCCCAATCCCACCCCAAGAACCACCAGTGACTTGCCAGATATCCCATGGGTGAGCCATATGCTAAAAAAAAAAAAAAAAAAAAAAAAAAAGCTGCTTCCTTCTATAAATACATGGAGAGGAATGCAACTCCAGACAGGTAAAGTGTGTCTTAACCCTAATTATGTAGCAACTACTTGCCCTAAGTCCTATTTTTCTGACTATTTACAAGGTCTAAAATGGCAATGAAAATACACACAGTGTTTTGTAAGAGCAGCTCTTTTTATAGCTAAATGGGCCTGCCAAGACCCTGTCCTCACAGTTTTGGATCCATAGATTTGAAAGTCCTTAAGCTTGTCAATAAACAAGCTATAGACTTTGAACAAACTCGACAAATTCCATTTTGTTTCACTTGCAGAGCCCAAAGACACCCCCTTCCACTGGTTAAATAAAAAGCTTTTTATTTGATCTCGAGAAGAATCAACCAAAGCTCTGTTTAGCACAGTAAAACTGCTGATCCGAGGGGGGATGTGAGCCAGCTGCCAGCCACGCTGTGCCCTGGCAGAACCCATCATTGGACAAGACTGGGTATCGCCTGCGCGTCCTTTATAGCCTCCTCTTTTTCTCATTTAGAAACAAACCACAGGTTTTGGCAGAATATGCCAAAAAGGGTCATATGGGAGCTCTAGTCTTACTTCTCTGAGAAATCTCCACATTGTTTGCCATAGAGGCGGAACCAGATGATATCCCTATCAACAGTGGGCGGGGCTCCCTTCTCACCACATCCCCCACACTGCCCAGTCTTTTAATTATATGCCATTCTCACTGGCATGACATGATATCTTGTTGTCATTTTGATTTGCCTTTCCTTTATTATTGTTTTAACCTTTTTATTGAATCACTATGAGATAGACCCTTACAAAGCTGCTCATGACTGGATTTCAGTAATACAGTATTCCAACACCCATCCCCACAACAGTGTACATTTCCTAGCACCAGTGTCCCCAGGTTCCCTCCCATCACCCCACCCCACCCCCTGCCTACCCTCTATGGCAGGCGCTTCCCCCCCCCCCCCCCCGCATCTCTTTCTCTCCTTTTGGGCATTGTGGTTCTCAATATTGATACTGAAATGTTGTCAATAATATCCCATTATCTACTTTTAACACTCAGTTCTTGTCCAGAATGATTTCTCCTTTATTTTTTATTTTATTTTTTTTTTGCTTTTTGGGTCACACCCGGCAATGCTCAGGGGTTACTCCTGGCTCTGCACTCAGAATTACTCCTGGTGGTGTTTGGGAGACCATGTGGGATTCTGGGGATAGAACCTGGGTCGGCTGCATGCAAGACAAACACCAGACCTGCTGTACTATAGCTCTGGCCCTACATTTCCTACATTTCCTTCATAATTTTAAATATACACATATATATATACATCTATGTCCACTGAAGCACTTACTTTGTATAATAGCCATGACATAGAAACAACCCCAATACCCTATGACAGACAAATGGATAAAAAAAAGTCATGGTGTAAATACACAATGGATTACTCTATAGCCACAAGAGAAAAGAGAATCATGAAGTTCACTGCTACTGGGATAGAACTGGAGAGCATCATGCTGAGCCAGAAGCACAAGTACCAGATGATCTTATGCACCTATGGCTTACAGAGAAGCACAAGACAACATCAAATGATACTAACACACACACACACACACACACACACACACACACACACACACACACACACACACACACCTCTGGACACTGGATTCCAGAACTAAGAAGAGCAGATTAAGGAAGTAGATATGGGGAGAAGGATGAATGGTCTTAAGTAACACGAGTGCATTGGTGGAAGGCCCTGGGCATGATGGTGGCTGCAAGATTCGACAACTGTGTGTACCAAAACCATCAACGCCAACACTATTGCAAACATGTAACCTAAACTATAATAATTTTTTAAATGAGTGGTGAAGGGGTGTGGGCTCTTAGGTGGTGATGCAACTTTGTACATCAGAACTAAAAACATTTGTAGTATTGCAACTATGTTACTAAACTATAACTTTAAATAAGAACCAAAACAAACTCTAGGGCAAGGGAGGTAGTTCAATGAGCTGAAGCATGTTTTGTATGCCTGAGCTGCTCCCAAGAGCACCACCAGGTTTGAGCAGAGCCAGGAGTAGTTCCTGAGCACTACTGGGTATGGCCCCCAAACCAAAAATGTAATAAATACTATTTTAAAACAAAATTAAAACTATGGAGCATGGGAAATATTTCAGGGGTCAGGACACACGCTTTTCAAGCAGAAATTCTCAAGTTTGATCGCAGGTACTCCATGTCCTGCCAGAACTGCCAGATGTATCCCTTGTGGCCTGCAGCACAGTTGGCACTGTGTTGTGTCACATCATTAAGTCCTAATATTGAACTGACAGGCACTGGGGGAAGAGGCCTCCAAATCCTGACCCAGGTGCAATCTCCAGCATTCTATATTTTAGGAATTACTTGTGGTGGCATTCAGGGGACCATATGGGATGCTGAGGATTAAACCCAGGTCGACAGAGTGCAAAGCAAATGCCCTCCCTGCTGTGCTATGGCTCTGGCCTCTACACGTGTCTTATTTCCACAGCTGCCCGATTTCTTCCAGATTCTTCCAGTTTCTTTCAGTAGCAGCCCAGTTCCATCCTAAGTGGCATCAGCGTTATTACTCACCACATGTTTACTGAGCCCAGGTTCTTTCATTATTTTGGGACCACATCCGAGGTACTAGGGATGTGGGGAGTGTTGCCCCCTTGAGCTTAGGGAGCCTGGTAATAAGGGGCTCCAGCATCCAAAGCAGGAGCCCCAGCCCTCTGAGCATCTCCAGAGCCTAGGTTCATTCATTCTAAGATCCTGAAAGATGAAATGGGGGGGGGGGAATCTTATCTCCATTTTTACCAATAAAATAGGTCCTGGAGAGGTGAAACTGCATGTCCAAATCAACACAGCCAGATGAACCCAGGCAGACTAGAAATAATCTTTCACCAGCACCTCCCTTGATTGCTGGATCGATTTGGTTTGGGGGCCACACTGGCAATGTTGGGGTCACTCCTGTGGCGCGCTGGGGACCATGAGAAGTCAAGGGGTCCCCAGGACCTCCCACATGCATGGGGCTCCCTCCCGACCTCTCGGGCTCCTATTCCCCAGCTTCTTCCCTTTACAGGAGCAAATAAACTGCCAGTCCCCGCGGGGAGTCCTTCAGCATTCCTTACAATAGGAAGGCTTCCGCTGGAACCTGGAAACAAGTACAAGGTCAGAGAGAGACTTTCTAAGGGGTCAGTGTCTCCAGGAAGATGAAGAACCGGCACAGGGCACAGGTCTGCTTCTGTGGCCTCTGAGTTTCCAGCGCTCACAGCGCTGCAGCTGGCAGGCAGTCTGGCTTCGGCTTCGGGTCCAGGACTTGGCAGCAGGCTCCCCGCTCCCCCGAGGGCCCTGGCCAAGGCATCTAGCTCACCTCTCCCAACTGCGTTGCTTCCCGGGGCCCTGACGGCCCCGTGCGGAAACTGTGGCCAAGCGTCTTCATCTCAGTGTGTGTTGTTCCATTGTTTTAGTACGTCAATTCCCCTGTGCTAACGAGGATAGACCCCTTACCCCGGCTTCTAAAAGAAAAAGTCGCCCCACGTCGCAGGCTGAAGCAGGCAGGGTTATAAACACGGAACTGAGCGAAGTGTCCCCTAAGCTGGCTTACCTCTCGGGCTCTCGGCTCCCACGTGCCAACGGGCGAGCGAGTGGCTGCTTGCATTCCCACCAGGCTCCAGATAACAAAGCTACGCGGCGACCTGCAGCTCGGGGTGCGACCTGCGGGGCAGCTGCCGCCCGGCCCACCCGGCGCGCGCCCGCCAACGCCCGGGCTGGACTCACCTGAGCGCGCCAGGTGCGGCGCCCACGCCAGCTCTGCCGAGCCCGGGGTGCCGGGGTGCCGGGGCTCGGGTTCCCGGCCGGGCTCAGCCCACGCTGCTGGCGTGCGTGCGCGCGCCGCGAGCCGGCCGGTCCCCGCCTTTGTCGATTGTCTGGCAGGCCGGGCGGGTGGTGGCTTTCCACTCCCCAGCCGGCCCGGGCCGGGGTGGGGCGCAGCAGCCCGCCTGGGCCACCCGGCCGCTGCAGGCGCCGCGCCCCGACCGCGCCCACCCATCCGCCCGCGGTCATTGCCCGCCCCGGGCTGGACACTGTAAAACAGGGGCCCGCACTATGTCCACCTGGTGGGAATGTTGACCCCTACCTTCCCTGGATGTGTTTGAGTCATCACATTTGAGGGCGCTAACTCCCGGGGGCTGGACGATTGTTCTTTTCAGTCACCTTGTTAGTGGAGTCAAGAGTGGGCTAGATCTCTTAGTATCTGTGTTGCAAATCATAACCCCTAAAAGTAGAGAGAGAATAAGAAGGAACGGTACCTGCCACAGAAGCCGTGGGTGGGACGGGGTGTGGGTGGCAGGAGGGATACTGGGACATTGGGGGTGGAAAATGTGCATTGGTGGAGGGATGGGTGCTCGATATTGTATGAATGAAACCTAATCATCAAAGTTTGTAACTGTATCTCACGGTGATTCAATTAAAAAAAAATAAAGAAATAAAAAATAAACACTGTAGGATGTGTACCCCCACCCCACCCCTGAGTGGGCTAGATCACCTTTGCCAAATCCTTTTATTCTCAGTTTTATTTTATTTTATTTTATTTTTATTCTCATTTTTAAGGGCTTATTACAAAGGGCCAAATGTTACTACTAAACTTTGGTTATTGTTGTTTTGTTTTTTTCTGGGTCACACTTGGTGAGGCTCAGGGGTTATTCCTGTCTCTGACCTCAGTGATTACGTGCTCAGGGGACCATATAGGGGCACAGAGGATCAAACCCAGTTTTACCACGTGCAAGGCAAGCGTTCTATCTGCTGTACTGTATCCCAGCCCCATTATTAAACATTTTATTTGTATTTTGTCATTTATCTCATTCATAATGAGATATGAATGAGATCATCCACACTTCTCTCGGAGCTAAGTATAGTGATTTATTATTTTTATCTTTATTTTAGAGAGAAAAACATACTAGAAAAATAAGAATAACTTGCTCTTAGTCACATAGCTCTCATTTAGAGGACTAGTTTCAAATTCAGGGTGCCTGAGGCATTTGGATCCTTTGTAAAATTAAAGCCCGGGATGGGAGAGATGCCACCTGTTAAGGCACAAGCTTTGATCTGGTTGACCCAGTTTGATCTCCGGTACCTTTGGCACACCTAAACACTGTAGGATGTGTACCCCCACCCCACCCCTGATGGGGGAGAATCTCAGGGAGAGATCTCCAGGTAGAACTGCAGCTTGGAAGGTACCTTTCCCCAAAATATGAACCAGAAAATTGTTTGTCCTACCTTGCATGTGAGGGATGGAAAGAGAAGAGAGGCTGGTGGTTTAGTCTGTGGGCACAGACCAGGGATGTGGCTCAGTGGCAAAGCACACATTTGGGATCATCTGCTTGACTTCATGTTAACTCTTTGTTAATTATTCTGTTTTCACTATCAGTGTCAACACCCCCTGGGTAATTGCGGTGTTATTGGGATCTCCATCTCCCCGGGTATGTATTTATTTAGTAATTTCAGGAAAATGGAGTAAGTTGAATAGTATTTTGTTTTGAAACTGATGTTTCTTTGATGCTATTTCAACTCTTAGGACTATCTGAAATTCCTAACTCACTGACCTCTTCTCTCATGCCGCTGGCAAATATTTTGATGAAGAACTATTTCATTTTAGCTTCAAAAGAGACATTCTTTTTCAGTCTTCTGGAAAGGTACTTTGTTTTTTACTTGAAACCTCTAACAAAAGGTTCCAAGTATTTGCCTTTTTAGATTGAGTGCTAGAACATTGTCCCCCCACGTCCTCCCCTCCCCTAAAATGGACATCTTCTCCCAGTGACACCTATTCAAAGATAAAAAGAATTTTCCTACAACAGAGTAGCCAGCTTTTTGGGGGGTTTTGGTTTTTAAATTTTTTTTGCTTTTTGGGTCACACCCGGAGATGCACAGGGGTTACTCCTGGCTCATGCACTCAGGAATTACTCCTGGTGGTGCACAGGGGACCACATGGGATGCTGGGAATTGAACCCAGTTCGGCCGTGTTCAAGGCAAATGCCCTAGCACTGTGCTATCGTTCCAGCCTCCCAAAATAGCCAGTTTTAATGTCCACTTTGTTTTCATTTTCTGATTTTGGCCACACCCAGCGGTGCTTAGGGTTTACTCCTGACCCTGCACACTTAGGAATCACTCCTGGGGCTCTGGAACTCATACAAGGTGCCGGGGATCAAACTATGGTCAGAGGCATGCAAGCCAAGCACCTTTCCCACTCACTATATTCTCTTTGACCCCAATATTTGCTTTTTCAAAGAAAAACCCCAAACATTTATTACTTGGTTCAGACTTTTTTCCACTCTAGAGAAGCCTGTGCGTGCTCTCTCTTAAAAAACCTCCTTCTCACACTTCTCTAAGTAAACTTCTCTCAATGAAACTATTTTTCTTCATTTAATAAATAGGTATGCTTTACTTGGTTCACAACTCAAGTATGTCAGCTTATAGCTTGTTGACCTTCGGTTCTTCTCTGTGCCTGGCACAGTTGCTTGCACATAGTCGTGGTGACATGGATGGGTAAATCTGAATCAAAAACTTCAAAGATTAGTTTAAGATAGGGCAGTGAATTTTCATAATGGTAGCTTCTTTTTCCTCCAACTCTTCTTTTGCCTGTGATGCATAGACTTAGAGCACGGCCGAACACACTGAACCAGTTACACATCTGGACACGACTTCATCCAGAGATCAATGCTGAAAGTAGCAGCATCAGGCCCTTTGGTTGCTTAGAGGAAGTAATAAGAACTGAGTCTAGGCCAGAGAGAGCTCCACAGACTGAGTGTACACAAAGCATGTTTTGTATGTAAGGGGTTTGGTTCCTCACACTATATGGTCCCAGGAGCACTGCAGGGAGCAAATCCTGAGCACAGAGTCAGGAGCTATGTCTGAGCACCACCAGAAGTGGCCCCCAAACAAGACGAACAAACTAAAATAAATAAATAAAACTGACTGGTTAAAAGGAGAAAGAACAAATTGGAATGCTCTGCCACAGAGGTAGAGTCAGGTGGGGGGGATGGATTAGCGGGTGGGAGGGATACTGGGTTCATAGGTGGTGGAGAATGGACACTGGTGGAGGGATGGGCTCTCAAACATTGCATGGGGGTAAAACAAGCACAAAAATGTGTGAATCTGTAACTGTACCCTCACTGTGACTAATTAAAAAATCAATAAATTATTTTAAAAAGAAGAAGAAAATTTAAAAAATAAAACTGACTGGTTAACCAGAGCAGAAAAATAATTTACTGAGGGTAGAAAAAAATGAATGGGGGCGAAGACATTTGTCTCGCATGCAGCCAATCCCAGTTCCATCTCTGGCACCTGTTTGGTTCCCCTGAGCACCACTAGAAGTGAGCCCTGAATAGAGTCAGAAGTGCCCTGTGAGCACTGTAGGGTGGTGTGCCGACACCTTCCCTCCAAAATAAAAATTAATAATAGAAATAAATAAATAAGCAATGGAAAGGGGGGGTGCTTTTTAAAAAAAGAAAAAAGATTTATTGAAAGAGTGTTGGGAATGGGGATAGAGTCTGACTGGGGTTCAGTCAGAGTGATCACTGAGCACAGAGCCAGGAATAATCCATGAGCAAAGCGGGTGTGTCCCCACCCCCAAAAAAGGTATCAGGGAGCTCAAAGAATGAGTGGGCTAGCTGGAAGAGCAGCAGTCACCCACCAGAAGGCTGGTTGGCCAACTCCACAGAGGAAACTGTGTCACAGGGCTGCTATTGAGAATGTCCTCACCCCATGGAATGAACCAGCTACCATCACCAGATACTGGGGGTCACTACTATCAGAATTAATTTGATGCAGTGCCTGCTTCTTTTGACTCCTGTCTACTATCTACAGTCCAGGAGATTTTGGCCAATCTGGGTCCCAAACACTCATGGTGAGGGTAAATTGACCCCAGACCTTTTGGGTCTCTGAGAATAGGAACATGAGGAACATAACAGCCAGTTTTCCTCACTTTGTACAGGTCATTTGGAAAATGATAAGTGTCACTTGGCAGTCGAATGCTAATAATTTGTAGCTCCAAGACAAAAAAGAATCAAAGAATTTAATAGGCATAAAGCTTTTTAATACACCTGAGCTGAACTCTCTGAACTGGAAGAGGTGGTTTGATACTTGTTACTCAACATTGAAGAGGCCAACGAATCAAAGATCTTTATAGCACCAATACTTTCCTGCTAAACCTCCCCCTTTCTTTCTCATTGGAATAACTTACCATTGCAGAATAAAGCAATGAAAGGTTGAGAAGAGTAAATTTGTGGCAAACGTACATACTATGAGAAAAATAAGGCCAGTGCCATGCACCTACTAAATCCCCTTCATTTTTCTGATAAATGAAAAAAATGACTGCTTACTTGTATCATCTCTCTTTTTCTCTCAGAATCTAGACAATTTTGTAAAATCTACCATTCTGACTTTCAAATAAAGTTTGTAATCAAATCAACTACCACTCACAAAATTTTTCATAATTATTGCTAGTCTTGATGTGATTATTTTTTTATATATCTATGCATTTGGTGTGTAAGGAAAGGAGATTGGATGAGATAGCTCAAAGGTGACAAATTTATAGCCAAGTTTATGTCTATACTATGTTGTCATGCTTGTGATTGCTGTATTTATTTATATTTATTTATCTTTGGCTTTAGTTTAACGGACTGGAGCCATAGCATAGCGAGTAGGGTGTTTGCCTTGTACGTGACTGACCTGGGTTCGATTCCTCCATCCCTCTTGGAGAGCCCAGCAAGCTACTGAGAGTATCCCGCCCCGCACAGCAGAGCCTGACAAGCTACTCGTGTCATACTCGATATGCCAAAAACAGTAGCAACAAGTCGGGGGCTGGAGTGATAGCACAGCGGGTAGGGCATTTGCCTTGCATGAGGCCGACCCGGGTTCAAATCCCAGCGTCCCAAATGGTCCCCTGAGCACCGCCAGAGTGCATGAGGCATGAGCCAGGAGTGACCCCTGTGCATTGCTGGGTGTGACCCAAAAAGAAAAAAAAAAACCCAGTAGCAACAAGTCTCACAATGGAGACGTTTCTGGTGCCCATTCGAGAAAAACGATGAACAATGGGATTACAGTGCAGTGCTACAGTGCAGTGTTTATCTTTGGTTTGGGGGCCAGGGGTTACTTCTTGCTCTAGACTCAGGAATTACTCCTAGTGGTGCTTGGGAGAACATATGGTATACCAGGGGTCAAACCTGGTCAGCTGCATGCAAACGAAATGGCATACCCGCTGCATTATCTCTCCAGTCCCAATTTTATTTATTTTTATTTTTTGCAACACTCAGGGCTTTCTCCTGGCTCTCCATTCAGGAATCACTCCTAGCAGTGCTCAGGGGCCCATTTAGGGGGCCAGAGATCAAACCCAGGTTGGCTGTGTGCAAGACAAGCGCCCTCCCCACTGTATTATCTCTCTAGTCATAATGATTATTTTCTTTAAAGAGTCACATCACCATACAATAAATATTCTTCTAAGTTTTCCAGTTATTTTCAGGGAGACCACATCCAGCTATGTTCAAGTGCTTCTCCTGGCTCTGTGCTTAGGAGTCACTTCTGGATCCCTGGTGGTGCTCAAGAAACCACATTCCCAGGATGCCAGCATGCAAAGCAGGTGTTCAGGGTCCAGAGAGAGATAGTACAGTGAGTAAAGAACTTACCTTTCACACGGCCAACTCAAGTTCAATCCTGGCACTACACCATGTAAGGATCCCAGAGCACTGCCAGAAGAGATCCCTGAGCTCAAAGCCCGGAGTAAGCCCCAAGCACCACTGGCTATGGCCCAAGAGCAAACACAAAACAAAACTAAAAATTAAGTCGCGTGTTCTTGGGGGGAAAGGCAGCTCAGATAGAGAAGGGAACACCAAGAAAATTGTGGTAGAAGGACCCGCTCAGGATGGGAGATGCATGCTGAAAGTAGACTATAGATTGAACACAGTGGCCACTCAATACCTCTATTGCAAACCACAACACCCAAAAGGAGAGAGAGAACAAAAGGGAATGCCATGCCACAGAGGGGGGGGGATGGGAGGGATAGGTGGGGGGGTGGGAGGGATACTGGGATCATCGGTGGCGGAGAATGGGTACTGGTGGAGGGGTGGGTACTTAAGCATTGTATAACTGAAACACAAGCACTAAAATATGTAAATCTGTAACTGTACCTCACGGTGATTCACTAATAAAAAAATTTTTTTTAAATCTGTGTTCATTTGTTGAGCTATCTTCAAGCAACATTGCATCATAAATATAAATCTCGGGCTATTGAGATGGCTCAAATGGTAAGGTGCTTGTCTTTGTGCGTGACTGACCCAAGTTCGATCCCCAGCACCTCATCTGGCCCCCTGAGCACTGCCAGGAGTGATCCCTGAATACAGAGCCAGGAGTAAGCCCTGAGCATCACTGAATGTGTCCCCAACACCAAAATAAATAAATAAGGTGTTTTTTTTTAAACCAGTGTGGGATTTTCAGGTGTGCATCTTTGCACAGCAGCACATGGTCTCTTTGCCCCAGTTGAGAAGCCCCATCCCCTAACACTTCTGGCAAGCACTAGTTAGTCATATTGTCCAAAAATTAATTTTATTGGATCCATTTGCTTTCTCTGTACACCACGTATACATGAAGTCACCTGGTAATTTTCTTTTTCATCTGACTTGTTTCACTAAAAAGTGATAAGGTCTTAGAGGATGACCCATGTTGTGTAAATGGGTTACACAAGTCTCCCCACAGGCAAGACTTCATCTCTCTGTAGAGCTGAGTATATATTTCACTGTGCACATATACACCTTTACCTGCCAGTCAATGGGCACAGAGGTGGTTTCCGATTCATGGCTGCTAAAAATAATGCTGCAAATTACTGGATTTTAGGAGTGGAGAAACTGGATCATTTGGAATTTCCAGTCCTGATTTCTTCTTTGTGGGGGGGTCACACCTGGTGATGCACAGGGGTCACTCCTGGCTCATGCAGGAATTATCCCTGGTGGTGCTCAGGGGACCATATGGGATGCTGGGATTCGAATCCGGGTTGGCCACATGCAAGGCAAACGCCCTACCCGCTGTGTTATCACTCCAGCCCTCCAGTCCTGATATTTTAAGGGAGTCCTCCTGAGCTACGCTAAGAGGGCCAGGGGGGCTGCTGCCGAAGATGTCCAGCCCACCAGGCCTGATGCATCGTGCTTGGGCTGGCGATTCAGCACTACTTGGGCCCAGCCCGCTGGGGACCACCAGAGCCACCTGGCGGTGCTCAGGAAGCCAAATAGCTTTGGGATTGAACTCAGGGCCTTCTGCTTACACAGAACGCAGCCCAACCCCGAGCTATCTCCATGTATCCTGAACTTTCTGAGGAATCTCTGTGCTGCTGCCACTCTAAAGTGAGTGCTGTGCACTTTAATCAAACAACCTGCTACTTCAGTGACCTCATTATAATGATACTTCTGCAGGGGTATGGGGGTCAGGAAATGCCGGTCTAACCTAGTGATGTAGGGGGCCACCAGGGCTCCACCTGTCAACGCTCAGGGACCACCAGGACTATGCCTGGTAGTGCTAAGCAGGGGTCCTGTGGTGCTAAGGGTCCAGCCTGAGGACTCGCACATACAGGGCACACTCTCCAGCTCTAATGCATAAGAAATTTCTATCAGGAGTGTTGGCTATTGAGCCCATATTCTGTGTCAGATGGAGAGTCTGTTGGTCAGCTCTAAAAGATAACTACTTATCACTTACTTTTTATAAATGAGAAACCTGAGACTTCAAGAGGTTCAGCATCTCACCAGGGGCCTCTCTGCTCGGAAGTAACAGAGCTGGAATTGCAACCTCAGCAATAGAACTCTCAAGCCTAGATTTCTTCCAGTCTGTCATAACAGCCCTGAGCCAAATTCATCATTTGCACGGATGCTACCTATTCTGTTGCACTGAGAGTTTCTCTGATTTCCTTCTCCTCCTTTCTTCCATCTGGACTCCTCCTGCTTTTTCCTTCCCTTCCAGGCTTTCCAAGTCCCTCTCCCCACAGGTGAGGCCACAATCTCCCAGACAGACCCGACTAATCCTGTATGTATACTTGGGCCCCTATCTGAGATTTAGGAGGTTCCCTGTAAGTTTTCTTGGAGCTCTATCACTTCCTTAATAAACGCCTAATGTCTCAATATTGATTTTTAATTTGTGACCATGATTGTATTGATCTTTATTTGGGGAGGTTTGGGGGAAGATGGGAGTTGAGCCACATGTAGCAGTGCTCAGGGGAAGCTCCTGGCTCTGAACTCAGGGATAGCTCCTGACAGTGCTCGTGAGATCTTATGTGGTTCTGGGGGCTCAATCCAGGGTCAGCAGCATGCAAGGTAAGCCCTTAACCCCTGAACTATCTCTTCCGT
Organism: Sorex araneus; assembly: GCF_027595985.1. Lineage (NCBI taxonomy): Eukaryota > Metazoa > Chordata > Mammalia > Eulipotyphla > Soricidae > Sorex > Sorex araneus. Next base: position 47,068,269 of record NC_073307.1, on the reverse strand, counting down.
CCCTATTTATTATTTTGGTTTCAGGACCACACCTGGAAGTGCTCAGAGGCTTTTCCTGGATCCTTAGAGGGAGATCAGGATGGTCTCTCCTGGTGATGTTTTGAGGGACCAGGTGGTACCAGGAATCAAACTTGGGGCCTCCTGCTGAGAGGGAGCAATTGAACGAATGCTCCAGTTCATTTAGCTATCTCACCATCCAGCCACCTTAGCCTTTTAGCCAGTTTTAGGGAAGGTGTTTTGCTTTTACCATGCTCCTAACCGAGGCGCGTAATATTTATACTTATTTTAAGATGTTCACACACTGACAAGATCACTGAGCAGTGCAGCTCTCAGAATGCATCCCCACTGCTCAGTGATACATGAGCGGACTCACACCCTTACCCCCACAATTGCAGTTCCTTAATTGAACAGCTACAAGTATTCCCGGGCAGTGAACACATTTTACAGGAAGAAGCTGTTTCCTTTGCTCATTAGACATTTTTCTCTTACCGTTTCCAGGAAAGCTTTGTGTTGACAGAGGGAACTTACAACTGGAAATCAGTGAATAAAACCAAGGGCAATAAGCAGGAACTAGAAACTCCATTCTTGTTACTTCTTACAACTTTTTCACATTCCCCTTCTTTTTTGCCTTTGAAAAGCATAGTTTTCCCACATTGAGTATTTAATGTCAAACCAGGAGTCAGTTATGGACAAGTGGGAGGGAAAATTTACCAAGTCCTTGGGAGACTCTCTGGAGACTCCGGGTCACGCAGGTTCCCAGAAGCAGAGCATGGTCATTTCAGAGCTTTCGACCGAAGCAAGCCACCAATCACCCAGCACAGAGCAGGCTGGCCAGCCATGTGACTGGACCCGCTTCATGACACTTATGTCCCACCATCCCTTTCTGCCCTATCCTCAGCCTGAGCAGAAGGTGTTTCATTGGGACAATATTCCTGCCATCTTCTCAGCTGGGGAGAGAATAAACATGTTGGGGAGAGAGAGATTGGACAGCAGTTAAGGGACCGGTCTTACATGCCACCGCTTAATCCCCAGCCCTGCATATGGTCCTTCTGGCACAGCCAGGGTTCTCTCCTGATTAGAGAGCCAGGAATAGCCCCTGAGTACCTCAGAGCGGGCCTCTGACCCCAGAAAAAAAAAGACTAAACCTTATTTTATATCAACCCTTGTCTCTTGAGTATTCCGGCTTGCCAGCAGTGAGCAACAGCTCCTAAGTTTGTAAGAATACTTCAACCAATACTTGACAGGGTTGACAGTCTACTTAGCAGTAGTGTGTCGTGCTGGCGTGGGAGCAGACTGAAGCATAGAAGATTAGGGAACTGGGGCTGGGGTTCAATTCCCAGCATCTCCTCTGGTCCCCTGAGCACCGCCAGGAGTAATTCCTAAGTGCATGAGCCAGGAGTAAACCCTGTGCATTGCTGGGTGTGACACCCAGCCCTCGCTCCAAAAAAAAAAACAAAAAAAAAAAACAGAAGAAGATTAGGGAACTAAGGAAGTCTGAGAGAAGGTCAGTTCTCCTCCCAGCTCTATCTGCTCATCCTTAGGGTGTGTTCACTAGCCCTTTGCCTTTACTTCCCTTTCCTTTCTGCCCTTCCTATTGGCCAGTATTTTTACTTTCACTCTTCAGCTTTCTGTACCAAAGACACAACAGATATTGATAATTCTGCTATGATTATAAAATAATTTCTTGTCATCATGAAATGGAAAGAGGTATATTTAAGGATAAAACATTGTGATTACACACAGTTTATGTACATGCCAAATTATAAATAAGGACATACTGTTTTCACTGAAATAATGATCATACTGGATGATTGAGAAACCTACTAGAATCAATTAGTAAATACACTCATCTTTGTCACATACTGAAAGGATAGTAAACGTGAAAATGTATGCCCTCATTCTTCCACTTACTATCTCTTTAACTTTGTTTTGGGTTTTCTGTTGGTTGTTGGTTTTGGCTTTGCCACACCCAGTGGTACTTTGCGGTCACTCCTGACTATGTAATGAAGGTCAGATAGTCTGCTATCTATGAAGTGGGTGTCTGACTTTGCATGTCCTCCTGGAAATGCTCAGAGAACCATGGGGTACAAGTAATTAACTCAGGCCACCTGCATGCAAAGTATACACTTGGCTTATTGAGCTATTGAGCTATTGAGCTTATTGAGCTACCTACCTGAACTGAGGATAAAAAATACATGTGTATCTGGTGCCAGAAAATGTACACTGGTGGAGGGATGGGTGTTGGAACACTGTATGACTGAAACCTAATCATGAACAGCTTTGTAAGGGTCTATCTCACAGTGATTCAATTAAAATTTTTTTTAATGTTTGTGTGTGTATGTGTGGGGAGGAATAGCTAGAGCACTATTACAGTGGGTAAGGCACTTGCCTTGTATGTGACTGAACCCAATATCCGAAATGGTCCTCCAACCACCACCAGGAGTCATCCATGCTTGCAGAGCCAGGAGTAAGCCCTGGGCACTGCTGGATGTCCCCTCGCCCAAAACAAAACAAAACAAAAAAGTCTGTAAAGAGGCTCGGAGGATGACTCAGCGGCAAAGATATCTGCTTATGAACTCATGAGGCCTTGAGTTCAATCCCTGATGCTACCCACATGTGCCATGCATAGAAATACCAGCAGTATTTGGTATCTCTGGCACCACAACAAAATATGATTGGGAGCACTGCAAACCACAACTAATGTATGCAACCCTTGACAAGCATCACAACTAGAGATGTATGAGCACTGTAGTCAGGAGTGTAATGACTGGTAGGAAGCACATGTATGAACTCAACAGTAGCCTCTGCTAAATGTGTATGAGTTAAGAGTGAGAGTCCCAGAGACCATGTGTGTAGACACTGCAACAAAAACAAAAGTATGTGACCTCTTGTCGAGTACCACAACCGACAACAGTGAAAAGGAAGAAATTTTTAAAAAAATCTTTATGCCTGTCATATACTGGTGAATAACAAATAATATAAGAAGAGATCCGAAGAGGTTACACAACAGGCAAGATGCTTGTCTTACATGTGGCTAACCTGGGTTTGATCCCTAGCATCCGGTATGGTTCCCTAGATAACAACTAGAAGTAATCTCCAAGCACAGGGCCAGGAGTAAGACTGGACAGTCGGGTGTGGCCCCCCAAACCAAAATAATAATAATAATGGTTTCTGAGAAAATAGGGCAAACTTTGGAATGCTGGGAAATGGGCTAATAATAATACCCACCACATAGGATTGTTGCAAAGATTCATTGAGTTTATACTTATCTTACATTGTAAAGCTAAGACAACAACATAAACCTGGTATGGTGACTGGGGCTTCATCTGAGAGCCTGGGAGTCTGAGAGTCCGACATGATTCCTTATTCTTTGCCTGTGCCTTTATTCTTTTGTCTATGCCTGTCATTCACCGAGTCATCAAAGATATGTTAGAGACCAGGATATAACACAGACCCGATTATACCAGGATTGTTCTCTGCACTCACAGCTCAGACACCAGTCCACAGTGCTCATATTATAGCGTGGTGGCACTTTCTGAGTGTTCTTTGTGTGTATATAAAAAGGCCCCCTCTTTTGGTCTGGCCTACATGATGGGATGCTTTTCATCTATCAAGTTCATTCAGCACAAAAGGTGTACTCCTCTGACACTTATCTAGTCTTTTGAATATTATTCCTAATTTCCTGACTCCTGGGTATTTGACATTTGACCCTGCAGTTCCAACAAGGTAATTAATTCGGCTCTCCTACGGAAGCCGGCGAAAACACTCACAAATTGTGCGGCCACCAGATGGCAGTATTGTATAATTGCTAGAAACCATGACTGCCAGAGATTCTGGGCATACCTATGTAAAGGCATATAGTCCGCCATCAATTAAGTGGGTGTCTGACTTTGTATTTCCACCCAATATTCAAATAAGTGAGGAGTCTCTTCCCAAGGGTTATTTTTAAAAAGCTATTTATTTGGGGGATTTTTAGTGACACCAAGCATTACTTGGGGCTTGCTCAGCGATCATTCCAGGCAGTGTCCGGGGGCGTGGAGTATCAAACCAAGGTCAGCGATGTGCAAGGCAAGAACTTTTACCCCTGTACTATCTCCCCAATCCAACCTTAGGATATTCTATAGTTCTAAGATGGAAAAACGGAAAGGGTTAGAAAAAATCTAAGTTTAAGCACAGAAAGGACAACAAGGTCATTTACCACATCTGGGAAGTTAGTTAAAATCCTAAATCTCAATTGCTCTGTCCAAAAATTAAAGCAACAATTTTATTTTTCTCATAAAGTCTTTCTCATGACATAAATAATATTGGTAAGAACAATTCTCTATCAGGTATTATATAAATATAGGAAGAATCATTACCTTAGTGCAGGAAAAGCCATAAGAGACATCTGAAATCAATCACAATTTACCTAAAAACTCAGCATCTGGGGCCAGAGAGGCAATACAGCAGGTAGGGTGCTTGCTTGGCACCTGGCCGAGTGGAGATCGACCCTCTGCATCCTATATGGTCCACCAACCGCTGCCAGGAGTAATTCCTGAGTCAGGAGTAGGCCCAGGGTACTGCCAGGTGTGACCCCAAACCAATAAATAAATCACTGTATCACTGTTTCACTGTCATCCTATTGTTCATCGATTTACTCGAGCGGGCACCAGTAACGTCTCCATTCAGCCCAGCCCTGAGATTTTAGCAGCCTCTCCTTACTCGTCTTTCCCAACAATTGGAGGCTCTTTCAGGGTCAGGGGAATGAGACCTGCTATTGTTACTGTTTTTGGCATATCAAATATTCCACGGGGAGCTTCCTAGGCTCTGCTGTGCAGGCAGGATACTCTTGGTAGCTTGCTGGGCTCTCCGAGAGGCATTTATATATATGTGTATATATATATATATATATATATATACACACACACATACATATATACATATATATATATTTCCCTTTATGATGATGTGTTGCATGGCCTCAAAGCTGCCGTGTGGTCCAGGAATATGTTCACTCGTGCTTGAGGCTCAGCCCAAGTGTTTGGAAAGTGGCCTGGATTGTGGCAGCTGTTGGGTAGTAGAGGTCAGCTGCAGGGGCTGGGTCCCTTGGGGCAGGGAGGGCTCTTATCTGCCCCTTCTGGAGTGCCCTGAGTGAAAACAGCCAGGCGCGGAGTCTGGTGGCATGGTTATGGAGGCCTCATTTTATGCATCAAATAAATAAATAAATAAATAAAACTCAGCATCTTCAAGTTGATTAGAAAAAAGGCTATGAGGCCTTTAGAATAATCCAAAACATTTTATGTCCATTTTCTGGGTTCATTTAAAAGCCTGTGCTGATCATCTTGTCAAAAGAGAACCATCAATATACTTACTTAGGTCAGTTGTGAGAGTGGATAATTGTTACATTTCTCTTTAGATAATAACTGTGGAGTTCACATTTCAGCTAACAGCCTTGACTCCCTCCACTAGGAAGGTTAGGAAAAGTCACCTCTAGCTTAATTCGTCTAATAATACCAGCAGCAGGTATTTTTATATGAGGTTTATGGCTTAAATAAAGTGCCTTTCCATATTCTATTTCAACTAGGATGGAAGCAATGGCAGCCAGAGATACAGTGTGGGGTAAGAAAATAGCCGGCTCAAAAGATCAATAGAATTTGAAGTTCTCAGCCACAAAAGAAAATATGAAAAACATACAGTTGCTGGGCACTACTGAGAGTGACCCGCCACCCCAGTCGCTTCACCGGGAGTCGCACCACTGGGTGTGACCTAAAATAAAAATACATAAAAATATTATTAAGACACACGCAAGCATATATACATATATGTAAGTTTCACAAAGGATTGAGTTAAGTTAAAGGGACCTCTATCATTTTTTGTTTGTTTTTGAGACACAGCTGGCGATGTTCAGGGGTTACTCCTGGCTCTGTGGTCAAGAATTACTTCTAGTGGTGTTTGGGGGGCTAAATGGGATGCTGGGATCAAGTCCAGGTTGGCCACATGCAAGGCAAACACCCTCCCCGCGCTGTACTATCACTCCAGACCGGGATCTCTATCATTTGATAGTCTAGAGAATGCAGATAAGAAACAGACTTAGAAATTCAGATCATGTTCAAATTCAGACAGGCCTATAGAGGGTGGTTAAGGTTTAAGTGGGTCATGGTAGAGCACCTACCTTACACGTGTGAGGCCCTGGATTCGATCCCTAGCACGGGAGAAAAAAAGTGTAGGTCAGTTGACCTTAGAATCTGAAAGAGGCAGAGATAAAAGAAATGGATACTTTCCAGTGGAAGTAAGCAGTTTCTCTAGAATGCTGACTTGTGGGGACTGGTGAGTGGAGGTAAATGACTGAGATCACAAAGCCAGAGCCCAGGAATGAGCGAAAGAGCTAGAACTACAGGACTTGAGATTCACACGGAGAATACTGCCAGCATGGGAGTTTGGAATGGAGGGACAGACTAGGGATTAAGGAGCTTGCCTTGCATGTATCTGACCCCAGATTGATCACAGCACCATACATGGTCCCCTGATCAGTCATGGATGTGCCCTCCAAACAAAAGCAAGCAAAGGTGCTAGAGAATGAGCTTCTAGAAAAGGGCAAGGATTGTATGAGGAGATTTGGGAGACTTGGAGATGTCATAAATTTTCAATCCTTTCTACATTCTTTGCCCTACCCGTCTCTTCCATCTGATCTTTTTGTTTCATATCCTTTTATCATAAACTAGTAGTATTTCTGGTTTATTTTTTATTTATTTCTTAAAACGTGTGGGACTTTAGGACAGCTGGTTTAGAATCCAGACCTGGATTGCAGAATTTCTACTCTGAAACATGAATTGAGTCCTGACAGTCTGGGCTAACCAGTTGGAGGAGAATGACTTAAATCAGCTGTAGGTCTACTGAGGTAATGCCTGCTAATATGCTCCATCTCTAGGTTGAAACTTGGCCTGAGGGGGTTGGCGGGGCCTTGCCAACTGTGAGGGAGGGAGAACAGGTCTTCATCATCGAGTCAGGGCGCCGATCACTGGGTGTTCACAGAAGTTGGTTTTGCTGGGTCGGTGACCATATCACCAACTGAGGCGCAGCTTCCTCAGGAGCCGCGGCCTTACCTACCTCCACTACTGTTCACGAAAGATGAGAGTGAGCACACCACAAAATACTTCTTTGTTCCCCCACCCATGTAACGTCTGGGCTGCAGAGCAGCGCTTAGTGGGGCACTGGCGATCACACCAACCGTGCTGCTGGGGATCAAGTTTGTGGCTTCACACAGGCAAGGAGAGACTCAAACACTGCGCCACATCCTGGCCCCCTACAGAATACTTTATAAACAATAAGGGGCTACACAATTAGACTTTTTTCCCTCCCTCTGCGCATTAGGGCCCCCACCACCCAGAGATCCTTTTCTCTGGGAAGGGGCACACCCAGTGATGCTCTGCTTGGGGTACCAAAGGGGATGCCAAAGATGGAACCGGTGGGCTGTGTGCAAGGCAAGCGCCCTACCTGCTGTACTATCTCTCTGGTCCCCAGAGATCTCTTTAAGCTCAGTGCCGCCCCTGCCTGTCCATCTGCAGGACATCTTTCCAGAGGCTTGGTCAGCATGGAATGGGCCAGCTATTCCGTTTGCTGTGATGAGTATCGGGCTTCCTGGCATTAGCACAGAGAGCTGAGAGTTAACAGGATGTGTTCTTAGCATAGCTCTCCTCAGGAATGGCAACTCAAGCAGCTTCCAAATTTAGCCTCCCAAAGAAGAGTAGATTACACTAGTGAGTAATAATGAGTCACCAGGAGCACCGTTTTCGTGTCCTTGCTAATGAACAATACAAAGGGAGAGAACAGAGGCTGAAGGGAAAAAGGCACACAGAAATCACAGAACCTCCAAAACATTCACAAAAATTCTCCCGAACAAAAACAGCCAATGCCATGCATGACAGGGTACTTCCCAGAATGAATGGCTGATTAATCGGGTGATTAAAATAGAAAACAAAAAAAATACAATGTGATCATTTAAATACTGCAAGGTAAGACAGATGGACCAGAAGAAGAAATGAGGGTGCGGCAAGGAACACTGGGAGAACAGCATTGCATCATTTCCCACCCCCACCCCCATTTCTGGCCTGGGTAGACTTTCTCGGAGAATGTGAAACATCAGTGATGTGCATTTCTGTCCTGTCAGGACATATCTTTGGCAGTTAATGAATGTTCGCTGAGACAAATGAACTAAAACTTCTGGCATTATTTTAAAGTAACCCTGTGAGAAAGGGCTGGAGCTATTGGAAACTATGAATATAAGAGGATGTGAAACAGCTTGATCTTCACTGTTGAATCCCATTACTTGCTAAGAATTAGACTAGGTTGAAAGTGAAAATCATTGTGTGCTATCTTTTTAGAACACAAATAAGGGTTTTTTTTTTGTTCAGACTGAAAGTCATTTATAGAAGTCACTAAATGAGGCCATCTATCCGGAAGAGAAATATTGTAATTTCCGTGTAAGGCCTAAGGATGCCATGTAGCTCGGGCTCTGCTGTGCCAGGGCCACTAAGGCTACCCTGATGGTACTGGGGACCTTTAGGTCTGCATCCTGCAATGCTGGGGGACCACAAGGTACCAAGGATCAACTGAGGCCAGGTGTGTGCTAGGCAAGAGTCCTAACCTCTACTAGCTTCCAATTCCTTATGCATTTGTAAAAGAAGATATTTCCCAGTATCTTCTAATTTGGCATTTCTTTTACCAAATTCTCTTCTAATTTTTTTTGTTGTTGCTGTTTTTGTTTTGGGCCCACACCTGTAGGTGGTCAGAGCTTATTCCTGGCTCTGTGCTCATGCATGACTCCTGGCAGGCTCAGGGGACCTTATGTGGTGCTGGAACTCAAACCTGGGTCGACCGTGTGCAAGGCAAATGCCCTCCCCACTGTACGATTGCTCCAGTCCATTCTCTTCTAATTTCTACCTAATGTGACTTCACTCTTAGGATGTCTGATTTTCTTGACTGTGAAGTCTCTTTTTGGAATCAGGGTTGGGCCAACTCAGCAGTGCTCTGGAGTGAATCCTGGCCGTGCTGAGGGACATATATGTTGGCCTGAAAAGAACAGGATCAACTGCATGCAAGGCAAACGCCTTACCTTGTGCACTACCTCTTCAGTCCCATCTCTTAAGGCTAAAGGAGCTCAGTGATGATCTGCCCATCAGAATTTTACATATAATCTGGTTTGTGAATGAAAAAGAGCTTGTCAATTCCTATTTCAAAATACAGTGTCAGGGCTGGAGCAATAGCACAGCGGGTAGGGCGTTTGCCTTGTAGGCGGCTGACCCGGGTTCGATTCCCAGCATCTCATATGGTCCCCTGAGCACCGCTAGGGGTGATTCCTGAGTGTAGAGTCAGGAGTAACCCCTGTGCATCGCCAGGTGTGACCCAAAAAGCAAAAAAAAAAAAAATACAGTGTCATCTTTAGTAAATACTACAAGTATTTTATTTTATTTTATTTTGGGTCTCCCTAGGAAACCACTCTCAGAGATACTCAGCCAACCAGGCCATATGGCTGAATGCTAGTGCCAAAGGATGCAGTGCCCCAGGGTCTGTGGTGCTGGGGACCCCCTGGGCCACCCCTACAGTGCTCAGGGACCTCTAGGACTGCATCCAGGAATGCTCAGTCCCTGGGGAGCTATGTGGTGTTGGGGATTTAACCCCTGCACTATCTCCCGGTACAACAATATTTTTAAAACAAGAAGCTAAGTTTTCTGTTTTATCGGGGGGCTACACCCAGCAGAGCTCAGGGGCTATTCTCAGCTCTGTGCTCAGGAGTGACCCCTGGCTGTGCTCAGGGGACCACATGTGCCAGGATTTGAATCAGGTCGTGACCACCAAAAACCACATGCAAAGCAAGTACCTCCTGTACCATCCCTTCAGCCCCAAAGTAGAAAGTCAGAATTTGACTCCTTTGTTAAAAGATTAGACTATCGAAGCCTAGAGAAAATGTTACATAGAGACATGTAAAATTCAGTTTTCCTAACTACTTAGGTCAGGATACATTTCTTAATATCATTTAATTACACTGAAATACCCAAATATAGAAACAGTTTACTTTCTTCTCTCCTACCCAAAGTGCTTAAGAGTAAACTTCTGTGTTAAATAACATGTTAAATTACATATTACTCTCATGTTAAATGACAAAAATCCAATGAAGTAAATTTTCTTCGGGGCCAGACTTCAGCAGGTACAAAGGCTCTTTAAGAAGAGCACATAGGGTCGGAGTGATAGCACAGCGGCTAGGGCATTTGCCGTGCACGAGGCTGATCCAGGTTCAATTCCCAGCATCCCATAATCCCATATGGTCCCCCAAGCATTGCCAGGAGTAATTCCTGAGTGCATAAGCCAGGAGTAATCCCTGTGCATAGCCCGGAGTGACCCAAAGAGAAAAAACGTGCACATGACAAAAGATTTTTTAAAAACTTAATTTATTCTTTACTTGTTTATGATTTATTTCTATAGTGCAAGGGATCAAAGCCAGTATCTCACACATACAAAGCAGGCACTACCACTGAGATACATGCCTGTCCCTGAAACACAGAATTATATTTATAGAAAGGTGGTGGGGTGGGGCTGGAGTGATAGCACAGCCGGTAGGGCACTTGCCTTGCACACGGCTACATGGGTTCAATTCCCATTAACCCATATGGTCCCCTGAGCACCACCAGGAGTAATTCCTGAGCGCAAAGCCAGGAGGTAACCCCTGTGCATTGCCGGGTGTGACCAAAAAAAAAAAAGATGGTGAGGTAAGATTATTAGCAAAAGAAGAGCTTACTTCAAGCAAGACTCACCACACATGATCCCAGGGTGCAGAGCCAGGAGTAAACCCTGAATATAGCTAGGTGTGACCCAAAAACAAAAATCAAAAATAAAGATTAATGTACATTTTTCCTCTATTGAGGGTAGCCTGTCTGATCCAACGGTGTATGTGAGAAATTGCAGGGTGGAGGATGAGGAGGGCCGAGGGAGAGTTGTGCATGTGGGGGACTTTGTTAACCAGAATTCACTGTGTTGATTTCTTTTTCCCAGGCAGCCCTTAGCTTTAACTCTGAAAAATATTTTTTACTTTTTGCTTTCCTCATATATTGGTGACTTCCTTTTAAATACAGCACTATGACCACTTGTTGAAAAACGTGACAAATCAAGGTCAGAGAGGTAGCTCGGAGAACAAGGAGCATCTGCTTTGTGTGGGGGAGGTCCTAGTTTGTCCCCAACACCACACAATCCCTGAGCACCAAACCAGGCTTGGTCCCTAAGCACCACCAGGTGTAGCCCCCAAACCAAGAAAGAAAAAAATCAGGAAATAAAATTAATTATATGCATTTACACATTTTACTGAGACATACATCTAGATACACCCATACACATACACATGAAGAATAAAACACAGGAATTTTTGTTTGGTTTTTGGGGGAACCACACCAGGGGATGCTAAGGGGTTACTCCTGTCTCTGTACTCAGGAATTACTCCTGGCAGGGCTTGGGAGACCATAGGGGATGCCAGGGATCAAACCCAAGGCAGCCACTTGCAAGGCAAGCACCTTTACCCATTGTACTATTTCTCCAGCTCCAAGACAGAATGTTTTTACAGAAAATATGTTAACATTTGATGATTCTTTCTAGGACATTGTGTTTTCATCTAACTGTTCTAAAATTTCAAACCAATATTTACTACTTTTAAAAGGCAAGTAGCATTAAACATGGGGACCTGGAGAAGATGTAGAGCCTAGTTTCTTTTCATTCTTCCCGTTGTTTTTTGTACCACAGCTGATGATATTCATGGCTTACTCCTGGCTCTATGCTCAGGAATCACTTCTGGTGAAGCTTGGGAACCATATGGGATGCCAGAATCAAACTGGGATCAGCCCTGTACAAGGCAAATGCCTTGACCTGTTTCTCCAGCCCAGAGCCTAGCTGTTTAAACAATGATTTGCCACTCACTGACTATGGGGGTGTTATGGAGGGGTTAAAAAAATCTTAAAAATTAATTTAAAAATAAATTTATGGGTAGCTGTAGAGATAATTTAGCAGGGAGGGTTCTCACTTTGGTGTGGCTAAACTGAATTTGATCCCCAGCATCCCTTGGGTGCCCCAAGCATCATCAGGAGTAATTCCTGAGTGTAGAGCCAGGAGTAACCCCTGAGCATCACCAGGTGTGATCCCAAAACAATGAATAAATGTATAATAGTAAGTACTTGATTTGTATGTCTATACCCAGGGTCATGTAAACCTTCATCAGACAAGAAGGGATCAGCGCTAGAGCAATAATACAACAGGTAGGGTACTTGCCTTGCACATGGCTGACCCAGGTTTGATTCTCAGTACCCCATAGAGTCTCCCCAAGCTCACCAGGAGTGATCCCTGAATACAGAGCTAGGTGTAAGCCAAGAACACCCTGGGGTGATCCCATTTTTTTAAGAGGGGGTTGTCACAAGAGTCCAGAGAGATAGTACAGTGAGCGGGGGCTTGCCTTGCTGAGCAGGCTTCGTTCCTCAGCATCCCATACAGCACCCTGAGAACTGCCAAGACTGATCCCTGAGTGCAGAGCTGGGAGTAAGCCCTGAGCACTCAGGGCCCCCAAACACACACACACACACACACACACACACACACACACACACACACACACACAAGCTAAAAGGGGGGGAGAGGGCCACAAGCAGAAAGAGCCCTGACTTGAGGCCCCTGCCTGCAAGCACAAGGCTGTGCCTTCCCCACCTGTGCTGACCAGCATGTCCCTAGGGAGCTCTGCTGTTTGTGCCTGGTGATCCCTGCTGCCCCGTGTGATTTCTGACCACACCAAGGCCAGACATAGGCGAGCAACTAAAAAGGGTGCAATGCCCTGCAAATAGTGCAATTAAAAAAGATAGGCGAGCACCCCGGACAGGAAATGCACACCCTGGTGAGCTCATGGCAAGCCCTGGAGAGCATGATCACAACATCAGCAAGTTCCACGAAGAAGCGCCCTCAGAGAGCACTACTGCCAAGGGTGGGAGGGTCTGAGCACCGTCAGGGTGTGCCTGAGACCCGGGTCATCACAATGGGGACAAGAATAACAAAAGGAAGGGAAGGGAGGGAGAGGGGAAAATAGTTTTAATTAAGGAGAACTAACGTTTTTATGTACACAAATTATTATAAGATCATTGTTGTTTATGTAAATTTTAGAATCCTGCAGTCAAATGGATCAAAAGTGTACATTCAAAGACTGAAATGACCAACAGTAAATTTATTTTCATTGTTGTTGCTTGTTTTGTTTCTAGGGCACACCCAGAGGTGCTCAGCGGTTATTGCTAGCTCTATGCCCAAGGTCCACTCTTGGTTCAGGGCACCTTATGTGGTGCTGGGGGGTCAAACCTGGGTGCAAGACAAGCACCCTACCTGCTAAGCTCTGCGAAATAAAAATTATGATCAATGACTCCTTAAGACACATTGGTAGAGGGGTCAAGGAGATAGCTTGATGGGGGCACATGTCCTGCATCTGCAAAGACCAGACTTTGGTACCTGGCACCACACACGCTGCATTCCCTAGAGCCCCCCTCCCTTCCCCGCCCAAGCACCCCCAGCTGTGGCCCTGGAGGCCTCTATCGCATTGTGCTGGAGCAGCGCTGAACTATGTGTGAGAGCCCTCACCTAATTGGCAGAGTATCTTCAGGAATGGTTTCCTGAGCACTTCTTGGGAGTACCCTCCCCAAACCCAACCTCTCCTCCTCCCCCCAAATGCTGGTGAAATGTCTCAAATTTCACTGTTGTTGTTTGTGTTTGGGGCCATACCCTGCAATGCTCAGGGGCTATGCCTGGCTCTGCACTCAGGGACCACTCCTGATAGGCTCAGAATACTCTATAAGAGTGCCAGGTGAAAGACAAAACAAAAAATAAAAATAAAAAAAAAAACAAAAGAAAAAAAAAACAAAGAACAACACAAAAAAAAAGAGTGCCAGGTGAGCTGCATGCGAGGCAAGCGCCCTACAACTTTGTCCTATTGCTCCAGCCCCAGATGTTCTTGAAATGGGTTCAGCAACTCAACTTCACAAAACTTCAAGAACAATTCCGAGTGGGAGGACAGAAATTGAGACAAAAATGTGACAGATAGAAACTGTTGTCACTGTCAAAGACTGGAGACAGACCCATGGTGACACCACCTCATTCTCGGTTTCACTCCCTATGGTCAACTGAGGCTAGACGAGAACAACAATGAGACACTGTATAAGAGACAGACACATTCACAATGGGAGCACATTCACTTAGCTTTAATTTTAGGAGATGGCTACAACTGCTCTATTTTAAATGAATCTTTTACCACATCTGATCTTCAAGTTAAATTTTTCATAGGTATGTGTGCATGGGAAAATATATTGTATATATAAGGTTTTTACTAGCCACAGTTTCAAATATCCATAGGGAATCTTGTTATGTAATCCCCAGATAAAGGGGTACTATAATAAATGGATTATCCCCCTGACCCAACAGTTTGTTTCCAATGTCCTCATAATTTCAGTCTCCTCCTAATACACTTCTCTGATGCTATGCTCAAGGGATAGGGTAGACAATAGGGTGTTCACATATTCTAAGGCTTTCTATTTTCCTATTTGTACAAGTTAGAAATGGGCAAGCCAACCTTAGGTTCCTATTTTCCTCCTGTTACATCATTTCTTTCCTGTGATTTTTTGCATCCTTTTTTTTTCTCAAAACACTTATTATTTTTGCACAGGTAAAGATTGTGACTTAAAAATCTTGTGGGTTTTTTTGTTTGGGGGGGGGTGCTCGGTGTTAAGGGAGGTCAAAGATATACTAAAGTAGATAAGATGCTTTCCCTGAATGGCAGCTGACCAGATTCACTCCCTGGCATGTCAGAGTGAACCAGATGTGAACCAAAAAATATTTTTATTTTCAACTCATTTTGATCTCTCTATAAATATACAAGTGATCAGTGAGCATGCTGTCCCAATATGTATTATACTCCCTTTTTGTTGATATATTTGGGGTTTTGGTGCTATCTTTGTCCATAAAAGCTGAGTTGAGGGCCGGAGCAATAGTACAGTAGGTAGGGCGTTTGCCTTGCATGTGGCCAAGCTGGGTTCGATCCCTGCCATCCCATATGGTTCCCCAAGCACCGCCAGGAGTAATTCCTGAGTGCAGAGCCAGGAGTAACCCCTGAGCATTGCTGGGTGTGGCCTAAAAAGCAAAAACAAACAAACAAACAAACAAATAAATAATAAAAGCTGAGTTGACCAGAGGTAAGTCATTTTGTCCAACTGGGACATATGTGAAAGCACTCTGTAAATTTTACAACATTAAAAAAGTGATTATTGAATTAAATCACTTCTAAATTACCTTTAAGTTCTAAAAGAAATTTTGTGGCAGTAGGAGGGCTGTGAGGGAAATGGGGATCATGGAATACCAGGGGTAGATTTTGGCTTCCTGCGTGCCAAGCATGTGTTCTAATCCTCTGGGTCATTTCCCAGTCCTAAAATTTTTATTCTTTAATTTTTATAAAGAGAATTAATTTCATCAGGCGCCAGGAGTTGCATTCCCGCACATTTTGAGAGACTCCTTCCATTCCACCAAAGTTGCAGCTGATTCAGTAAGTAAAAATGATTTGTAACTTTAAAATAGCAGCATGAAAACTATGTATTTCTTCAATTGTTGAGGCTAAAGGTTACCACAAATGATACAATAAGGAGAAGGCTGAGTCGTATTTAACAGTTAAAAACTTCATTGTCTAATTTAAAAAAACACAACTTTTGCCCTTCTTAAATCTGACAAAGTAACAATCTTCAAATTTGAAAATACTGCACCACTTGCCTAACCTTTTTCATGTATTTTGTTGGAGACTATCAGTTCTAAAAGTGTGACCACCGCAGGCAGGACATAAATGAGGAGATACCTCATACATAGAATCTAAGACCTACAAGAACTTCCAAGAGTTGTTTAAGGCCATCTTTCCTAGAGTGTGTGTTCTTATTATTTTTGGGACACATCTGGAAGTGCTCATGGGTCACTCCTGGGGGTGCGTAGGAGACCGTATACAGTGCTGAGATAGAACCCGTATTGACTGAGTACAAGGCAAGTACCTTAACTTTCTCTCCAAGCATCGGTGTGTGTTCTTATTTGATTTTTTAAACTTTTGTCTTGGGCCATCCCCAGTAGTGCTTAGGGTTTACTCCTGGACCTGCACTCAGGGATCACTACTGAGTGAACAAAATTATCCCTGGCCAGAGCAATAGTACAGTGAGCAAGGTACTTGCTTTGCATGCGGTTGACCTGGGTTCAATCCCCACACCCCATATTGTCCCTGGAGCATTGACAGGATGATCCAGTGGAGAGCCAGAGTAACCCCTGAGCATCACCAGGTATGGCCCCACACCAAAAAACCATGTTATACTATTCCTATATTTATATTTCTATAGAAATTTGGTTAAACTTTTGCTTGTCCTTATATAAACCGTTGTGAATTTCTAATCTACTTTTCTTCTCACACACCTCTATGCTCTCCTAGGATGATAGAATTTTCCATCCTCACACACCAAAAAAAAATCCCTTTAAACTTGTATCCCACCTCTTATGGGGAACTAATTAAACTAATCAAATTGGGTAACTAAAACTGTGGGAGAAAATTGCTGGAGACGATCTCTGGAGACTCAAGAAGCCTAAGCTTGCCTTCTTTTTTTTTAACTTTAGACCAGAATCTAAGCAGAAATTTTTAAGTAGGACAATCAGGTTTCAGAGTCAGCAAAGGAAAATGGCTTATAATACTGATTTGGGATTTGGGTAGCCTAAGCTTTGGTGACAATGCCTTGAAATTTCATGCTAAATCTTAGAGGGAGTATCTGTCCTTCTGATTTTGAATGTAAGACATTTCGTCTCGTGCCTGCAAATCTCATTCAGAATATAGTAAGAAAAATTTAAATTACACAGGGGCCTGTTCAGGGATTAACCCATTACTTAATCAGCTTTTTTCTTTTTTGGGTGGGATGGGTGCATTCTACTGAGGGAGTGTACCTAGGCTCTCCTCAGTGCTCGAAGGGAGATGGCGTGGAACCTTCACAGGCAGAACTCCAACCTTGGACCACAGCACACAAGACAAGCACCTTAACCCCTGTCCAATGTGTCCAGACCTCAATCTACTTTCAAAGCTGCTGTTTCTACATTCCCCCCATTTTAATAAAATTATTTTATTTGGGATAGATTTTTTTTTCTCCTTAAATGTTTACAATTGACATTTGATTCCTTCATTTTGAAATTGCCAGTGCTTTTAAAAATGAACCATGGAGGGGCTGGAGCAATAGCACAGTGAGTAGGGCGTTTGCCTTGCATGTAGCAGACCTGGGTTCGATTCCCAGCATTCCATATGGTCCCCTGAGCACAGCCAGGAGTAATTCCTGAGTGCAGAGCCAGGAGTAACCCCTGAGCATCACCAGGTGTGACCCAAAAAGCAAAAAGAAAAACAAAAATGGTCCATGGAGCTTTGCTTTACAATACCATTAATCCCAGTTTCCTCGGGTCAAATATCTTGTTTTTCTCCCTTTGGTACAAGGTGAAGATCCAAGAAATCACATATTGAAGTCTGTTTCTACCACAGGGCTGCATCCACAGACCTCTCAGATCAAACGTTGAAAACCGAAAGCGTGGTCAAGATTTGAATTCTTGGATGAAATTTTATTTAAAAAAAACACTAAAAGCATTTTAATCAGTTTCTAGTAAAGAATGAAAATGTTTGCATTGTCATTCAGTAATAGCTATTTCCACCTTTGATTTCATGCTAAATCTTGGACTATCTGGCCTATGGTGTTTTTTTTTTCTTCACATGACCAAGATATGATTATTTGGGGCCAGAGAGGTAGTATAGCGGGTAAGGCGTGTCCTTACCTTGCATGCAACCAACCCTAGCCTAATGAAAGGCATCCCATATGGTCCCTAGAACACCGCCAGGAGTGATTCTTGAATGTAGAGCCAGGAGCGCTGCCAAGTGTGACACCCCCCCCTCCCCACACACGCCATTCCCCTCCCAAAATAGATGAGTTTTTTCAGGATTTGATTTTTACAGGGGCAGACATAACTTTTGCTTCAGTAGTTTTTATTTGGGAAGGGTGGGGGCACACCCGGCCGTTTTCAGGGATCCCTCCTGGTCGCGTGGTGTACAGGCCTTATCCTGTCCTCTCTGGCCTCTGCAGTCCTTTGTTTTTTGTTTTTGTCCTCCCCTCCCAATACGTGCCCAAGCCCGCGGCTCTCTCCCGGCCGGGCGTTGAGGATGCGGTGCTGCTCGCCCTACAGTGCTCAGGGGCCCCAGTGCTGTCGGGGATTGAACAAGGTCATGAGCCTCATCAGCAGGCGAGGGATGTGCCGGCAGCCCAGTACTCTCCCGAGAACCTATTCACGTAGTTTTTCTTATTTGTTGTTGTTGTTGACTGCATGGACCTACTCGACAGCATCAGTGGACACTGGGCTTTTCCTCTCGGGGGCAGGGAAACTGCAGGGAGATCATCTCTCCCTTTCCCGTCAGGCCCTGACGACCCCCGGGGAGCTCGCTTCTGAACGACGGCAGACCCTCCGTCGGCCGGCTCGGGGCGGCCTCCTCCTCCTCCCCACCGAGAGGCGACAGGGGGTCGGAACAGTCCGGTCCGGGGGAGCAAACAGCACCGCTCCCGACAACAAAGGTCTCCAGGTCCCACGGAGGCTGCCCTCGTCTGCAGGACACGAAGAGGACTCCTGTCCCTCACGCGCCGACACCTCGGCCCCTCAGCCCCCGAGAGACCCTGGGGGGCGCGGATGACACACCGGGAGCCAACCGCGAACAACCGGCGACCGGAAGAGGAACTCAGCCTGGGGCGGGGAATTGGGACGGGCGGGGGCCGGGTAAAGAGCCTGAGCGAGGCCCCAATGCGCCTGCGCGGCCGGCCGGGACGCGGCACGCACGCGCGGCGGGGCGGTGCCGGGGTGACGCCGAGAGCGTGGGCCGCGAGTCTCCCGGATCCGGTTCCGCCCTCGCGCTCACTGCCGACTCTCCGGGGCGAGCGCCCGCGATCCCTTTCCCAGAGTGCTCCGCGCCGTGAAGAAGCGGCTCCCGGGGACTGGGGGCATTTTGTGTTGGCTGGAGCCGGAGTAACAAGATGGCGGCGTCGGCGGAGTGACAGGGGTCCCTCCGGGCGGGAGCCGGCGGCAGCGGTGGCAGCGGGATCGTCGCCCTAAACTCACCGCGCCTCGCCCCCCCTCTCCCCCGCGACCCCCGTTTTCCGGCCGCGACGTCGCCGCGAAAAGCCAGGGCAGCGGCGGCCGCCCGGAACCCCGCGGCCCGGCCTGTGGGAACCGCCGGGACCACCAGCTGCGGCCTCGCCCGAGGAAAGCTTGAGTGAACGCCGGCCCTCGGGGTCCTTCTCGGCCAGTCCCGGGCCGCGCACCGCCGAGGGAGGGCCGGCCGTCTCCGTCCGCAGACGCCCCCGTCGGCCCGCAGAGGTGTCGGGGCTCGGCCCCAGCCTCCATCTTCGTCGCTCAGGATGGCGAGCAGCAGCGGCTCCAAAGCCGAGTTCATTGTCGGGGGCAAATACAAACTGGTACGGAAGATCGGGTCCGGCTCCTTCGGGGACATTTACCTGGCGATCAACATCACCAACGGCGAGGTAACCCCCCTCCTCTCCTCCTCTCCTCCTCCGGGGTGGGGTGTCCCCCGCGCCCCCGGGCCTTGCCCCCCGCGCCCGCGAGCCCAGGGGGAGCTCGTCTTCCCGGCTTAGAAACCTCCCCCGCTCGTCTCCCTAAAAGGAAATCTTCCCTCCGAGGGTCGGGCGAAAGTTTCCCTGCTTGTTTTTTTTTTTTCCCTTTCCTTTCCTTTTTTCTTTTTTTTTTCTCTTTAAGTCGTAACTTTAAAAATAACCGTCGTTTGGTGGAGTGGTGGGGGGGGGGGCGTTGTGCAAACGGTCAACCCTTTATTTCCGCAACTCCCTCCCGTGAAAACGGAAACATCCACATTTCCGCGTTGGCTCGGGTTTTCCCAGACGGAGCTTTCAGCACCAGCACCCCCCCCCCGCCGGGGATTATTGATTATTGTTTTCTGCTCCCCCGCCCGCCCCCACCCCGCGAGGGACGTTTCCCAGCCGGCGTCGAGTTTCTTCGTAATGTCTCTGTCTCTCGCTCGCTCTCTCCCCGTCTCTATCTCTCTCTTATCTCTGTCTCTCCCCTCCCCTCTCGCTCTCTCGCCCGTCGGTCTCTCTCGCCCACCCGGCCCCGCTCCCCGGTAACAAAGGGGCTTCCCCCCCTCCCGCCCCCCCCCCGCGGGGCGCCGGTGACCGCCGCCCGCTCTCCCGGCAGGAAGTGGCCGTGAAGCTCGAGTCGCAGAAGGCCCGGCACCCGCAGCTGCTGTACGAGAGCAAGCTCTACAAGATCCTGCAAGGCGGGGTCGGCATCCCGCACATACGGTAAGCGCCGGCCCTCCCGCCGGCCGCCCGCGCCCCGCCGCCCCGCCGCCCCGCCGGCGCGCCTGACCCCCGCGCGGCCCGAGCCGGTGCTCGCGGAGCCGGCTCGGGAAATGGCTGCTCTTTTGTTGTGTTTTGTTCCAACATGTCTTCCTCCTCCGCTTAGAAAATGGCGGAGCGACGTGACTCAACCGCGGGTGCCTGCCCTCGCCCCGCCGGGTGCCCGCCGGGCCGCCCGGGCCAGCCCGCGAGCGCGGCGCCGGGGCTCGCGCCGCCCAAGGGCCCGCCTGGAGGCTGCCCGCGGCAGGCCGCGGCGCGGGGCGGGGCGGGGGGGGGGGTCCTCCCGCAGCCGGAGCGGGGAGTCCCTGAGGGGTCCTTAGGGCCGCCCCAAGGACGCTCGTGCCGTCGCCGCCGGTCGTGTGGCCGCGGCTCAGCCCGCCGAGTGCTCTGTGGCCAGTAGCGAAGGTGGCTCGGGGAGCACCAGCCACTGAGGTGCGCCGGAGTCAGTTGTGCAGGAGTCACCGCAGCTAACCTGTTGAGCGGCCCTTTGAAGACGGCTCATTGGCAGATGCGACCGGTGATGGTTAGGGACAGGAAGGGGGATGACCAGATAGGTTCGCTGGGTGATGGCTAGAGCGCAGTTTAACGTGGAGATGAATTGGTTTCTTAGAAGAAGCGAGGCTCAAGTAGGTTGGAACGACCATTTTTCATCAGTTTCTCAAAAATACCTGATTTGAAAAGGTTATAGTTGAGGATTAAATGGAAAGATTCTTAGCTTCTTTTTCTACTGTGGTTTCTAATTTTCAGATCTTACTTCTGGAATACATACATCATTCTGATGTTTTAAAAACCAATCCTTAGGAAAAAAATTGAACGATAGAGTTTTCTATTAGTTGTAAGCCAATGAAGAAAATTTCAAGTTTATCCCAATGAGACAAAGGTAGATTATCCCATCTCTCTTTAAAAACAACCAACTCATCCAAATTGTTGACATATAAATTTGTTACTGTAGAAAAATAAAGATCTTGGTTATAAAATATCTAGCTTTTTTTCTTCTCAGAATAAAAAATGTCAATTGCATAAGCCTAAAAAACATATAACTCTTTTTCTTTCCCTTTGTCTCCATCTCTCCATTCTGGTTTCCTCTGATTTTTTTTTTTTTCTTCTGTGAAGTGTTTCCTAGAATTTCAGATAAGTGTATTCGCATCTGACTTCTCTGGACATGTTTGTGAGATTCAGCTCTGTTGGGAGATTTTGTAGATTTCACGAATTCATAGGTTGAATTTTATCTATTTGAAATTGTTTTCAGAAAGCATATGTGTCTGGCATTTTCAGTGCCAAACCTAAGTTAAATATGCCCTTTTTGTCTGGTAGCATTTAAGGACAACACTGATATAGATTGATCAGGGCAATGGGGGAGTATAATGAATAGCACTACAATGAACTTAACTTCTGGGCAAAATAGTAGGTAAGTGCAAAAAATTTAGTGGTTCTGAACTGTGAGTGGGCCTAAAGAGATTAACCTTGCTTTGAGGTTAGAGGCTTCCTGGAAGAGGAGTTGGATTTTCAGGATCTTGCTTTTTGGAAGCTTGGTGAACTGGTTGTGGAGGGTGGGGAGGGCAGCCAGTAATAAAGGGTAGCTTCTGGGAGGAGTCTCTAAAGTAGAACTAGTTACAGGATGAGGGTGTGGGAAGAGTAAATTTGTTTTAGGAGTGATAGCACTCAGGTTCATAGGGAAAAGGTGGTCCATTGGTTTTAGATCATAGTGTGAGCAGATGTTTTCTCACTGAATCCAGATAAGCAGATGACATGTAAGCTTTCTTTATTTGAGTGGTCACAATTCCTTTCCCCTTAGTTTGTTATTCACTTATTTGTTTCTACATCATCTGTATGAAGTGTACACCCAATATTCAGTTGGCAAATAAAGATTTTTAGCTTGATTAAATAGGCAGTTTACTTCTTTTCTTCCTTTCACGAGTGTTCGTACTATTTTAAATCTATATTTTGCTGGATTTGTACTTACGTATTATTTTGGGGGGTATCCTAAAGAAAGGAATGAAAATTACCTGGCTTACAAAGCAAACCTGCCTAATCAGACTCTTACTGTAAGGGAGCTGTTACTGAGTAAAAGCAGGGTATCCAGCATAGAGTAACAATGAAAGGATGGCCTTCAGTCTCCTGGTTTTTTAAAATAAGAAAATCCTTGGACCTTGTGAATTGAACTCTGAGTGAGAACTCATTTATAATTATTTGTTATAGCTCTCCTTCTATTTGTGCTACTCTGAATTAACTAACCTGTTCTAAGAAGCAGTTTTTTTAAATGACAAAATAAAGCACAAGACCTGCCATATGATATTGACCCAGTGATCTTGGGTTAATCCCTTTAAACTCCAAGCCTATCTTATCAGTTTTCTTATCTGTGGAATAAGGATTTTTACTAAGTGATTTTGTGATTTATTGGAATGGGAAAAGAATGTGCTGGACAAAAAGTGATTTGCATTAGAGATTTCTGCTTTTCCACTGAAAAAGTTTTGCACGCTGAGCTTTGGGATAGTTTTGCTTGAAGAGGATCACAGTCTTAAAAGTCATTGTCGGGCTAGAGCAATAGCACAGCAGGTAGGGCGTTTGCCTTGCATGCAGCTGACCTGGGTTTGATTCCCAGCATCCCATATGGTCCCTTGAGCACCACCAGGAGTAATTCCTGAATGCATGAGCTGGGAGTAACCCCTGTGCATCGCCGGGTGTGACCCAAAAAGAAAAAAAAAAAGTCAATGTCTAGTTTAATCTCAAAACTTTTAGCCCTGAAATTTTTACTTGCGTTCAGATGATAGCTAAAAAGCTTTTTGTCACGATTTGATATGATTAGATTTTACTTTCGTATTGAGACATCATATAGAACTTTTAAGAAAATGCTTCATCAGTTAAACTATTAATTATTTAGAAGGAAGTAAATTAATGAAGTTGATAGTAGACATAGGAGAATTTTCAGCATGGTTTTTACTACTCCCCTTCCCCAACCAACTGAGTGTCAAGTGTTCTAGAAGACAAAACAAGGTGCCGATAGCTGATCCTTAGTCTTAGCTTTTTTGGCACTGAGTATATACTAGACCTGTTAATAAGTCCTAATACTGTTAGCAGAGAACAATGATAACAGACATCTGCTTTGAATATGCTTGTATCAGAAAGATATATTGCAAATCATTGTGTGCACCAAAAGGTGAATTTTTGTCTTGGGTAACTGAATCCAGTATGTTTATTTGGTTTACATTGGCTTAATGGATTTCCAGTTATGGAGTAATAACGACGTTTAACGTTTTGAGCTGAATGAAACCTGGATGTATGGCAAGTGTCTCATCAAGCCAGAAGATTGACTGGAATCTCCTAACTCCTAGTTCTTTGTGAGCCATTTTCACCTTCATCCTTCATGTAAAGGTTGCATTGTACCTGCATCCATACCCTAAAACTTTTCGTTTGATGCTTGGTCATAGTTGGCTTCCTTCCCTTTGTGATATTTGGCTGTTTACAAAGAAACTGAAAGAAGCTTCTGGTTCTTAGTTCCCATTTGACATTCCTAGAAACTTCTGGAACTGACTCATTTTTATTTCAGTTTGGGATAAATGCATGTGAATCATTATTTCATTAATTTTACTAAAGCTAGATATTTGTTTCAGAGTATATTTAAGTGGAACCTAAAGAATCATTTAGTAAGATTTCTCATTTGTCAGTGGTTAGTAAGAAACTAATGGGAAGTCTTAGAGGCTGGAAAGATAGTTCAGCAGGTTGGCACTTGATTTGCAGATAGCTGACATGGGTTCAATCCCCGACATCCTATGAGTCCCTGAGTTCAGAGCCAGGAGTAACCACTGAGCATTGCTGGTTATGGCCCATAAACAAAGAAAAAGGTCTATAAACAGAAAACTAGATTTCTGCTTAACAGCACACAGCTAATGTGTTACCTGCATAGGTGTTGCTGCCTTTATTAACTACATGAGTTTGTTCATACCTAGCTCCATGTTGAACTCAAATGGAGCTTGTTTAAAAATAGTGACACATGCATTCTAAAACTCCTCTTGGTGATTTTAATGTGCAACAAATTTCAAAAACCAATGTACCCTGCTTTTTTGTTGCTTCTCTCCTCACAACCATCTTTTTTTCTGTTTGTTTTGTTTGGGGGCCACACCTGGTAGTGCTTAAGGGTCACTCTTAGTTCTGCATTCAGGAATTACTCCTGGCAGTGCTCGAGGGACCATGTGGGATGCTGGGAATTGAACCCAGGTTGGCCACGTGCAAGGCAAACCCCCTGCCCACTGTACTACTGCTCGGGCCCCAACGACCATCTTCTTGAACTGCAACTTGCTGAGACTGTTTTTCAGCTTATTTACTACTTCCTGTGAATTGGGAAGCTAAGTTGGAGAATTCTATACCCGGAAATAAAGGTTCTGGAAAGGGTACGTATACTTGGATTTCCGAAAAGTACCTAAAAACAATATGTGAAACCATTTTATTATATCTCTTATATTTTTAAAGAAAGCACTCTATAGACTCCATGAGGCGTATCCTGTTTATTAATGGAAGTATCTTCTACATTTTTTATTATGGTGCTGGCTGGTACATAAAAGAAAGATGAAAGATTCATATTTGAGAAAACTGCCCCTTTTAGTACAGGCAGGGCGATGTTGGTCCAAACCAGGCAGTGCTCAGGGTATACTCCTGGTTCTGTGCTCAGGGATCACTCCTGGCATGACTCAGTACCATATGGAGTGCTGGGGGTGTTGAACCCAGGTTTGCTGCATACAAAGCAAGTGCTCTGCCTCTGCTAAACTGTTTCTAGTCCTGAAGCTGCTTTTCTGTTTTGTTTGGGAGCTATGTGTGGCAGTGCCTACTACCGGTTACTCCTAGTTCTGCACTCAGAAATCACTGGGGATCAAACTTGGGTCATTGGGTCAGCTGCCTGCAAGACAACCACCTTAGTATAGTATCTTGCCAGCCCCTGAAACTGCTTTTTAAAATGTTCTTTTACTTTTGTTTTTGAGTTTTGTGCCACAGCTGCCAGTGCCCAGGCACTACTTAGGGTTTGCTTCTAGCTGTGCTAGAGGACCATGTTCCAGGGATCAGTACCCTCAGCATGTTTGAGCCATGTTTGCAGCCCATTGAATGCTCCTCCTGGCTCTCTCTGTCTTTCTCTCACATACGGCTTGGGCTTTACTCCTGGTTCTTAGAAATTACTCTTGTTGTGGTTTAGGAGACTATGTCTTGGTGCCAGGGATTAAACCTGGGTTCATTGTGTGCAAACCAACTGCCCTGCCCTCTGTACTGTCTCCCCAGCCCACAAATTATTCTCCATTTATATTTTTCAAAAAAATAAGACTAGAGCTCTAATATGACCCAGCAGTTCTCTCCTTGGCATTTATCCCCAAACGCAAAACTCATTTAAAAAGATAAGTGCACATCTCTGCCCGTTGCTGTGCTTGGTGCAATAGCAGGGTATGGAAACAACTAAAATGACCAATGACAAGAGTGGATAAAAGAGTTGTGGTATATATACACAATGGAATACTATGCAGCCATAAGGAAGGATGAGATCATGCAGTTTGCTGCAACTTGGATGGAACGGCAAGGTTAAGATGGTGACACTGACTAAAGAATGCATACTTAGTATGTTTAATACAGCGTATGTTTAATTTCTGCGTTCATTAAGTGTACAGTGGAGAGGCTTACAGCTAACCTTCTGAAAGGATTCTCTTAGTTCAGTTTATTTGGAAGCTATTGTTTGTGCTTACTATAGTTCGAAACTATAATTCCAGGTAGTTCTATTCTTCGGCTGCCTTGTTTGGAAAAGGGAAGTATGAGGTATGACATAAATTGGTTAGAAGGCAGCAATGTTAAAAAATTTAGTAAGTTTTATGTGCCAGTTTTCCAGCTCTTGTATTACAACAATATATTATTCTTGGTAACAACTGAAATGATATTTTTGAAATCAGAATGGAATATATACTTAAAATTATTTTTCCTCCTTGGATTGATAATTGGTTATGGGGGAGTAGGGAGGAGGATAGTCACATACTTGGTTGTCCTGCTTGCACACATTGTGATCCACAGGGATCATGAATGGTGGCAGTTCCTGGGATTGAACTCAAACTCAAGGTGTCCTATCTGTAAGTCAGGCAATCACTACCATTAAGCTATCCATACCCCCCCCCCAGCTTTATACCCTAATATAACATACTATTCTTTTGTTCCTTTTCCATTCCTTTACTTTGTTGTTCACTCTATTCACATAAGGTTGTTGTGGGTTTCTCATTTTATGGAAATTACTCTTTTTTTTTGAGTCACACCCGGCTATGCACCGGGGGTTACTCCTGGCTCTGCATTCAGGAATTACTCCTGGCGGCGCTTGGGGGACCATATGGGATGCTGGGAATCGAACCAGGTTCGGCCGCTTGCAAGGCAAACGCCCTACCTGCTGTGCTACAGCCCCCGTGGAAATTATTCTTATGCCAAGTTTCACATTTCACCTAGTGTTGGCACTTTAGAGCTTCTGTAATACTACTTTCTTTTACCGAAGGAATAAGAATATTAATTTCTCTTTCATTAAATGAAAACTTTGCAGAATGTTTGAGGATGTCTTGGTGAACTTAATTTTTTTTTTTTTTTTTTTTTTTACATTTTATCCCCCTCTCCTCTCAACCTTATCGGGGGTCCCTCCTGGCCTCTTGGCCAGCTACTCTGGTATATGCAAGGATCTAAGGATACAGTGCTCGGGATGTCCATGGTCTCACCAGCTGATGTTTAGGAGGCCATGTGTTTCAGGGATTAAAACCAGGTTGACCGCCATGCACCACAACTCCTTTTTTCTCTCCTGCCCCTAGATGAGTTTAATGTACTTTACACCTTTGTACTTTTTATTTTCTCTAGAAAAGACAAGTGGTCTTGTTCAATCAGCCAACAGATAGGTACAGAGGTAGATAGAAACAGGTCTTTCAGTAGACCTATTTAGTATCTGCTTTTTTAGTATCTGCTCCAAAGGAACTTCCATTTAGATTATTTAGATGTTAATTTCCTTGCTATCAAAGGGATAGTAGACTGACTTTGACTCATAGTATCTTGAATCATCCAGACAGATTTCCTTGATTGATTAGGTGATACTCCATTTAAAGTTACCTGTGAATCCTGCTGAGCCAGAATTTCTCTCACACTTAACACCCCACATAATAATTACCATTGAGCTTGTTAAAAAATGCAGGTTTACTGCCTTATTCCCAGATTTCTGTTTGATCAGTTCTGCAGCAGCTGGCCCAGTGTGTGTGTGTGTGTGGGGGGGGGGTGTTTGTTTTTTGCTTTTTGGGTCACACCCGGCAATGCTCAGGTGTTACTCCTGGCTCTGCACTCAGGAATCCTGCCTAGGCGGTGCTTGGGGGACCTTATGGGATGCTGGGAATCGAACCCGGGTTGGCCGCATGCAAGGCAAACGCCCTACCCTCTGTGCTATCGCTCCAGCCCCCCAGTGTGCGTTTTTAACAAGTGCCCCTCCCAAGTAATTTCTGCTGAAGACTACAGGACCATAACTTGGAAAGATTCTCTACTAAGGTTTCGATAGATTGTCAAGTTCTTTGGGGCCTGGGGGAGAAAGAGGTGATGGCCACTATTTTGCTGAGAAGACTACTGTAGAAAATGCTGTTGTTTTGGTGTTCCTGTTTTGTAATTTTTGGACACAATTCTTAACATTTGTTTACTTTGCAGTTTATGAAATACTTTCATATTTAAATAATTGGCACCGTATGGCTTCATAGTTAGATATTAGGAGTGTTTGACTAACACAGAAAGAATGACTTAAAGGACTGATGTACTTGCTTTGTATATGAGAGATCCGAACTTGAGTCCCAACTCTGTGTGGACCCCTGTGCACCATGTAGGAGTAGCCCCTAAGCTGTGGGATACAGACAATCTAAAACTGGGGGGAAAGAACGTTTGGGGCCAGAGAGGTAAAGGACAGTGGGTAGGATGCTTTCCTTGCACGCAGCGGACGTATGTTTGATCTGTGTCCCCCTTGTGATCCCTTGAACACCACAGAGTGTGGCCTAACAACAAAAGTTTAATCTGAACATATTCTATTCTTTTGAACTGTCTCTCCAGTCCTTGGGAATTTTATTTATTTTTATAAAACATTTTTATTGACCAAAACTTAGATGGTGGGGGAGGGGCATGGGAAAGGTGGGGGTGGACCTCAAACACTCCAGAAAGAACAGGACCTTGAAAGAGCAAGCAGTCAAAGTAATAGAGGTCTGAGCTTGAAATACTGCATAAAATCTGAGAATGGGGAAATGAAAAGGCAAGATAAGATGTGTAAACTTGAAATAGTAATGAAGAACACTGTGCTATGCTCCTATAAAAATAAGCTCTCCAGTTCTTAGACTGTTAAAAAGTTACCCAGTAAACTAGAAGTAGGATTAAAGAATAGAAAACTGGCAAATTGTGAAGTATGTATAATACAAAGAATACTGGATAGGCAGTTAGAAATACAGGTTCTAGTCCAGACTTTGCTGTTCTTGCTTATAGATAAAGTTTCTTTGACCCAGAAATTAGAACTAGAGTTAAATCAGAACAAGATGAGCATAAAGTGATGGCTTAAAAAAAATTTAGGATTGAATCCCTTAGTGTGAATTTAGAATTAGCAAAACAAGCGGAGAATCATATAATAGGCTTTTTAAGTTATATTTGGGAGTTAATACAAGAATAGGGCTGGAGCGATAGCACAATGGTTGGGCTTTCGCCTTTCACTTGGCCGACCCAAGTTCAATTCCTCCGCCCCTCTGGCTGAGAGAGCCCGGCAAGCTACCGAGAGTATGGAGCCCGCACGGCAGAGCCTGGCAAGCTACCCGTGCGTATTGGATATGCCAAAAACAGTAACAATAAGTCTCTCAATGAGAGACGTTACTGGTGCCCGCTCAGACAAATCAATGAGCAACGGGATGACAGTGACTAATACAAGAATGCCAGAGCAGTGGTACAGTGGGTCAGGCTTGCTGAGCTAACCCCGCATCCCAATAGTCCTCCAGCTCGTAAGTGCAGAGCCAAAAGTAGTCCCTGAGCACCTCCAGATGTGACCCAAAAGGGAGGGGCAGGGGTGCGAGCGCACAAAATGAGACTTAAAGGTTTTAAAGTCTGGGTAGAATAGAGCAGTGTAAAGTCTGAGAGCACTCGATGAGGGGAAATAAGTATATAAAATTAAGGATAATCATAGGCCAGATTTTGGGGTTCTTTATGTGTATAAATTGTTTAGGGTCTGTTGTGGGAGAATGACTGCAGTTTCATTGCAGAGAAATGGCACCATGAAACTGCAGTAGCTGTCAGAACCAAGTGAATTTTTAGGAAGCTATAAAATAATCCAGGCATCTTCCAAAGTTTAGCTCAGTTGCTAACTTGTTAACAAATCTTTTCTTTTATCTTTTCTAAGTACAGTGTTTCTTCCACTTTGTTTTGTGTTTGTTTCATTGTTGCTTTTGTTTTATATATATATATAAACTCTATATATATGGAGTTGTACAACCTTCCTCGTAATGGTTTGTTTGGGTTTTGTGCCATACCTTGGGAGGGATATATATGTAGTGCTGAAATTCACGCCTGGGCTTTAAATCCAGACTTTATGCATGCAAAGCATGCAGGCTAGTTCTTTGAGCTATCTCCTCAGCCCCTTGATTCAGTCTAAATAGTCTCATCATCCCTCTGTCTCCTTCACTCCTCCTCCCCCCCAAAAAGCTTAACCCATTAGCAGTCAGCATGTACCTTGCTAGAACTAGATAACCACTAAAGTTCCTCTAGTGATTTGTTTCTGTATTTCTTTCCTAATAAGCTACTTGCTGCTTATTAGGAAAGATTTGATATTACTTCTAAGATCCTTGAATTATGTTGTAACTTTTTTAAAAAAATCAATCTCTATTCTCTGCCCTTTGGCTTTAAAAAACCTGTTTAAATGTCCCTTTATCTAAGACAAATGTGCTTTATCACTGTCATCTTCAAAGATTGCTCTTCACTTTTCCAATTAATAGTAAGGTGGAAAAAAGACCAAATTCCAGGGCTGGAGAGATAATACAGCAGGTAGGGCACTTGCTTGCAAAGCATGTGCTCTAGCTTTTTAAGTGGTCTCTTGGGCTCATATGGTTGAGTTTTCAAGTATTTCATGGTAGATTAGTTTCCTTGTAGTTAGATTTCTTCATAATAACACTTTATCAGCACCACGCTGCGACCAGCTGAGTTGACTGACCACTTGTTATTTTATATATTTTAAATGTTGTCCTAAAGTGGCTTATATAGACCAAAGGGCAGGGGGAGGAAATATTTGGAGCAGGAAACTGTAGCACAAACTAAATAGAAAATTTGAGCTAGGTTTTAAGAATTTAGCAGAACTATGCTAAAAACCAGGTTCTTTATACCCTTGAAAAGGAGAACCAAAAAAAGTAGATGATGATATTGGCAGGTTTCTAGGTCTTGAGAGCTATAAAATTGAGCATAGTACTGTATTTCACACTGATTCTGTGAAGATTCTGACAAAGGTGGGAAGGCAGATGGCATAGGAAGACGTTTGCCTATTAGACTTTAAGACCTTTAAAATTATTTGCCTTATTTTAACCAGAAAAGAATAGTTGTTTTCTGATTTACTATACTTTCAGTGTGGGGAGTGATTTTGTATTCTTTGTTTTTTTTTCGGTTGCCAAATCAAGAGTTCCTCAGCCTGTTTAAACTTAAAATCTGACTGTTTTATTTTGGCAGTGTTAGCGAGTATTTCCTATGTTTAAGGCATTGTACTACATACTGGGAGCACTGCCCCTATTGTATTATTCAAGATTTTGTTTATGTATTTATTTAAGGTTTTTGGACCACACCTGACAATGCTCATGGCTTAATCCCAGCTCCTGGGTCTGAGCATGCAAGGCAAGCTCCCAACCCATTGGACTTAACCTCTCCAGTACTCAAGATTCTATAGCAAAGCAACAATAATAGGTTTTGGTTAGAAAAATACTGTTATGAGACATTGGTTTTCTGGTATAGAAGCTGAGTATTTCACAGTCATCAGTTTGTATGCTAGAGGCCCAGGAAAACCAGAAGTGAAGGGGGGGTGCTGTTACTGTTTTTGTTGTCAGCCCAGCAGTATAGTTTTATCAAGCATTAGGATCCAAGAACCATTGGAACCAGAGGTTAAGTCCAGTCTGAGTTCAAAGGTCTGAGAATTAAGAACATAGCTGTCTGTAGTAGAAATTTCCCTTCAGAGTAAATCTCTTCCCCCCGCCCCCCACCTCGGGTGCCAGTTTTCAAATCCAGATTGGCTGCATGCAAGAAAAGTACCCTATCTGCTGTAGTATCACTGTGGCTCCTCTTCCTTTTACTTTTTTTTCCCCCTCTTTTTTGGCTTTTTGGGTCACACCAGCAATGCTCAGGGTTACTCCTTGCTCTGCACTCTGAAATTACACCTGGTGGTGCTCAGGGTACCATATGGGATGCCAGGATCAAACCGGAGTCAGCCACATGCAAGGCAGATGCCCTACACACTGTCCTATTACTCACTATCCAATTGCACTGGCCCCTTTACTTTTTTGTCCATTCTTCCTTTCCTCCTCCTGCTCCCTTGCCCTGTGAGTGAAAGTGACCTTTATTTGGCCTGACTTTTATCTACTAGTCTTCTTGATTCAAACTTTATAACTTCAGTTAAACTAAAAGTAATATTTTACTACCCTTTTCTGTATTTCTTTGCCTGGTCAAGTTGACACATAAAATTAACTGTCACACCTGTCATGCATTAAAAATAATAACTTATAGGGGCCCACATTAAAGACACGTATTTGGTTGATGTTAGCATAGGTTTGGAACATAATATGAGGTTTTTGAATACCATTCTTCTGGGGGTTGGGGGTAGTTTCCAGTTCCCTGTGATTCTTGGCCAGTCATGCCATGCAGGAGCCTGAGGATTGTAGTGCTATTTTGGAGTCTAGGGCTATGTTTGGGGACCATGTGGGCCATGTGTTGGAACCCAAAGTGGAGTGCCACATGCAAGGATGATCCCTGGACTTCACAATAATTATACCAATTTTCTTGAAATCCTTAGGTTAAATAAAATTTTCATTTTAGTCATGCTCTTTCTTTTGTTGTTGGTCTTATAGTTGGACCAAACCACTGGACCAAACCTTTTGTTTGATCTTGGGTATTTGAACCACTCCTGCTTGGGGACCATGTGGTGCCAGGTTCCACACCCAGGGCTTCACATGGGCAAGGCAAATGCTAACTACCAACCCACAAACTCAGTCATGCTATTTTTCTTTCTCCTTTCTTCCCCCCCTGGGAGTGGAGTAGGGGGAGGTACCCACACCCAGTGGTGCTCAGGGATCACTCCTGATGGGACTTGGAGAGACCATGTGGGGTACCAGGCATCAAATCATGATTGGCCCTGTGCAAGGCAAATGCTTGACCTGCTGTGCTCTTGCTATAGCACTATTTATTTTCTAAGATGTTTTTATTTACACAGGGATTGATTCAAAAAAGGAGGCCCCCTAGCTCAGCTTCAACTCTGCTGTAGAATAACACTTGTAATTGATCCCATGTCATTGTCATTCTTTCCCACTATTTCCCCATTTCCAAATTGCATTCTCCATGTTGCTTACTATTTCCATAAAGGCCTAAGTTCCCCAGTTATTACATAATGTAAAATTTTTAGTCTGTGATATAGTCCCCAGACTACAAACACTCTTGGACCTTTTACCCTCCCTGAGAAGTCCTTTTCTGCCTTTCCTATCAGAATGTCTCTCCTTTAGGATTTGATCACTTATGTCTGTAAACATTCTCATTTCACAAGACTTTGGACAGATTTATTAGTCTTTTGTTTTTATTCAGTTAGCGTTTTATTGTTAGTCCCAGTGACTTCTTACTGTGAACATGGGTTCTAGTTTGGCTGGAGAAAGGAGATGAGAGATAAACTATCCCCCCCCCCTTTTTTAAGCATCTTTGAACATTAAGATACCTTTTTATGGTCTAAGTAAGTAATGGTAGTTTTATAAAGTGCATGCTTTTTGGCAAACTCCCTTCATATTTATATTTTATATTTAAGACTAAAGATGTTGAATGGAAGTGAAGGGAAATGAAAGCTTTGCTCTTCGATTACCTAAGAGAGCCTGGCAGTAGTAGTTCAGTGACTTGGAACACTGGCCTTAGAAAGTATAAGGCCACAGATTTGATCCCCAGTGTTGCTGCATTTGTTGAGCACAATACTGGGGGCTCTGTTCTCTGTGATGCACAAGTGATTTTCTGTCATTGTCACTACAGCCTGGTGTGCAAGCACTGTGGCTAGGAGTGCTAGCCCTGGAGAGCCCCCTACAAGCAGAATATGCATAAACACCACAGCTAAGTGTGAGAGCATCATAGGTGTTTGTGATAGCTGGCCCTTGGAACAAAGAAGGGAAGGTTGGTTTTAAAAAAGGAATGCTTGATTCTTAGTGTTTTGAAATTCCTAGGAAGAATGGATCAAATCAAGCAGTTCTTTTTTTAATCTTGTAAAATGCTTGGGTTTTTAATACATTTTACACTTTGCCACAGTGTTGTCATTGTAACAACATCTTTTATAATTAAAAAATGTTAATAGATAAGAACTAAATTTCTCTTGGAAGGTACCTAGAAGGTGACTGGGAGAGAAGTGACAGTGTTACGTTTCAGATTGTCTGCAAGTAACCATTTCAGAAAATTAATGTTTGCTCTATACCCAGGGTTTGTGAAGACTGCTGGAAAAACAATCAACCAATCTTTCTGCCTTTCGTAGAGTGGTTGCTTGTGGACTCAAGTTGGGAATTTTGAAATGAAAAGTTAATATGTGATAGATTGTGTATTTCCACTAGCATCTAGGTGTATTAGGAGGTTTGGGTTAAAAATAGGCCGGGGCCAGAGATAGTACAGAAGGTAAGGCTGTACTCAGTCCAGGTACCCTGTATGGTCCCAGGAGCTTGCCAGGGTTAAAGCCCTTAAGCCCTGAGCACAGCTGGGTTGGTCCAAAAACTTAAAAACAGAACAAAAACAACAACAAAAAATTGGTGCCAGAGCTCTGTTGGACATAGCCCCAAAACCAAAAAGAAAATTAACAACTTAGAGAAAAGATGTGGAAATGCAATAAAGGTAGAAGTTACATTAGTAGCATTTGGATAAGCAGATGTGTGTTCCTGGCTCCTGATTTTAGTGTAATTTTTGCTAAGCTTAATTAAGTGGAGAATGTGAGGTATGTTAGCTTTAGAGAAACTGTGGGTATACCTTCAGACTAAAGAAAAATATGAAATAAAGAAATACCTGTTAATGTGCTTGTTCTCCTTAATTTTTGGGTCATACCAGCTGCACTTAAGGCTCAGCTGACAGTGCTCAGGGTCCCATATGTGGTGGTGGGGAACCAACCCCAGTTGACTGCATGCAAGGCAGGCACGTTCCCTACCTGTGATATTATCTCCAGCTTCTTTATAGGTTTTCAGATTTTTCCCCCTTCCATTTTGCTGCTTTTCTGATGGAGGGGGATTTGCTGGTGCGCCAGAGAGTGAATTTGCGATCTCATACTTATAGGGCAGATGGCCCACAACTGAACCATCCCTGGGCTTCTAGAAAGTAGTTTTGGGGTCATTTCTGAGAGTGTTTTAGACCATGCAGTGCCGGGAATCAAGCGCAGGACTTCTCACAGGTGTGAATTATATGCTTTACCACTTGAGCCACATACGTGGCTCTTAAAGCTTATTTTTCAATTTATCTTATTCTCCAGTTTCCAGGTAGAATATTAATCATAGGCGGGGCTGGAGCAATAGTATAGCAGGGAGGGCATTTGCCTTACACGGGGCCGACCCAGGTTTGATTCTCAGCATCCCATATGGTCCCGGTTCTCTCGCTCTTCACCCCGCACTGCCAGGAGTTATTCCTGTG
Organism: Sorex araneus; assembly: GCF_027595985.1. NCBI lineage: Eukaryota > Metazoa > Chordata > Mammalia > Eulipotyphla > Soricidae > Sorex > Sorex araneus. The sequence continues at coordinate 47,032,939 of NC_073307.1, read as the reverse complement.
TGCAAAGCCAGGAGTAACCCCTGTGCATTGTCAGGTGTGACCCCAAAATTAAAAAAATAAAAAAGACTTTAGCCAAAAAAAAGTATTAATCATAGACTTTTCAGACAAGTTTTCAAAAATATTTTATGCAGAAGAATGTGAAGTATGAATTTGTGTCTTCAGTAATTCAGGTTCATATTTCTGCTTAAAATGGTTGACTGTAAATTTTGTTACTGTGGTTTTGTTACTGAGCCATGGTGCAAATCTGTAGAGGTGATACAATTTTTAAGTACTGGCTTGTGCTTTCTTCCCTATTTGTCTTATTTGGCTCCCCCTCTCGTTCCCCCTCTCCCGTCATAGCTCTCTTTGACTTCAGTGTCATTACATAGTCACCTTTTTCTCTGAGACATAGATACTACGTATATTTAAAATATGCCATAACTCTTAATATTGAGAATTCAAAGTAGAAGTTTGTGAAGTTTGCCCAGATTTTCCGCTTACGTAAAAATAAAGGCAAAAAGGGAAACAAAAGAATATGCCCCCTTTTCTTTAATGTAGGAGTACTGCTGTTTATTTAGCCACTGATTAAGCTGATTGAAGCAGGCATGAACTCCACATTACTTTTTTAATTTAATTTTTAAATTTTATTTTCATAAAATTATTCATACTAATTGTTTACATTCACTATTTCAACACCAGTCCCACTACCATTGCACCTTCCTACCACCACCCCAGCCTGCCCCTAAAGCAGATGGTAAATAATTTATTTTGTATTGCTTGCCATGAATAGTTATGAGGTGTCTCACAGTCCCGAAAGTGGCCATGCTGGCCATGCGCTCCTGGAATTCTAAAATTTTTAAATATTTGGGGTCTGGAGGCATCTCTGAGGTTTGCTGCTCTCTTCAAGATTCATTTGTGAGTTTCTGAATTGTGGCCATTAATGTGCTTAAGTGGTGCCCAGAGGCAGTTTTTGGATGTGACTGCCAGGGAGCCACAAGGGCAGGGAAACGGAGAAGGTTGCTCACTCCTGATGACTTCTTGAAGCTTGGAGTTTTTAGTAACTGGTCTCGCATAGCTGAGTTTGTCAGGGGTTTCATTCTCATGTGAAGGAGTCTTGAGAGGAGCCTTTGATGTTTGGCCATGAGCATGGTGGCAGTTGGGTTCTGGAGGCTTTCAGCTGCCGAGGTTCATTTGGGGCAGGTGGGAGGGACACACCTGCTCGTCCCTCCTAGGTGCCCTGTGAAATCAGCCTGGTGCGGTTTGAGGAGACAACTCTGCAGTGCTCTGCTCTCCTCCAAGATTCACTTTGTGAGTCTCTGGATCGTGGCCGTTAATGAGTTTAAATGGCTTGCTTTTTAAAACTCTTTCGAGATTTATTTATGGGTCTCTGTAGTAAGGCCAGTAAATGAGCTTGTATAGCTGAGCTGGAGGTGTTTTGTGGGCATGACTCCCACATACCTAACTTTTGGCCATTTAATTTCTTGGGGAACTTGGTCCCAAGTTGTTGGGGTCCAGCCAGAGGCACAGCAGAAATTTTGGGGTATCAGGAAGCCTTAGGCACCCTCAGGCTGCTGATGAACTTGCCCGCTATTAAACAGGTTGGCCTGCTGGGTGGCACTGTATTCCCTTAATATTGGCCCTTAATATTTGTTAGGCATATCCAGAGCCTGGCAAGTTACCTGTGTGTATTGGATATGCCAAAAACAGTAACAATAAGTAACAATAAGTCTCTCAGTGAGAGACGTTACTGGTGCCCGCCCAAACAAATCGATGAGCAATGGGATGACAGTGAATATTTGTTAGGTTGTTATATTTGTTTGGTTGGGTGTCTTCTCACTCTTACTCAACTCAAAGAAAACCCACCACTGTGAGCTTATTTCCAGTAAATACCTAATAAAGCAAAGGATGTTTAATTACCATATGGAAAATAATGAAAGAGTGGGGGAAATAATAGCTTTTTTGGTCTTAGTCCAAATTCACATAGGATTTTAGGTACAGTGAGGACAGACCAGCTCTGCTGCTATCACATTGGCATATTAGTGCATCTGCATTAGATTAGTTTGTGGACAACATTTATCTGTAGGTAAATCTGTAGAACTTTCTGTAGAGTATGTGAAAATGAGTGTGTTAAAAATGTGTGCTTATGTGTTTGATTATTTATGCCTCACGATTACAAGGGAAAGTTCTCAAGTACAGTGGAAGCAAAAGATAGAAACTTGAACTTTTAAAGCCTTTTTATTCTCAGTATGAGATTCTTTCTAGAGGACATTGATTTTTGTATGAGTGAGACCTATCTATATAGATTTGAAATTAAAGGAGCTAACTTGAGGCTTACTCTTCCTGTGCTTGATGCCATGTCAAAAATACTTGTAGCTTTGGTAACAGTCATTAGGGATAATAATGATGATACGATTTTCCCCAAAAAAAAACGCCAGGCATACCTACTGTAGTTAACTTGGCATTTTCTAGAAAAAGAGTAGATTCTTGGAGCCAGAGGTAGAGAAGTTGGCATCCTGCGAATCCTCTTTGCATCCCTAGCACCACATAAACACATAATAAAATCACACCTCCCCCTGCACTGCTAGGTGTAATTAAAAAAAAAAACAATAAATTAAACGTAGATTTCTTTGATAATCTACTAAGGTAATTGTAGATTATCTTAGTTGCAACTTAATTTTCTTTTGCCATTGGCTTCTTTTGCCATATGCACAGAAACAGCTTCAAGCAAAAAAACAAAATTTAAAAAGTAACACTGAAAGCACTAAAATGGCACTAGGCTGATAGCAATAGTCTTTGCTTTTTTGTTGCACACTATAGTTAGTTGTAGGATAACATTGCCACAGGTAGCTTAAGTTTATTTGGGTTACTCCCATCACAGTGCTCCCTTTCCTCTGTGTTTATTTGTAACTTCTTTCCTTGAGCTCTGTTGACTTTGTAAATACTGTTTTTCTCTTGTCCTTTTGTATGGGCACAGAAAGACAGTAGTAAATGCTATGCTTTTGTAAACGGGGAGGGAGTCATTTGACTCTACATGATATTTTCCTCCTGGGCATCTGTTCTCTCGATCTAAGCCTCAGCTGCCCTTACTTTCTAGCACCCCCAAGGGCAGGGGCCCAATGAGGTATGGGATGGACCCAGGGCAAGTGATGAGCTATGTGCTACCCTGGCATTGAGATGGGCCTGGCCAAAGTGCCTAATGCTTAACTATAAGTTAAGAGCTTAGTCGTGGACAAATGCTGTCATGATCCGAAAAGTAATAACTAGATTCGGACCCTGCTAGGGTGAGGAATGATTGATCTGGCCTGAGCGCTGTAGTCTGAGTCTGTGGCAAGATGTTCCCAGGAGAACTGCCCTACAAGCCTCAATATCTCTTCTTGTGTCCATGCAGAAATAACTAGTGTTAAGATTTGATTGAGTTTTTGGACTGAGGAAAGGAGAAAAACACCTTCACAGGTATTTTGCTTGTGGGCAGTCAGGAAGGGCTTTGGAATTCCTCCTGGTGGTGTTTCCATTGAACCTGGTGGGCCCTTACTGATTTTGCTACCAGACTGGGTGTAGCATGGGCCAGGGGGCAAAGTGCAGAGAGACAAATTGGGGTGTAGAGACTAGTGGGAAGAAGAGAATCCAGAGAGCTGGGATCCAGGAATGAAGGGCTAGGTTGGAAGAGAAGTGATCAGAGGCAGAATTCAGAGAGGAGAGAACCCAGGCTGCTAGATGGAGCACGGAGAGATGAGCGGGAGAGACAGGAGACGGGAATGAGGGGCAGTGTGAGCAATGTGAGACTAGAATGGGGAGCTCAGAGAGACTGGAACAGGAGTGTGGAGAGAATGGAATAAATGGCAACTGATCAATCAACTGCCTTAGCCCTTTTTTCCTCTTTCATCTGCTCCATGGCCTGCTGGGTGAGCGGCTGGGGACCCCCCACCCCACCCCCGCCGCCGCCCCTGGCAGATTTTTTCATAGTTAGTGAGTTCATTAAGCAGAAGAAAACTTTCTAACTAGGGACATGGTGGAGGGAAGTGAACAGTGGTGAAGGCATTGAAAACGTAGCCATTTTGTGATTTACGGTGATTGAATTTTTTAATAAAGGAAAAAGAATCTTAAAAATCAACGTAGAGTGAAAATAATTTTATTCTTACTGTTCTAGAATTTTTTTTTAATGTGATAAATGATGATCAGCTTTTTCATCATGACCTTTCTCTTTCCTTCACCTCCCCATTTGCTAGGTGGTATGGTCAGGAGAAAGATTACAATGTGCTAGTCATGGATCTCCTTGGACCCAGCCTTGAAGACCTCTTCAATTTCTGTTCAAGAAGGTTCACAATGAAAACTGTACTTATGTTAGCCGACCAGGTATGTAAAAATTTTGAGAATACTAAAAAGCTCACTAAATTAAATGTTTATTAACCAGACCGATTATATTCATATATTACTGTTAACTTCATAGTTAGCAAAATCACTTATTTTGGTAAACTTGTAAATATTTTCCTGGAAGTATAGGATAAAATCTGGGTTTTTTTTTTTGCCACCAGTGGGATTAATAGTTTTTAAGTGTTCCATTAAACGAAAGGTATTGTTTTTTAGTGTTGAATGTATCAGGTTTCTTAATATTTTGTTTGAAGAAACACTTCAGTGTACTATTTATAAAGTATAGAAGAATATGAAGAGAAAGTTTATTTGATTAGGCATAGTGAATGTTAGTTGACACCTTTACAAAGCTATACTTTTTGAGGACTACTTAGGTTCTGAGATTGTTTAAGGAAAGATTTTTTTGCTGCAAGTAGATGTTTGAAGTAATAAAAATTCTTGACCATTAATAGAATTCATCAAAACCACGGGTAAAATTTTGGAGATGGGAAATAGATTCATGCATTTATTGAAGGTTAAATTGTTTTTAAACCAGAGGGTAATAATGTGGTTTTTTTGCCGTAAGGAAATAAAATTTAAATAAAATCATGATTGGAGGGTGGTGTGAAGAAGCCCTTTCAGAGAACACATAATAGACTAAAAGATAGTGTAAACGAATGTACAAATTACAATTTTCTCAAAGTTATCTTTAAGAGGGCCAGGAAAATATTTAGAGGGATTCAAGGCATTTGCCTTGTACACAACTCTTCCAGAGTTGAATCACCAGCACCAGATAATTCCCTGGTATTGCCACAAGTGATTCCTGAGCATTGTTGAGTGTTTCCCAAAATCACCAAAAGAAAACATTACCTTTGAGGGCAAGAAAATGTTGGAAATACAGAAATGTGTTTATGAGAAATGCTGTGCATGAGCATGTCATTTCTTAACTAAAAAGTTGATACAAACAGGACTGGAGAGATGGCGCAGCTTGCCTTGCATGCAGCTGGCCCAGGTTCATCCCTGAGTTGCATATGGTCTTCGAGCACCACCAGGAGTGATCCTCCTGAGCATTACCAGGTGTGGCTCAAAAACAAAAGTGTGGATGCCATAATAAGGTAAAAATAACTAGTATTTGAGGTAGGACTTTTGAAAACATAAATTTCAAGGAATTACAAGGTGCTGTAATCAGCGCCTACTTTTCTATTCCCTATGCGTAATATACAAATTGTGTGACTCAAGCAAATATTAGTATGTTATGGTGTTGGTTTTTTTTTAATGTATATTCATGTCTAGAGGTCGAAAATCTTTTTTTTGACTAATATGAGTGAATCCTAATGAAAAGAGTATTCTGTAGGCTCAGTAGTAGGAATTCATGCACAGTATTTAGGACCTCAGGTGAAAAAAAATAAGTGCTAGTCTCTTCCCTTTAAAAGCGTTTGTTTAGTGCAGAAAAATGGAAAGGACAAAATATTCAAGGTTCTCTGATAGTCAGGTCTGCTTTGGTTGTTGTTTTTTTTGTTTGTTTGTTTGTGTTTTGGGTCACACCCGGCGATGCCAGGGGTCACTCCTGGCTTTGCACTCAGGAATCAACCCGGCAGTGCTCAGGGGACCATATGGGATGCTGGGAATCAACCCGGGTCAGCCACATGCAAGGCAAACACCCTGCCTGCTATGCTATTGCTCCAGCCCCAGTCAGGTCTGCTTTGGGTACAATAATAGGAGAGAAAGATTATCATTCAGGGAAGGTTACAGAAAGCATTTGCTGTTTAAAAAGGATAGCTAAGGTTTGCTATGTCAATGATAGGCAACACTTGAAGTAATCTGTACTTTGTGCCAATAATCATCTTTGCCCTACCTTTTCCTAGTGAGTTATTAGTCACAGTTTAATGATGGGTGTTCCTTTACTAGGGCAAATATATAACTTTAAATGAGTCGGGTGATTTTACTGATTTTAATGTACAAGCTAGTGGCTGAGCTTAAAGATGTTCTTTGGACATTAGATACATCTATTGCATTTGAGATTATTAAACTATGTAACTAAAGTTACAGATTTGCCTTTGATAGAGGAATAGATTTAGAATTCATATGCATGCTAATAAAATCTGGGGAAATGAGGGCAAATAAAAAATAGAATCTTGATGTATATTACTGAGAAGAACAAGGACATATGGGTAGGGTAGGAACATAATGTTGGTAGTCTTACAACATTTTAAAATTCAACTTTTAAGTAGCTTACTGAAAAGATACTTGATCATTTAAAGGAGAAATGAAGCAAAGCTTTTAGTTTACTTACATAACATACAGAATATATTATATTACATGTTTACATAGCAAACATTAAGAATTTGTTGTGTGCAAAGATTGCTTAAAACTTGACATGAAACAGAGAAACCAAAAGAGGGGCCCAGAAAGATAGACATGTAAAAGGATTAAGGCGCTTATCTTGCCACTCCTGTGTGGAGCTGGTTCAGTCCTTGGCAATACATACTGTTCCCTCAGGACTTCTGGGTGTGGTCTGCATATCCCCCAGATATAATCATGGACAAAGACTGATAGTTAATCCGAATGAGATGATTTCTAGTCAACTGTTAATAAAGTTTAAGTGAGTTCAGTACTTGTTAAATTGGGAAAATTTCCAAGGAAATAAAGTGAAGAGGAAAACCATGGAAGAATACAGGAAGCACACAAAGGAGACAGTTACATGTTTGTGTTGCCATTTTCTTGCTTTTCAGGAATGGTCTGGCTGTGTATTTAAAGACACAAACAAGAGTAAAGTGAATCAAATGCAGCTTCTTTTGATATATCAGTCAATTGGTCAACACCCTTTGCTCCCAAGTGTAGATGTGTGTGATAAGGTTCTATATTTAGTGGTTTGTGTTCCTAAGAGCATAGGAATAGATTGAAATAAAACCAGGTTGACTTAACTTAGTTGTCTCATGGTAGCATAGACTTGAAAGTGGAAAGTGAATTAAAATAACATCATTTTATTTCTGAAGGATTACTTTTGCGCTTTAAAAATTAAAACTCTGGTTCTTCCCATTAGGCTAGATGCAGTTATGTTTATAATTAATATTGGAAGAACAAGTCAGAGGACTCTAGAGGCTTATACTTATATATGAGTCAATCTGGAGATGATTGGAGAACCTGGTCACATGGTCTTTGTGAAGCCTAAACAAAGTTATTAAAGTTACCTGACTTGAAAAGAAAAGATTGAAACTTGTTTTTTCCAATTAAATGACTTAATTTAATTATTCTTTTTTTTTTTCCAGATGATCAGTAGAATTGAATATGTGCATACAAAGAATTTTATACACAGAGACATTAAACCAGATAACTTCCTAATGGGTATTGGGCGTCACTGTAATAAGGTTAGTCAAATGTTCTTTGCATGAAAGGACAAAGAGTAAAATAATCTTCCAAGAATTGCTTTGGCATATCTTCAACCTTTAAAAAGTTATAGAAATTTAATTTGCTGTTGGTAATTGCTTCAAAGAGATTGTGCTAGAAAATCAGCTAACTCTATTAACTTAGTAACTTAAAATAAATTATCTCCAACTTATCTAACCAAGGTTATTATTGATCTTTGTGGAAGTGTGAAATTCCTGAGGGTTTTATATTGAAATTTAATCAATAATGTTATTTAACAATTAAAAATTGTGTCAGTTTTTCAGGCACTTGTTGAATAGTGAGGGGGAAAAAACCCATATGCTTTTCTTTCTAAATACTAAAAATCAGATTATAACTTAGGTCTTCGAAGTGTGGGTTTTCATAATTTATGTATGTGCTTGTGCCAGTGTGGGACCACTGACCCATTTGTCACCATGACGTTAACATGTGCTGATTATAGCATGTTGATAATGAGAATTCTTAAGTCCTTAGATTTGTGTAAAAGTAGATGATAGTTTATTTGGGTGATAAGTTGGGTGGGTTTTCCATTTTCCCCTTTCAAAGGAAAAGATAAGTGAAACAAAAAAACCTAGATTTTATTGTGGTCTCTGAATTTATGGGGTGATTATGTTAGTTAGTGACGCATGATTGCAATTAGAAATTAATTGTGTTGACTTTTTTTCTGCATTGATTAGTTTAATGAGTGAATTGCTTTATTTATCAATATAATGTTGAGCTCGGGCAGACAGGCAGCATTGGCAATGCACAAAGCATGTTATAATCTGATGATCTGATAGAAATTCTCAACTTCAGGACAACTTGGGGGCTTTTTTTTTTTTTCTATGGTTGTTTTTGTTTTCTTTTCATTAATTTTTTTTTCCTTTTTTATGTTGTTACTGTTTTGTTTTTGGAAGGAGAATTCCCAGTTATTAAATTGTTAGGGAATGTTTGGTGTTTTTAGGTCTAGCTATAAATGTTTACCTTTGTTTGCCTGTATGAATGCCAACTTGGAGCCATGACCATTAGAACTGGTGTTACTTGTAAATGTGTGAGACATGTTTGGTCTGATCAAGTTTTAGGAAGTTTTTTGTTGAAAGCTGAGCTTTAAATAATAAAGTGTTTTTTTTATAAGTTGCCTTTTCCAAATGCTGGCTTCTCTTTTTGAAGCATCCAGGTTTTTAGTTTTTGCAAACCTGGTGATTTAAATAGAAAGTAATCATTTTTAATTTGGGGGGCATTTTGTCAGTTTAAACCCAATCTTCTGGCCATTTCCCAGCTCTCTCTTTACCATTTTCTTCCCCCTTAAAAACCATTCTTCATGTGATCCATGTTCTGCATGTTGACATTGCAGTACATGTTTTGTTTTGTTTTTTTCCTTTTTTGCCTTAAAGCTAAGTAATGGCCTATGTAGTACCTCTTTGCTCCCCTCCCCCCTTTTAAGAGTACGTACCTTGTTAATCATGTAGTTGTGTGGAAGTCCAAATTTCCTGGTGATGAAAGTTTTTTAGGCTCTTGTGCCCTTCCTATAGAAATCTTTAAAAGAATATTGTCGAGCTGCTTGCTGTTACAGTCTAATAAGCCCTTTAGCAGAAGATGCACAGGGTTTTACTAAACTAAGATTCAGATCCAAAATGTTCTTGAACATTTTAGATTAGTTGTTTTGTTTATGTAGTTGGTTTTTAGTGTTCTCTGTATTGTAGTTTGGAAAAATGCCAGTTGTAGGAGACTGAATTCTTTCGTTAACTTGTTCCAATAGTTTTTGTTCATGGGGGAAAAAAAGAATATTTTGGGGGGATTTTGAGGTTGATTTTTAAAGTAAATTTCTTATTTGGAAAATTGTTCTGAATTTGATATTTAGGAGTGACCACTCCAAATTTAGTGAATTTGCTCATCTATCCCAGTAATCACAGCCCTGCATGCTTATAGAAATAAAATTTAAGGTGACTAAATGCCTTCTACCTCTTCCTTACTGAAGATTTTTTCCCCCCATGTAATCCTTTTTTGGGGGAAGGGCAGATTATTGTACCAAAGATTGCAGATCTAAATTCCCCATTTTTGATTAAAATTAAAGAGCCAAATGTCACCATTGCTATCCCTGTTTCAGGCAGTGACACAAAATAGTGGCATTAAAAACCTTAAGTATTTTTCAGAATTCAAATGTTCTTCTTGAGTATGTGATTATTTGGAAATCTGAGAAGCTACAGTGCTTGGTGGAAGAAGGATGGCATTTGGCTACCCTGTTCTTTCTCTAATGCCTCGGTGTTGCCTGTCTGCGCCGGCCATTGTTGCAATGTAAGCAATACTGTTTGATGCACTGCCACCCTCTATTGTCTGTTTAGTGTTTAGAATCTCCAGTGGGGAAGAGGAAAAGAAGCATGACTGTTAGTACTTCTCAGGACCCATCTTTCTCAGGATTAAACCAGGTCTGAAACTGTCTCCTATTCCAACCTCAATCCCAAATTCATGTGCTTTTCTTTTTTATTGTTTCATTTTGATTATTTTTGTTTTGTTTTAATTCTGGAGAATATAGATCTTGCTCAAGCACCTCTTACGTTGGCATTATTCAGACATACTTGGCAAACATAACATTACTAAGATGTTTTTCTGTGGCTTTTGCTTAAAGCTTGTAAAGTTTAGAGGAAAAAAATTCTAAATGAAATAGGACTATGTTTACCTCTCTAACTAATCTTGATGACAAAATGATTCATTGGTCTAGTATTGAAATTTTTTACTTAATAAACAAGTTAAACTAAGTTTTTTAAAACATGCAGTATAAATTAATTTGTATCAAAGATGTATGATGAATAGATTCTGCTTTATTCTGCTTCCCCTTCCTAATAAACTTCATGTAAGTATAGATCAGGTTTCAAACCGATATTTCTTGGGCTAGGAAGATACAGCTCAAAGGGCTAAAGCTGGAGGCCTCTATTTGATCCTGAGCACCAAGCCAGGATTATCTCCAGAGCAGCACAGTTGTGGACCAAAAACAAACCAAACCCCTTTTCCCTTCACTTTGACCCACCCCGCTTCAAATCTAAAATTAATTTACTTGAAATTCTTGCTGCTACAACCAGATGGTAAAAATAAAAAACACTTACAGAGCCATTTTATTCCCCGGAACTAGAAGACATTGTGTTCCACCATCATACAGAAAGAAACATTATGCCACTTAACCAGACAATTCCCATTAGTGTTGCAGAAGATGATTCAAACGAATACATAACCCATGACTTGGTATCTCGCAGGGTGAGCATAGTTAGTTCTCAGATAATTTCCTGAAGATGTTTATAATGTTAAGCACAACTCATCACATTTTCTTTCACTTTCGGGCCGTTACTTTTTTACTGTGAATTTTCCAACTAACATGGGAAAATAAGGCCAGAGAATGAGAGAGAGACAGGGCAGAAGGTCAAGCACTCACCTTGCATATAGCTGTGTTGGCCTTCCACGCTGGTTCAAACCCCAGTAGTTTCCTGAGCACATAATGAGAAATACCCCTCCTGAGAACCACTGAGTGTGGCCCAGCCCATCTCTCCTCCACCACCGCCTCCTCCCACCCCCCAGCAAGAAAATTTTTTGTTTGGGGCCTCTAGCTGGCGATGATGAGAACATCTGCCTGTGTTCGGGGATCATTCCTGGGAGGGCTCAGGGGATCCTGATCCTGTGGTGCTGGGCGTTGAATCCAGGTCAACGGCATGCACAGCTAGCACCTTACCAGCTGTACTAGATCTCTGATCCAAACAACTATTTTTTTAAATCAGAAAATTTAGGTACATAAATTTTGAACAGATGGATTTTTAGCTTACAGTTCAGTATTATTCCAAGAAGTAAATATAGGTGTGTGTGATTCTGTTCTACACATACCCAGCATTATTCCAGAATGTACCACGTGCGGTTTTATTAATTCAAATTCACTTTCATTCACAGACAATGAAATATCAATTTTAGTGACTAGGTCTTGGTTGTTGAGATGGTGTATAAGCACATAAGGAAATTCTAGTGCCCATTTTTACTAATCATTTTGCACAGCTTATTGTCTAGCCATTTAATAATTTTCATTAAGTTGTTTATATTCTCTAAACATAATAGGTTTACTAGTTTGTGATATAAAGTGGTCTTGTGAATTTTTTTAGGGAAAAAGAATGTGAGCCATTGAGCGGGGGAGGTGCTACAATTACTGTAAACTAAAATGACCATTTGGTTTTGATATCAGAAGAAAATACACTTATACTGAAGGGAGTTTGCCCAGTGGAACATTTACTGACATATGCCTTTGAAGAATAGGCTGCATTCCTTAAAACAGGGACAAGTATTAAGTAGAGTGTATTGTGTAAATAGAGTTACCCTGAGAAGGCAGCATGACCGACCAAAGATTAGTTTCTTTTTTTCACTATATGAATGCAACTGCTTGGTTGTATCCTTGGTATTATGTGACTTCATGAAAATACTTTCATTTTATGTTAAAACTCATTTATAAATTCAAAGCAGAGAGGACTGCTAAAGAAACTTGAAAAGATGCCAGAAAATAATGAACTGATTAGGCTTTTGTAAACCTAATTTTAAGTAGTTTTCCTTTTAGTTGTTTGCTTTTAAAATGAGAAACTTTCGTTTAGCAGTGACCTTATTTTTCCTGATTTATTGTTTATACAAGAAGAGAAAAGTAAACGTTATTCACTATGTAGTGTTGTTTTGATATTAAAAAGTTGATATTTAAGAATATAAAATTTGCATATTTTTCAAAGTAACGAGAGGAAAACCTTTTTTTTTTTTTAATAAAACCCTCTTTAGTGATAAAATATTTGGTTATTGGGGCTGGAGAAAGAGTGCAGCAGCAGGTCACATGCTTGCCTTCACTTGGCTGACCTGGGTTCAATCCTCCGCACTGCCCTACAGTCCACCAGGCCCACTAGGAGTGATCCCTGAGTACCTGAGCAATGCCGGATGTGGCTCTATCCCCCTTTCTTTCACAATTTTTAAATTTTATTTTCTATTTTTGCATAGCTACTAGACCCAGAAAGAGAGTTCAGCAAGTAATGTGCTTGCCTTGCACATGGCTGATCCAGGTTTGCTCTCTTGGCACCCTGTATGATCCCCCAAGCCTGCTAGGAGTAATCCCTGACCAGAGCCCATGTGTGCAGACCCACCCCAACACAGAAGGATTGTCTTGATCACTTTCAATTCAAAATCCACAATTGGTAGAAATAGTTATAAAAATACTGTGAAGCCACATGTTTTCTTTCCAATATAAATCTGCAGAACTTTTCATAATTTTGTTTTGCTTAACAGAAGTATAATTCCCCATTACTATTTGTGTTCTGAACCAGTCAGTTTTGATATCCAAAGGAACTGGGACTGGAGAGGAAGAGAGTACGGTGGGTAAGGTGCTTGCATCTCACCAAGCTGACATGGGTTCGATCCCTGGCATCTCATTTAGTCTTTTGATCCCTGCTAGGAGTGATTCCTGAGTGCAGAGCCCAGGAGTAACTCCTGAGCATTGCTAGGTGTGGCCCCCAAACTTCCTCAAATCCATAATAGCTTGATTGCTTAGGAAATGAGTTTTGTTAGAGATATTCATTATCTAACTGCATTTTTCTGGGAATTTAATCATCATTCTTTCATAGACCAAGTGAAAACTATCATTGATTTGAAACTCAAACCTCAGCGTCTTTTTCCATCCAGTGATAACTAATATTAGAGTAACAATGTCTAGCTCTCATAGGTATTTTCTGTTGTCCTAAAAAGACATTTGGTAAGGTTCTCTCATCTAAATCAATAGCTTGTCTTTATCTCTTGTCACAAATCAAGGCAGCTGCAAGGCAGCTGAGTTTCCTGATAGATCGCAGATAAAAAATGATTTGCTTAATTTAGAAAGCCAGTAATTATGAATATTTGAGGCAGGGGCTGATCTAAATAATTTTGTTTCATATTTAGATCTTGGGGCCAGAAAGCTGAGATGGCTCCAGCGGCTGAGGGCATGCTTTGTATACAGAATCTCCACCTGAATGTGATGCCAGAAATGGCCCTCAAGTACCACTGGGCATAACCCAAAACTAAATAAGGTTTTATGTTGGAGAGTAGACCTGGGTTGTCTTTTGGGGGAAAGAGAGCCTTCCAGAGACTACTTGTAGCAATATGTGAAAAAGGGCCAGAAAGAGGGCCTGAGCAAGTGCTGGGGGGTTGTAAGGTGCTAAGAATCTTAACTGGTCAGAAACCGGTGCTGTCACTCCACCCTGCATTACTTCTTAAAATTAATTGTTATAAATAAGTATTTCATTTCCTGTGTGCCATATAAACAAAACTTCTGAACATTATTTTATTCTAAAATACTAGTTTGTTTTTTAACGTAGCTCTTTTAAATTACTACTTTAAACCACCTCGATTTTACATATTAAGTACTTTTAAAGATTTCAGGTCAACTTGATATATTTTCCAGAAGTCTAACCTGGTCACAGGCATAAGCTTTGTTGTAAAGTAATAGAACATCATATTTGTTTTTTAAATGCTTTATATTTCATTAATAAAAAGTTTGGCTTTGTTAATATCAAGCTTTGAAGTTGTCTTATTTTGATAATGAACATTCTGGTTGGCATACTAAAATGTGGTCTTTGTAAAGTGGTAGAGTTCCAGGTAGTTTGTGTCTAGTTTTTGAAACCTCATGCTGTTTTATCAGTAATAGGATGTCAGGTTTCAAGACTGAGCACTCTTGTTAACTCTTATTACTAAATGTATATAATTCTTGACGTTTTTTTTTAAAGACAGGCTCTTTATAATGATCTGGGTCTGTGAAATTATTCAGCTGACAAGGATCAACACTTTTGTGTGATTTATTTTTTTAATTTGATTTCTATATGAGGATTAATAAACTGAAGTGTTAACTTTGAAATCATTATGACACCTCATTTTTATGTATTTGAACTAGTAGATAGAATAGATGCTATTTAATGAATGAAAAAGCAACCTGAATTAAGCAAGGTTGGAAGTCTAATGTCTTTTTGTTTTCTTTTCAAGTTATTCCTTATTGATTTTGGTTTGGCCAAAAAGTACAGAGACAACAGGACAAGACAACACATACCGTACAGAGAAGATAAAAATCTCACTGGCACTGCCCGGTATGCTAGCATCAATGCACATCTTGGTATTGAACAAAGGTAAGTGAAAACTGAGTGTATTTATCAAATCTGTAGCAATACCATTAATGGGGCTTGAAATATTTTCATTTGTAAGGTATTCCTTGATGTTCCCCAGCTGAAAATGCTTCTCGTTACCTGCTGCTTTTCTTGATGCAGAGAAACCAATTAAACAACTATGTCTTTTTTGATGCATATCTCTTGGGGAGAAAAAGACTGATGGAAAGTTAGAAGCTCAAGTGCAGCTTCATCTTGATGTTTGTTTCATACCTAGCATGCATTCTAGAACTTTTGACGATCCCTCTGACAATCTCCAAAAAAAATTATTATATAAATTGCCTAATGGGGAAAGAATATATTGAATTTTGGGGGGGAGGGGGGTCCACACCCGACAATGCACAGGGGTCACCTCTGGCTCTGCACTCAGTAATTACCCCTGGTGGTGCTCAGGGGACCATATGGGATGCTGGGAATCAAACCCGGGTCGGCTGCGTGCAAGGCAAATGCCCTACCTATTGCTCCATCCCCTATATTGATTATTTTAATAAGAAAAATATTTAGTCCTAATTTTAAAAATAGGTTAGCAGGCTCTCATTCACTCCTCTTTTTTGCTTCTGCATTAATTGATAGGAACTCACTGAAGCAAAAATTGTCGTTCTTTTTACTTTGGACTTGAGTTCAAGTTTCCATGTTTTATTTCTTTTTTCAGTGTTTCATTGGTTTTGTTTTTAATCAAACCCAGGACTGCCCAGGTTTGAACCTGAGGCATCATACATGTAAGAAATACGCTTTACTACTAAACTGTATGCTTGTTCTCGTATAATTTTTTTTTCTCCTGAAAATAGACATTGAGGTCCAGAGATAACTTAGTGAGCTGGAGCATGTGCTGCTTTTTTGTTTTGTTGGGTGGGGGGGTCCGTTTTTGCTTGGGGGACATAACTGGAGATACCCAGGGATAACTTCTGGCTCTGCACTCAGGAAATATTTCTGGCTGTGCTTGGGGGACTATATAGAATGATGAGGATCAAACTGGGTTCACCATGTACAAGGCAACCACACTGCCCACTATACTATCTCTCCCAGCCCCAAGGAGCCCAGGCTTTTTATCAAGAGACCTGAGTTTAGTTCTCTCCCTGCATGATCCCCCAAATACTTTGAAGAGCATCCCTGGAGCACTGCTGGGTATAGTTCAAGGACCAAAATAGATAAGTAAACATAAAAATGATAAGTGCTTCCAAGTAGCGAAGCTCATGAGAATAATAAGCTTAGAGAAGGTTAATAAGTATCCGAATACCCTGGGTTGACTTAGAAATTTGTTTCTTGTATTACCAGTTACTTAAATACCTATCTGAGTTTATGACTATGTGTATATCTACATTTACATAGGTGTTTAGCTTTAAGGTGGTATTATTTCCTTGGCTAGAGGGAGGAGTGAGAGGATCTGAGGGGAGCAGTAAGGTGCTTGCCTTGCGCACGGCTGACCCAGGTTTGATCCCCAGCATCCCAAAAGGTATCCCTCAAGTTCACTAGGAGTGATTCCTGAGTGCAAAATCAGGAGTAACCCCTGAACATTGATGTCATAAATGTCTCACACACACACAAAGTTTTCCAATCTAGAGCGAATACAAGCTGGTATGGTGATTGCCTTGGCTGTGGCTGACCCAGGTTCTCCCTAGCACTACATGTGGTCCTCTGAGCACAGAGCCCGGACTCAAGCCCTCAGCCTTTTCAGATGTGGTCTCAAAAACAACAAATTTTTATATCCTTAGAGTGTATTTAATTTTGGTTTTTGAGGCACCTTAGTGATACTCAGAGGTTACTCCCAGCTACTCGAGTTGCTTCTAGCAATACTTTGGGGACCATGTGATGTTGGGAATATGCTTGTAGCTTATCTGTTGAACTAGTTCTCAAAACCTGGATTTTCTCATGAACATCTCTAAAATGTGTGATTATTCTGCTATTTGGTCTTTCCAGTTTCCATTAACTTGATTTGGAAAATTGTATTGTTAAATTTTTTGCTCTTGTTTAAAAATTATAGATTTTTATTACTTTGAATTCTTTGGTAACTTTTTTTTATGTAATCCATAATTAACTTTCTTGCTTTAATATACTGTACCTTCTTGCACAAGACACCAAATTGTTCTCTACTCGTTTGGAAAAATTTCTTGTGCACCTACCTAGTTTTCATATTTTACGTAATTATTCCAACTCATACGTTAACGTTTTTATTTTCTAGTCGCCGAGATGATATGGAATCTTTAGGATATGTTTTGATGTATTTTAATAGAACCAGTCTGCCCTGGCAAGGACTTAAGGTAAACAAGACTCACCTTTTTTCTTTTTTTCTTTTTCTTTTTTGCTTAATTAAAAAGTGCTATCACCCACACAAAGCAAACATACAAATAATAAAAATACTTCTTAGAGATCCTTAGGGTTTTGGGGCTCCTATGGCCTCTGGGGTCATACCTAGTGATATTCGGCCTGGCTCTAAGGACAAATGGTTCAGTGTCATGCTACTTGGGTACTGCCATGCTGGGAACCACAGAGGGCCCCCCCCCTCCCCCACACACACACACACACACAGTGTACTTGGTGGGGAGAAGGGATAGAGGGAGGGATCTCGGTGATCAGACTCGTGCCTTCTTAATGTCTGGCATGTGCTGTAGCACTTTGAGCTGTGTTTTCAGCCCAGAGAAAAGTGATCTTTTAAATAGTGTTAAAATACTTTATTTTATATACAAATTTTCATAAATTTTTTGTAGTGAATTCTTTTATCTTTCACTGGGAAAATAGAAGCAGCTCATTTCAGTAGAAATTAATAGAATTTCAGTTACACCCGAGGAACACTCTCCTCAGTATAGTAAACAAGTGCCCATTAATGTAAGCGGTAGCTTTGTCTGGGAGGAAGTTGACATGAGCTACAAAAGGTGGATACTTACTCATTTTGAAGTGGTGCCATTATGGTGGACATGTGTCCTTTTAATGTATAGTAAAAGCTTGTTAACCCAGCAGTAATACTAGATATTTTTTTAATTATCCATGTTTCTGCTAATTAGAAGTTTCTTGTTAGTTTTGTGTTTGTATTTTGTGTGTGTGTGTGTGTGGTGGTTTTTTTGTTTTGTTTTGTTTTGCACAGAGGTTACTCTTGGCTCTTCAGTCAGGAATCACCCCTGGCAGTGCTCAGGGGACCATGTGGGATGCTGGGAATCGAACCCAGGTCAGCCTCGTGCAAGGCAAACGCCCTACCCACTGTGCTACCGCTCCAGCCCCTTGTGTTTGTATTTTAATAATAAGTCACTATGTCCTAAGGTTTAATGACTATTTTGATACTTTATTGGGCCTTTAGAGGAAAATGTCTTCTGTAGTTGTTATTATCTCTGTGCTTCATTCAATCTGTGGATTGCTTTATCCAACATGAATGTCTTCACAGTTAAACAAGAGTTTTTGAGTTGGCACCATTTAATAATGGCACAAATGATGCTCATGTTTTTGGGTAATATTCTGCCTACACCTTTGTCTTGGTTTAATAGGGGTAAGAAAATTTCACATCTGACTGCCTTTTTTACTCAAATTATCTGTCTTTATATTCTGTAAGACTCTTCCTATCCTAATGAGTAATAATGTTGACACAAAAAATAAAGGTTGACATTTAGTGAGAAAAATATCATGTATTGCACATTGTTGTTGTTAGGTTAAGATTTCTCTTGAATCTAAATTTATATTTAGATTTCATGCTGTACTAATCTGACTCTCAATAGTGTTGGGTATGTCTGATTTCAGACTTTTATTTCCACAGGCTGCAACAAAGAAACAAAAATATGAAAAGATTAGTGAAAAGAAGATGTCCACTCCAGTTGAAGTTTTATGTAAGGTAAGTATGCTGTGATTAATGATCAAAAAAACTGGAAAGCTTGAACACCCAGATCAGCCCACTACTCATCGTTTCAAATTTTGTCGTCTTTTGCTTTTGAATATCTTTAAGAATGGGATCAACATTAGACTCATTTTTAAGTGGGTGGAATTCTATATACTGTTAAAAAATTAAAGGGAAAGGTCTGGGGGGTGGGGATGTGATTCAGTAGTAGAGCACTTGCCTTCCACCTATTAGTTTGTTTTTAATTATTTGCACCTGCTCAAGAACTACCTGGTGTGGCCCCAAAATCTGGGACTAGGAAGGGGGATTCCCCCAGTAAGGGAGAATTAGAGGACCAATAAAGATGATAAGTAAAATATTCTCCTTATCCCTAAACTGCTTTAAGAAAAGAAAGCTCAGGAGCAGTTCACACATTGAGATAAAAGGGAACAGGCACAGGAAGACAGATGGAACAATAAGTTTTTGGTGGGACTGGGAGCCCTACATTGAGCCCACAAAGCTGACCCTTGGTTTAGAATAGATTTATGTTATGATGGAGAACTGTTGTGTCTTAAATAGGGAGACAACTGCATGGCCCCTAAGACAACTAAATACATGATTTGCATGCAGGAGACATGAGCTCCATTCCCTAGCACCATCTTGTCCTGTGGAAACCCCGGGGTGTGGCCCAGAAAAGAATATATCTTAAATAGTTTCACGACAGAAGGGAGAAATACACAAAAAATCAACAGTACTTTGTAGAGGGTGTGAATGGTGATCTCATTATCTGACTTTTCCATGGATTTGCTTTCTAAACCGTTAAGTTTAGATTTCTGGATGGTTTTGTTGGTAGCACATGGTATTGTGTGCGCACGCGCGCGCGCGCACACGTGTATATATATACATTCACACACACACCCTAACATGCCAGAAGTAGTTCACATCTTTCCTAAGACACTAAACATGGGGGGGGGGAATAAATATAGATATATTTTGAAGTATTGTTTATCACATTAAAAAGTTGGGATCTTGGAGCTGGAGCGATAGCACAGCGGGTAGGGCGTTTGCTTTGCACGCGGCTGACCCGGGTTCGAATCCCAGCATCCCATATGGTCCCCTGAGCACCGCCAGGAGTAATTCCTGTGTGTAGAACCAGGAGTAACCCCTATGCATCGCCGGGTGTGACCCAAAAAGCAAAAAAAAAAAAAAGTTGGGATCTTACAAATGTTCGGTTACGAGGAACAAATACAATGTAAACATGTAATCAGACATGATTGACTTATTATGTGATTGTTGAAGTTAAGAAGTTCAGAATAGGGGTTGGAGCGATAGCACAGCGGGTAGGGCATCTGCCTTGCACTCGGCCAACCCAGGTTCGAATCCCAGCATCCCATTTGGTCCCCTGAGCACTGCTGGGGGAAATTCCTGAGTGCAGAGCCAGGAATAACCCCTGTGTATCGCCAGTTGTGACCCAAAAAGAAAAAAAAAAAAAAAAGAAGTTCAGAATAACTGATGCTTACAGTATTATAATGGGGAGAATATGTGAGCAGTATAGTAACAGTAATCACATGAATATAGTGATCTCATCATAGGATGAAACATTGGCTTGATCTCACAACAATCTTTATTTTGTTCTCTCTTAATGATTGTATGTTTCTTATTGTTTCTATTGTTAAAAATATAATGGGCCAGATAAATAGTCTAGGCATTAAGACTTGCCTTCCGTGTGGCTACCCATTTTAATCCTTGACATCACATAGGGTGGCCTAATTTTCATAACTCTCAGCCCCATGAAAAAGGGAAAAATAGGAAAAGTAATAAATTAGGGAAGAGAAAGTGACTGGCTCATTGTCCTATTCTTGCAACAAAGTATTATTGACCTCCAGTTTGTTAAGTTCATTATTGCCATCGAATTCTTAAGTAACTGGATATTGACAGACTGATATGTTGATAGGTGGGGTATCTAAATTTCTTAGGAACTTAATACTGGGTTAAACAGGTACTTATTTCCACTAAAAAATGTTACTGTACCTAGGAAGGATGGACAGGACAATTAAGTTTTGTTAAACTTATGGGGGTACCACACCATAACTACTTTCTCCAATCATTAACATTTGTTTTTATCACAGTAAGTTTTTGTTTTTGTTCTTAAATTTTCAGGGATTTCCCGCAGAATTTGCCATGTACTTAAACTATTGTCGTGGGCTGCGCTTTGAGGAGGCCCCGGATTACATGTATCTGAGGCAGCTATTTCGCATTCTTTTCAGGTTAGTTTTTAAGAGTAAAACTTAATGAGGGAGATTAGTATGTTACCTATCCAAGATATGTTGGGCAGGATAAAGTTTACTGTGAATTCATTAGGAATGGAGAAGCAGTTAGATTATTTATTCCTCTACACACATCAGTTTACATTAGTTGTGACTATTCGTGGCCATGGAACTCTGTTTTAGTACCTATTTGATACCAAAATGAAAAGTAATTGTCGCAGACAGTATTCCAGGATTCTATGGTAGTTATAGAGGCCAGTCCAAGCTCGGCAGATCCCTAAAAGTAACTGATTACTTAGAACAAAATGAGGAGGGAAATTAAACAGTGGTGGCTCAAAACCAAATAAGATTTGGAGAGTAACTGTATTAATTATAACAAATGCCTTAAAAGGCACCTACATAGAATTTTCCCTCACAAAACTTCTGAACCCCCCATACTTTTTTTACAAGGGGCATCTGCTGTTATGACTAATCCCTAGGTAAATGACAGCTTGGCTCTGTTTTGAATTGTTTAAAGCGCCCCCCCCCCCTTTTTTTTTTAACTCCCTGGCTTCTTTCAAAAAATTTAAGAGCAGTGGATTTTTGAAAGAAGGTTTGTTTTTTTTTTTCCCAATTCCATACAGCAGACCAAAGTGGTGATGTCATTTTCCTTTAGTTATGATATAAGAAGTGGAATTAATGGGAAATTTTTGTTTTAGGGAAGACAGTTTAAAACTGTAATGTTTAAGAGAAAATAATTATTTATTAGAGTATTTAACTGAACTCTTTTATTCAAGTCTTAACATATACTTAATATTTCCTAGGACCCTGAACCACCAATATGACTACACTTTTGATTGGACAATGTTAAAGCAGAAAGCAGCACAGCAGGCAGCCTCTTCAAGTGGGCAGGGTCAGCAGGCCCAAACCCCCACAGGCAAGCAAACTGACAAAACCAAGAGTAACATGAAAGGTTAGTAGCCAAGAACCAAGTGACGTTGAAGGGAAAAAAATTGAACACAAAATTGGGTTTCATTTCTAACAGTGTTAGATCGAGGAGGTGATTTTTTAAAACACATAAGATTTGGCTTTATGTTTTTTTAAAAAAAAAAAAAGACGTCCTTGGAAAATTTGACTACTAACTTTAAACCCAAATGTCCTTGTTCATATATATGTATATGTATTTGTATATACATATATGTATGTATATATATATTTTTTACATCATTTCTCTTGGGATTTTGGGTCATTTTTAACAACTGCATCTTTTTACCCATTCATTAACCCTCTTCCAAAATAAACATTTGGTGTTGGGAATATGGTATAATCAATCAATCAATCAATCCAAAATCCTAGACCTAACACTTGTTGATTTTTTTCTTTTTTTAAATAATGAATCTGGTTAGCCATGGTATTTTGACTTTCTTTAAAACTAACAATGTTAAGATTTTTTTTCTTGCATGTCAATGCTTTAGCATTAAAATGAAAAGTCGTGAACATGCTCTGGTTTCAAGAGGTGAGTTTGGCATTGCCCCAGAGTGTCTATCTTCTCAGTTGCAAAGTATCTCATATGTTCTTAAAATGCTCAGATAACTGAGAAGCTCGACATGTGTTTCTTATTATTATGTTTATTAAACTACATGCATTCTTATTTTCAAAATTATTCTTAGTGTTTTAAACACTTTTTAATGTGAAAATACTCTGGGACTGAGATCCCCAGTGTGCAATTGAATTCTGCTGTTAGGCCTTGTTGAAACAGTGGGGCAAATGCCATTGGTTGCTAGGCTATATTCTTCCTATCTCTGGCACTCTGTGCCGTTAAGGAGTAGAACTGTTACGGCACAGTGCTGTTTCTTGATCACTGTTGCCATACAGTTGGACTCCTATCTTTCAAGATTTTTTTTCTCTTTTCCCCTTTCTGGGACTCCTATTACCAGCCTACTTTTTAGTGGTTGTGGGCAAGTAAAGACTTGGTTTGATTTCTGTAAAATTTCTGAATGACTGCTCTAGTGTGAATTTGGTCTTTTTTTGGTCTATATTTTTATTGTGTCTAAACCATTTTATAACTTGTTAGAATTAATTAATTTTGGAATTAATCCAAGTATTTTCATGAAGTCTGAATGATGTTATCTTCATCCCAGCAGCTCATCTTTTAGGAATGAAGTTCTCCCTTATTCTTGTATTTGGGGCAGACTAAGAAAGTTCATAAGAGTAAAAGTTATCTTGATGAGTTTTGAACAAGGCTAACAAATGGTTGCCCAGTGCTCTGTCTCTGCTTCTTAATTGGGGCTACTTGCCCATTTGAGTAAAGTTTGTTTCATTTTGATAATTATGCCAGGTTTTTAACAAAATAAATATGTATTGCCACAGACAAATGGTTCTACTATTTAGCTAAGACCCAGTGGAGTTTTAACTAAGGGCCCAGATATCTGTATTATATTTGCTTTTTCTCCCAAAATGAAATCAATTTTCTCTTAAAAGCTAGCTGGGATAACAGGATCATCACGAGTTGCAGTTTCTAGAACTAAAATCAGATTGAAATCTCGTCTGATATATGACATTTCAGTTCAGGTATTCATCAGCCTTCAGGAAGAATTACCTTATTTTTAGCTAGTTCCATTGTTAGTTTTCTATTTGTCTTAAACGCATAAACTAGCAGAATTTTTGTCCTGCTTTATCCAGATCTTAAAGATGAGAAGTTGGATACACTGAGTTAGTGTGTTTCCTTAGGGGAAAAAATTTGTAATTAAATTTACTTTGTACTTTATATTTTTTATAAAAGCCGCTTAAAGTCTTACAAAAAAATTAGTAGCATTATTAGGTGTGGGTTATACAAGTTACCACATAATCAAGATGTATAAGATTTTGAAACATTGGATCTCTGATGATAGGCCATCACACATCATTATTTTTAGAAATGCAAATTCAGGCAGTATATATGTTAACTCCAAGAAGAGTATCACTCACTCTAAAATGTGCCATTCAACTGTAAAACAAGAATCTTTTTTAATTTTTTTGCTGTGATGCCAGGGGCACCCAGGTATCGGGATCTTGTATATGTGAAGCATGTACTGTACCATGGGGCTTTTTCTCTGACCCCCAAATATTTTTACTAACCTTTACTTCTTGAAAATACGTATTATTTTGGGTATAGAACTCTTACTTGCGGTAGTCAGTTAAGAACAAACTGCTCCAGGTTAAACTCCTGATTCCACTATAACAGATGTTTTCCCCCATGGAAGGTGGTATTGCTCATTGATTGCAGGAAATTCTCTCAGTTATGATAAAAATACCGTAGTCCATTTCTTAAAGTGTAGGTGAGACAGAACGAGAGAGAATGACATAATGAAAATTTTTCATGAGTTACTCTTTCCACTAATTTCTTTTAAGTTTTCTAAAGTAGATCTGTATTTTAAAATATGGAAGAATCTGACAAGTGGTGGCATTTCTTAATTTTACATGTACATTACTTTCCCCCACCTCTCCCGTGGAAAGCTATATGTTTAACAGTAGTTTATTAAGGTTGTCCAAAAAACAATTTGAAGCTGCTTAATCGAATATTATATATATTTCGAGCTGTTTTTATAAAGAGAAGATCTTCCCAAATGTGCTGTTTCAGAACCCATTAAAATACTATGAATCAGGGCTGGAGCTATAGCATAGTGGGTAGGGCGTTTGCCTTGCACGCCGCCGACCTAGGTTCGATTCCCAGCATCCCATATGGTCCCCTGAGCACCGCCAGGAGTGATTCCTGAGTACATGAGCCAGGAGTAACCCCTGTGCATCGCCAGATGTGACCCAAAAAGGAAAAAAAATAAAAATAAGTAAAATACTATGAAGCAAGTCCTAATATTCCCTATGATCTGCTAACTTTTAAGGCCATAAAATTATAATTACCATTTTTATAAAGATTGATGATACTCCCATCAATCCCACTTCAAATCCACTTCACTCTTTTTGTTCGTTAACATATGGTTATCTGGAAAGTGCTTTCAAGACATTTACAAAGAACCAGTAAAAGGAAATCAGAATCCAGATAGGGAGAATTTTAAATGTCCTAAAGCCATAGTTGACTCGCATAAATCTGTAATATAGTTCATCATTTGAACCTGGGGTTTCATTTTTTGTTTTTGTTTTTCTCACTATTCTTGCTACTGACACAACATAGTTTTTTTGGTTTCTTTTGTTTTTTTTGTTTTGTTCTGGTTTTTGGTTTTTTCTGTTTTTTTTTTTTTTTTAATACTATGACTATCAAATTGTTGGCATTAGGAGATCAGAAAAACTTTACATTATCCTACCATGTCATGGTCTTCCTTGATTTACCGTCCAGTGTTTGCTGGGATTCACCTACCTTTATGTTTAGCTTAACTTTTTCTGAATTCACCAATTGCTGCTAGGAACGTGGCTGGTCACTCAGCAACGTAACCCAAATCCCAGGGGAAGACCTTGAAATAACTGGAAAGACTGATGTGCTCAGAAGTTACTCAATCCAAAGAACTGCCAGGGAGCTGCATCTACTTGCTGTGAAAAATGTCAGCGTCCCCATTCCCCCCACCCCCACCCCCTTCACTTTTGGACAATGAAACTGGAGAGAAAAGATAGAATCCAACAAGAAATGAAGATAAGGGTGTAAGAGTTGCTTTGTGGTGACCTGAAGCCCATGTCTCCAAGACTTGCTGTACCACTCAAACTTTTCAACCTCTAAGACTGTCCGGATGATCTGAAGACAGAATAGTCAGAAGACAGAAGATGACAGTGATGTGGCTCAGTGATGGAGAATGCAGACCATCTGCCAGTTGGGAAAAGAGTCAGATGTAACAGGTATTTGAAAATTCAACAACTTCAGAAATCTGTAGCAGAATGAATGAATGGTTAATAGAATTCAAATTGAATGAGTCAGATCTCCCCAGTTTGTTTTTTTCAGTAGTTTGGAAGGTTTAGTGTGCTACTTCATTTAGGTTTCCTTCATCTAATTCATAATAATAAAAGTAAAGTATTTTTTAATCTCTTTCAACTTTTAATTTTGTCAATATTAATACCGATTTAAATAGAAAATATTTCCCAATTTTTAGTTTCTGTGGAAAAGGAGTTAATGTAGAGTCTTTTGACTTTGAGACCAGAAACCGTGATGCTCAAAGGCTGGCTACTTCTGCCTCTCTGCTCAGGGATCATTCTTGGTGGTACTTGGGGGACCTTGTACTAGGGACAAAGCTACATGCAAAGCAAACTGGCAGCTGAATTTATCTCTCTGGCTCCAATGTATGGGTATTTTTTTCCCCAATTTTATCTTCCTTTTTTTGTTTTTTGTCTGTTTCATTTTGGGGCACACTCAGCAATGTTCAGTGGTTTACTCCTGGCTCTGCAGTCAGGAATCACTCCTAGGGGTGCTCGGAGAACCATATGAGATGGCTTGTGACTGGACCCCGGCCAGCCATTGCAAAGCAAGTGCCTTACCTGCGATGCTATCTTTCTGTCCCGGTTTTCCTTTTGAATGCCAATATGAGATTTTTTAAGTCCCCAGAGCTTAATTCTTTGGGAAAAAAACAACGGCGGCAACAACAAAAAAGTATATATAAATGACATTTCACAAAGAATATTAAGTACTTACACTATTAATGAATTATCAGTTTATTTTTGTCTTTGTTTTGGACATACCTGGCTGTGCTGCTCAGAGTTTATTCCTGGCTCTGTGCTCAGGATTTTACTCCTGGTGGTGCTCGGGGAATTGATGCTGGAGATTAACCGGGTCAGCCCTGTGCAAGGCAAACATGTACTGTGCTACATGTGTAATAGTACTGACTGTATTATCTCTCCAGCCCCTGAGTCTTCAGTTTCAAAGGCTTATCATAAAACCTAACTATTAAATAGCCTTTCAAATGAATTTGTGATTCTGAAAATCAGAACTTCACAAATATAAGCATAAATTGATAGATGGGATCTACTAGTTATGTAAAAATAAGCTTTTCTTTTGTAAATTTGAAAAGAAATTAAGTGTAGCAGAAATCAATAAATTAATTCCTGAAGAAGCCCACCATTAATCCTCCAGCCTGGTTTTAACATTTTATTTCCTTCCCTCTTGTTTTAGGGGGAAACAACACAAGTCATCCCTTAATCTACCAGCTCTTGCAGTGAAGATGGGTGTTGGACTTCTTAATGCCAGGAGACATCAACTAAATTCAAGATTTTTAAAAACAAGGACTAATAGATCCTTAAGAAAAGGATGCTTAATACTTGAAGATTGAAGATTGAATACCTGCTGAACTCTCCTATATTGAGATTTTGCCTAAACATCAACAGTAACTTCTTAGAACAATTCACTGGAGAAATGCTGATTCCTGGGTGGAGTATCCTACCATTGACCAATCTGAAGAGTTAAATCTGGATTTGACTGCTGCACTAGTCTGCCAGGATTATTGTTAGGCTAAACTTTAAGCATACCTACCTCTAAGCATATATAATTATTAACTGACCCAAAAAAAATCCACTAGTAGCAGGTTCAAAGATGAACAGATGCTGTTCTTACCTAGATAAAATTTGTAACCCATGTTACATATATCCTTTTCTAATATTTGGCAATGTAATTTACATTTTCTTTTTGTGATGGTGGCTTTCCATTTTAAAACTATTTGAATATTCAGTGCAGTTAATTATAAACTCCAATTAAACTATAAAAAAATTCAATAATTTTATACCATGAAAACTTTTAAATCACATTTAAGAATAATTGCAGAACTTGAAATGCTTAATGTAGTATGGGTCACTCTGTGTAGCTATTATATCAGTTTAGTCTACTTTCAAACATTGGGTTATGATAGTTTTTTGTTTTGTTTTGTTTTGAGGGGCATACCAGGTACTATTCAGGGGCTACTCCCAGCTTGATGCTTGCAAATCAGTTGCCTGGAGGAATTATGAGACTCTGCCCTGCCAGAGATCAATTACAGAGTTCTCAAATGAAGAGCAGCTCTCAGTGCAGCCCTTATTTTTATTTTGTTTTGGGCCTCACCCAGCTGTGCTCAGGAATCATTTCTGGCATGCTCAGGGTGTACCACATGTGGTGTCAGGAATCAAAGCTGGATCAGCTGCTTTTAGGGCAGGCACCTTATCTGCCATACTTTTTCTGATTCCCTGGGTTTTAATTTTTAATTCAGAATTAACTTAAAAGTATTCATATGTTCACCTTGGCAATCCAGTTGAATAATATGCATTAGATGTAAGTAATCATTGTCTGTGGTGAAGTTCATTTCCAGAAAGCTTGATTATCACTGTTGACTTTAGCTTTCTGAACTTTAGTTCTTAGTTAGACAGGTTTTTTCAACACCTCAGCATGTAGAGGCACAGTGGAGAGACAGATTGAGCACTTCACAACTCTTGAGGGCTTACTTCATACAATAAATGTGCTAAATGAATGGAGGTGGCTTACTGCCCTTAAATGAAAAAAAACTAGCAGCGAAAGGTATTTACCAGGAAACCGAAAATGAGTGGTGTTAGATCATCCACAACGCCTGTCTGGAGATGTTGGTCCAAAAATGTTTGAAAAATACAAGGAAAGGAACAGTCTGATTGACAGCTTGGTTTGTGTTAAAGAAATGACAACAAACCTCATGGACTAGAGTGAGATTGACTTTCAGTATTTTAAAGCTGGAGCAATAGCACAGTGGGAAGGCTGTTTGCTTTGCAAACTGCTGGCCCGGGTTTGATTCCCAGCATTCTCTATGATCCCCTGAGCACCGCCAGGAGTAATTCCTGAGTGCAATGCCAGGAGGTAACCCCATGCATTGCCAGGAGTGACCCAAATCACTTGTATCACTTGTCATCCCGTTGATCTTCGATTTGCTCGAGCAGGCGCCAGTAACATCTCCATTTGTCCCTGTCACGTGCTAGTGTAGCCCAATGGTATTTGCTTGCTCCAGGAATGGGACGAGCCTTAAACTGTTCATTCAGGGCTTTTTTTTTTTTTTTGGTTTTTGGGTTTTTTTGGGGTCACACCCAGCGATGCATATGGGTTATTCCTGGCTCTGCACTCAGGAATTACCCCTGGTGGTGCTCGGGGGACCATACGGGATGCTGGGAATCAAATCCGGGTCAGCCGCGTGCAAGGCAAACGCCCTACCCGCTGTGCTATTGCTCCAGCCCCCATTCAGGGTTTTGACGAAGAAGTCTGACCATCTCGTAGGTGGGCGGCCACACGGTCTTTTGATGTCCCGTGGAATCCAGTCGGTAACAAAACGAAAAAAAAAAAAAGTTGATGATGGTCAAGTGAGCATTCTTAAAATGGGGCCAAGGAGCCAGAGTGGTAATACAGCAGGTAGGGCATTTCCCTTGCATGCGGTGAACCCAGGTTCAATACCCAGCATCCTATATGGTCCCCTGAGCACCACCAGGCATAATTTCGGAGTGCAGAGCTAGGAGTAACTCCTAAGCTTTGTTGGGTGTGAACACCCCCCAAAACCAAATAAAATGGGGCCCTAAATGTGAAAGAAGGTGATGATTGGATTTTCATGCAGAGAAAGAAATGCCTGTTAGTGAAACCTTATGGTCTAATTTCAAGGAGGAACAGAAGTAGTGTGTTTCAGAACAGAAAGGCTTACTTAAAACCAGTAAAGCATCTCTCTGACCCCAAATCCAGCTTTTTTGTTTTGTACGCTCACCTAGCAGTGCTCAGGGCTCCTACTTCTGCGCTAAAGAATCACTAGATTCTTTAGGGCCCGGGGGGTGGGGGCAGGGAAGGGGAATAGAGGGGGAGCAGTATAAGGAGCTGGAGTCTAGCCCAGGTCACTCATTAGCAAATGCCCTACCTGCTGTACTAGCTCTCTCGGCCCTATGTAAACACTTAGAAACTCAGTCTGGTTTTGTATTAAAAAAATCAAACACCTTAGATTTGTGCTTAGTGGCATAGATGAGATAGGTGATTTATGCCTTGAAGCTACTCTTCCTCATTACCTGTACCAAAAATAATACAGAATATTTCCTGTTTGTGGCATAGTTAAAAATACTTTATCATAATTTAAGCGATAATTTTTAGCTCATTTCACATATTTAAACACATCATTGTTTTAGGTACTAAAAATATGAAAGTGAACCAAACAGGCTCAGTTGAATTATTGATGATTCTCTTAGCACAGGTCACCATTCTAAACTAGCTATTGGCAGGACCAGAGAGATCACAGAAGGGGTAGGGAACTTGTGCTGGCTCTAGATTCGATCCCCAGCATCTCATTTGGTCTTCTGAGCACAGACAGCAGTGATTCCTGAGTGCAGAGCCAGGAACCTCTGAGCTGCCCCAGAACAATTATTGGCTTCCACCAATTTCTCTGTTTGAGGTGCAAAAGCTTTTTTCCTTGTATATGAAGTCCTAGTATCTATCTTGCCCCACTCCACACCCCCCCTTCAAAAAATGCATAGAAAATTGTTCATGACTTGAAATTCTAAATTTTTTTTCTATTTTCATTCTTTAACAGGTTTCTGAGCATGAATTGAGGAACGGAAGAAGCAGAGCAGATGATTGGAGCAGCATTTGTTTCTCCCCAAATCTAGACGTTTTAGTTCATATGTACACTAGCCAGTGGTTGTGGACAACCATTTACTTGGTGTAAAGAACTTAATTTCAGTATAAACTGGCTCTGAGCAGCATTGGTGATGCTGTATCCTGAGTTGTAACCGCTGTAATTGTGAATATTAACTGAGATAGTGAAACTTGGTGTCCAGTTTTCTATTGCATTTTTTCAAGTGGAAAAGTTAACTAAATGGTTGACACACAAATTGGAGAAATTGTGCATATGCCAATTTTTTTTGTTTGTTTTGTTAAACCTTTTACTTTGAACTATAATGCTTTGAGATCTCATTTCAGAAGAATGGCATGAACAGTCTTCAGCCACAGTTGTGATGGTTGTAAATGCTCACAATTGTGCATTCTTAGGGTTTATCTATCCCTGGGTTTTGCAAGTTGTTCACTTAAAACATTCTTTAAGTGGTTGGCTTCTTGTTTGCAAGCCAGCTGATAAGGTAGCAACCAAAGATTCCAGTGTTTGAGCATATGAAAGACTCTGCCTGCTTACCTGTGCTAGAAAATAACAGCATCTAAAATGAAGACTTAAGAAAAAAACTTAGTGACTACTAGATTATCCTTAGGACTCTGCATTAACTCTATAATGTTCTTGGTATTGGTATTAAAAAAAAAACAGCATATTTGTCACACAGATTTAGTTAACATCTTACAACTGAACATGTATGTATGTTGCTTAGATAAATGTAATCACTGTAAACATCTATATGACCTGGGATTTTGTTTTTATTTTGAAATGGGAGCTTTTTTTGTTTACAAGTTCATTAAAAACTAAAAACTGTTTCTGTAAGGAAATGAGATTTTTTTTTAACAAAAATGCCTTGCTGACTCACTAAGAAATCAAAATTGCCCCACTTTTTTTTTTAATAGACTACTTTAAACCATTTGTTACATAATATCCTTTGCAAATAATTTTCGTTTTAATGTATTAATCTTTTTTCTTGGTTTTTATTTAAAACACTTTGAAGGGGAAAGGCATTCTTTCTCTTCACTTTTTTTTTAAAATAACTTGCAGAACTGCATCTGCCTAGTCTTGATATTGTAATCCCTGCCACAGCAGATTAATAGCTGGACTGATTTTGAGTAGAAATGAAAGCTTTAAAGGGTTTGGCTGTAAGATTTTTATTAAGTTTCATGTTAGTTGGTTTAGAGTAGATTGACACTTAACCCTTGTGAAGAGCATCCAGGCCAATGAGGTTCCTGTGATGGCTTACCCTCCCTAGCCCCATCCAGCTCTTTACGTTACCTGCCCGCCTCTCTCAATCAAAGGCTGTTTGTTTTTTTTCTGACCCTAGATAAAAGCTTATTGACAGTTCTTTAAACTGTAATTTAATCATTTATAGCATGTCAGGATTAAGTAAAAGGATTTGTCTGAAAATGCTGCCAGGAGTCTATTGTGTAAATGTAGGTATTTTGTAAAGTAGCCTTGAAGCTGTAAATTGGCACGTTCGGTCAGATTGTGTCAGGTTTTTAAAAAAGTTTTTTTTTTTAATTTGAAAACAACTTTAGCAATAATTCCAGGATTACCACATTTCTGCCATTGAAGGATATATTAGCACCGTCACACTGCAGAAAACTTAATGAGTGTGAACTTCGGGGATTGGCATCTTGGTTTCTTTTCTATCCTCCCATGTCAGTTAAGGTATTTGTTTCTTGACTAATAAACCCTTTGATACTTTTAGCCAGAAATCAGTCTCATAAAGCTATTTTTGAGTATAGTTTGTGTAAAATAAAAATGTTTGGCTTTGGTATTAACTTTCAAAGCTGAACTCCCTCTAGCAAGATATTTTTCAGTGCTTTTATTTACTATGCACTTAGACTATGCACTTTTTCTGAAATATTTTTGTAACACTTTTTTGTATTTTTGCCATTTGAAAAGGTTGTGGTGTAGTAGGTCTGTAATTAAGTTGTGGGTTGAAAACTGCTGTTAGCTTTGTAAATCAAAATTTAGGTGTTTTTGTCCTGGTATATTGTCATTCCATCTGCAGCTGGAGCTGGAATCCCATTGATCTTCTAGCTACCATTCATTTTCTTCACAAAAGAAGAATGTGAAATTCAGTGAATGATGTTACTAATCCTGTCGGGAGATGAATCTCATTTCACCAAAATTAAATTTATGTTTTTCCACTAAAATGATGATACAAGTTGAAGACACATCACTCTGAAATTGGAAGAACTCACCACTTAAGGCTCCACAGTGGCTTCCTCAGCTGAACTCTAGGTTACTACTCTTCCTTTGTTCACCCACTGAGGGTGCAGTTTTTTTAAATGTTGGGAGATGGCCATTCTAACTACTGTTGAATGTCTTGTTTTGGGAAGGTATGACAAGAAAATAAAAAGGAATCTATATGAAGGGAGAGACTGGTTATCTCCTCCCGTATGGTTGTGCTGATGCTCTTACGGCCTACAAATGGATTTTTGGAGAGTTGCTTTTATTTTCTTGCAAATACTAAGGATGATCTACAGCCTTTCTGCCCTGAGTGCTCCTGGTGTCATCAATGCCGACTTCCCTGTTTCTACTAGTTCTTGCAGTACTGTTGAGTATAAAGCCTAAATTCCGATTTAAAAGTAGCAGACAACTGGAGAGATAGTATAGGGATTAAGGCGTCAGCCTTGCGTACAGCCAATCCTGTCTCAGATCCCCCGCACCACATAACAAGCACCACCAAAAGTAATCCCTGAGCACTTTCTTGGTATGTGGCCCCAAAATAATAAAAATGCCCAGAGGACTTTATAGTTCAAGCCAATGAGCTAGTTTTGGTTCTCTAATAGTTAACAAAATCTGAAGATAGGCTCTTACAACTTAGTAGAGTGAATGAACTATGGGAGTTCTAGCTTCATTTTTTAGCTCGGTGCCTGAAGATTTAGCACTCCTTTCAGATAATTTTGGTCTTTCTGAGCCAGACTGATAAAGTGACAATATTCTGGGCTTTTGCAACTTTTAAAAATTATAGTCACGCGACCAAAATGTTAAGGTCTGTGAGATACAGTAAGTTTGCCAGCCAATCGTGTCTTGGATGTGCCCTCTGCTTCAAATGAGACAGTCCCTTCCTGTTACCGTTGTGCACAACATTTGAGAGACCCCTACTCCCTTCTTAGGATAAAGTTGTTATTTTTAGTATCCTCTTCAGACAGCCAAATACAGTAATGAATCAAATGTAAGTTAATATAATTGGGCGGTGTATTTGTTTTTAATCACAAGTGGCATATTGTTGGAGTATTTGTTTCTGGAAATGACTTACTAAAGCTATTCTAAGGGACATAAAAAGAGTCATGGAAAATATTGAGCAACAACGGCTATTAGAGTTACAGCTGTCCCACATATCATGTTGACACATAGCATGTTGATAGCTGAATACATTGTGTTTGAGATAGTGAATCCAGCTACGAGAATTCTACAGTGAGAACACACTCAGCAAGTTTAAGCTGTCCTGGAAATTCCCATTTAATTTTTCTGTTTAGTCCCAGCTGGGTTTTAGCCGGGTCACCAGAATTGGTTCATTCTACCTTTGTGCTGTTCAGCAGTGGAGCCTTGGCCTGGCTTAATCCCTGGCATCACAAAAAGAGGAGGAAGACCTTTACTACATGGTTAGTCTCTGGGAAAGATTTCTTTAGGAACTTCTGCATCCAAGTTGTCAAGTCAAAATTCTGAAAATTGTTTTAGGAATAGTGTCATGACTCAGTAGCTGAGTTAAAGCCTCTGGCTCTTTTGAAAACTTAAGCCAATAGAGGAGAAAACAGAGATGGTGTGGTCAACCCGGAAGTATAGTTCATTTCATACTTAAATGGTAATTTCTTTTGTCTAGCAATTTATAGCTCCAATGATTTTTTTTTTCCATAGGTAAATATTTGGATCCAGAAGAATTTAAAGATAATTGACCTGGTTTGGGCATCATGGTAAACTTCAAGTTTACTTTAGATGTTGACTAAGATAGCTTATTTAATAGCTCACTGTGTTGTTAGGATGAAATAGCATTTTATACCAAAATTGCAGATGCAGAGATTTCTGAAGGATAAGCATTGAGGGATGGGACGATGGTGCAGCAGGGTTAGAGCATTTGCTTTGTACACAGCTGATCCTGCTTTCATTCTCTCCACTGCATATTAATCCCAAGTAGTACAGGATAATCCCTGAGTGCAGATCCACGTGTAATCCTTACTGAACACTGCTGAGTGTGCCACAAAAAATAAACTTTCAGGTACTACAGTAATTACCTGAGAAGGGTATCCAGCTCAATCTTAATAACTTTGAAGAAAGGACAATGCCAAGGCAAATGTGGAAGCAAATAATTTACATGAAAAATTCCTAAATAGGTAGAGCATTGAGTATGACAAAATTTAAACTACAAATCCATTTAAGGAATGACAATTATGAACGGTTAAAATGCGTTCATAACAAGCACCGTGGTGTCTGACTCAAAGCCTAAATAAAGGGTTGGACAAAGTTAGGAATATCTGTGGAGGGGGTCTCGAAAGCAGGGATTGAGGAAAAGGTTTGGAGGCATTTAGTCTGGAGACCAGGATCATTCACAAGAGAAGAAAAGGCACTTGTCAAACCTGTAAATAGATGACTAAAACTAGCTGATGTCATGATTGAAGTTTACCTTTGGAACTTAAGTTTAGATAGAAAGCTGTGGAAAGGTTGAGATGGATCATCTGGTGGTGGTTAAAGTACATTATGTTACATCATGGGAAATAGAGATGAGTTATTTTGGCGCTCTTTTAGAGAATTGCCTTTCCAAGCCTCAGTTCTCCAGCTTTATAATTGAGTTACTACTATCCATAGTTGTATATAGTACACATCTAAAACACCTCCCTTGCACAAAGCTGACCTGGAGTCTCCCCGGCACTGCATTTTTTCTTTATCACTTTTTATATTATTTGGGGGGTGAACTGCACACCAAGCTGCTCAGAGTGTACTCAGCTCTGCCTAGGCAGGGACCACTCAGGCAGTGCTCAAGGGGTCACCCATAGTACGGGGTATCAGACCAGGGTTGACAGTGTGTGGGCAAGCACCCTACCTCCTAATGCTATTTGGGGGCCTATATATATATAGATATATATATAGTTTCAGAAACATGATTACAATAGCTTTGTTTTGTTTGGGAGGTCACCCAGTGATGTTCAGGGATTATTTCTGCCTCTGCATTCAGGAATTATGTTTGGGGGACTATCTGGTTTGCCAGGGATCAAACTCAGGTTGCTGCAGTCCTAGTAGTCATAAAGTTTATGATATTGACATTTCTAGTTACTGTGTTCCACCACTGACTCTTATCACCTCTATTTTCATCGTTGTTCCATTCCTCTGTTAATTGTATAATTCAAAGCCAAGGGTTTGCCTTTGTTTGGTACTGTTTCTCTGAGTCTGTTCCACAGATGAGGGAGAGCGTTGGTAATTTGTCCACCCTCTGACTTCACTTAACGTGATGCCCTCCGGTTCGATCTGCATTGCAGCACACTGCATGATTTCATCTTCAAGCTGCATCATATTCACTTGCGTATATAACAACTTCTTTATCCATTCATAGGCATTTGAGTTGTTTACATATTCTGACACACTGAGCATTGCAATGAACATTGTTGTCCATGTACCTTTTCAAATGTTTTTGTTCGGGGCTGCCTGAGAATCTCTGGGTCCTACAGAGGCTCTGTCCTTAACTTGGTGGAGTCATCGTGCTGTTTTGCTGAGGTTGAAGCAGATAACATTCCCACTAACAGTGAATGAGGGTATTTCCTGTTTCCTTGGGGGGAGGGGGTGTTTTGTTTGGGGGGCACATTTATAGATTTTGGATATTAGCCCTCTATCGGATGTGTGCAAATATTTTCAGCAGGGTATTTTTATTTTAGCCCATTTCTTTTGCCATAAAAGGGGTTTTACATTTGATATAGTCTCATTCATTTCTGTTAGGTTTATTAAAACTTCAAAACAAAAAATTGCAGGAATAGTTCTAATCTCCTTTAGTTAGTTCTCTTATAGAGATTATTCGGCAATTGTTAAATCTTTGCTTTACTTACCACTTGAACATTTGCTCAGTAAACTTTTTATTCACTTGAGATTAGGTTACAGAATCATGCCCCTTTTTGCTTAGTGTCAATTTTCCAAACAAGGACAAGTTCTTTAAAAAAAAAATTAGCGAATCACCGTGAGGTACAGCAACAGACTTGCAAACTTTCGTGCTTGCGCTTCAGTCATAAAATGATCGAGTACCCATCCCTCCACCAGTGCCCATTTTCTACCACCAGTGGTCCCAACATCCTTCCCACCACCACCACCCCCGTCCCATCCACCCCACCCCACCCCACCTCTGTGGCAGGGCATTCCCTTTTGCTCTCTCTGTCCTTTGGGGTGTTGTGGTTTGCAATAGAGACATTGAGTGGCCATTGTGTTTGATCCATAGTCTACATTCGGCATGCATCTCCCAACCCAAGCGGGTCCTCCAAACACCCTTTACTTGGTGTTCCCTTCTCTCTGAGCTGTCTTGTCCCCCAGCATGTGAGGCTGGCTTCCAGGCCATGGGACAAAGCTCCTGGAAGGACAAGTTCTTAATGGTTGTCAAAACAATGTTTTAGGGGTCCATTGGGTGTGGCTCAAGGTCAAATACAAGAGTTTGTTAATAGAAGCACAATTTTCTAGAGCAGTCTTCAGTTATCCTAATTTAGGGGGGTCCGTAGGGGGCACATCCAATGTGTAAGTCATCCGATGACTTACTCCAGGCTCTGTACTAAGGGATCACTCCTGACAGGCTTGGGGCACCATAAGAGATGCTGGGGATCAAACCTGAGTCGTTTGAATGCAAGGCAAATGACCCTACCCACTGTACTATCACTCCAACCCTGAATTACCCCAATTTCATAACATTGCCCTCCAAAATTATTTAGAATCAAAAAAAGTAATGTGCTTAGTTGTTCATGTATATAGTGCCTTTTAATTTGGAACTATTCCTTAATTTGTCTTGATTTTAGTATTTTGTGTGTATGTAATATTTTAAAACTTATTTTCCAGAAATGTTCTAGGAGCTTAGAAACTGCGGTACCTCAGAGGCAATGAGCAAATCTAGCACGCAGATCTTGATTTTGATAGAGAGGAGCAGTAGCTCCTTAATGAAGTGTCTGACTTGGACAAAGCCAACCTGGAGCATTCTGTTGCGCATTAAAGAAAGGAGCTGACTTGGGGCCAGAGATTATACAGTGAGGAGGGTGCTCACCTTGCACCCAGGTTCAGTCCCATTCATCCCATAAGTAATTCCCTGAGTACTGCCACTTGTGTCCCCAAAACAGACTAATCTGGGTTAGAGACACAACTCAAGAATCCATAATTTCTACAGGGACAGGGATCATCTAGGGAGAAAGCTCAAAGGGCTGGAGCACCAGATAACAAGTATGTTCTAGAGTCCCAACACCACTTGCTGTGGCCCTCACCCTTGGCAATGGGGAGAAAAGGAAGAGCTTGCTCTAAGTTTAAGTTGAGTGTCAGCTAATGAAAATTTTAAATGAGCAACAGAAGTTAATTTGCCTAAAGCAAGTGGTCTTTGACGGATCTCCCAGTGTGTTTTTCTTACTGAGCAGTTAGTATTTTACCCGACCTGGATGCTTGAGAACTATTAGAGCCCAGGCTGACACAAGTGGGGGAGCACGTGCCTTTGATGTGTGAGGCCCCAGATTCTAGCCCCGCACCAGATGACCCTCATAACACCACCAGTTATGGCCACCAGAAATATTTTTATATGTGATCTTTTGAGAAGGACCCCCCACCGCTGTGCTCAGTGGCTATTCCCAAGGCGTGCTTGAACATTGCTCCTGGCAGTGGTTGGCGGAGGGGGGCCATCAAGTACTGGGGGTCAAACCTGGGTCCCTCACAAAGCCTGTTGTTACCAGTGATTAGTCCATCCTAAAGGGTGTGAGGGCATGGATTTGGTCTCCAGCAACACAAAATCTAAGTATTAAAATCTTTTCGCCCTCAGTCGGAAAAGTACTGTAATTTTTCCCATTTAAAAGACTGGGATGCTATTTTATAGAATACAGACTTGAAATCCATATAGGCTTTTATTCGACAGTTCAAAAAAAAAATATGTACAAGGTTAATCCTTGTAAGGATTAGGAGACATGATGTTGATCCCATCAGAGGAAACCTTATAATTTTTTTCTTTTGTTTTCTAAGCCACACCAAGCAATGCTCCGGGGTTACTCCTAGCTCTGCACTCAGGAGTTCCTCCTGGCAGTGCTTGGGAGGCCAGTTGGGCTGCCAGGGACCAAATCCAGCTCAGCTGCTTGTATGGCAAGCACCTGACCCACTGTCCCGTCTCTCCAGTCTCTGGAGAGAACTATTTGAGACAAGTGGATGCGTGGTTCAGTCCTTTTTGTAGAGACAAGTGTAGGACCTGTTAAAAATTTTTGTTTCTTTTTATTTATTTTTAATCTAGAGGTAGAGGTTATTCATTTAAACTAAATTGAGTTACAACCCAGCCACTTAAGAGTGATTGGCATATGGGCATTATAGGGTTAAGGTGCTTCCTTTGTACACAGTTCACCTATGTTCAGTCCCTAGCACTGCATATGATTTCCTAAGCTCTGCCAGGAGTAAATCCTGAGCACTGAGCCAGGAGTGGCCCAACCTCTTCCCTTCTTACAAAAAATTATATATATATATATATATATATATATATGACAGGCCTCACACATGAAGGTACCGGCAGAGGAACCCAGGTGTGTGTAATTCCATCAACAGCACCCAGAGACTTAAAAGCAAGCTCCCAGAAGCACGCACCATATCTTGTAGCCTACTTCTCCCTCTGGGAGAAACTGGCAAGCTTCTGAGAGTTTCCTGCCCACATGGGACAGCCTTGCAAGCTTCCCATGGTGTATTCATATGCTAAATCCAGTAACTAGCTGGATCTCATTCCCCTGACCCTGAAAGAGTCTCCAGTGCAACATCGTTGGGAGGGCCGAGTTGAGAGAGACTTCTAAGATCTCAGGGAAAGGACAAACGGAGAGGTTACTGAGCCTGCTCAAGAAATTGATGATTAACGGGGATTTCGTGATTCATATATATAATACAGTTTTCCATAAAGAAGATCCTGAATTCATTTTGCAGAGAATTGAATTGGAGGAGGTAGTTTTTAAGATTTAAGATAGTTTTAGGAGGGCAGCCTTAATGAAATCCTAATCCAATGATTGGAGTTTTGGGTTTTTGGTTTTTGGGGTGGTGTTGGTGTTTTTTTTTTAATCATTTATTTGCGCTATTGTTCAGCCTCTTAACAGCAAATAATTGAGGGGTTTTTTTCTTCATTTTCTTGAATATCAGCTGACAAAGCTCCCCAAAAATGTATAGTTGTAATCAAAGTTCCCACACAGACCAAATAGTACTTCTCAAGGTACAAATGAGACCAGGATTTGGAGAGATACGACAGTGGGTAAGGTACTTGCCTTGCACTTGGCTGACCCAGGTTCAATCCCTGATAGCACGTATAGTCCCCAAGCACTACTAAGAGTGATCCCTAAGTACTCCTGGATGTGGCTCCCAAATTTAAAAAAAAAAAAAATGAGACCAGGGGCTGGAAAGATAGCTCAGTGCATAAACAAGGCCAGAGTTCAATCCCTGGCTTGGACTCCACCCTCCAGCTTTCAGCTGGGAGTAGCCTGAGTATCACTGGGTGTGGCCAAAATATGACTATTAATGCAAAGCAATTTAAGTGCAGGTGCAGGTGGACTTAAGACACAGTATCTAGGGATCAGAGAGTACAGTAGGTAAGGCCTTGCATGCCACTGACCTGGGTTCAATCCCTGGCTTCTATATGGTCTCCAAGCTCACCAGGAGTAATTGTTGAGTGCAGAGCCAGAAGTAACCCCTAAGCATTGCTGGGTATGGCCCCAGAACAAACAAGAACATCTAGGGGCTGAAGAGATCACAGCAGGTAAGGCACTTGCCTTGTGTGTAGCCAATCTATATGTTCCTCCGAGCACTGCCAGGAGTGGCTCCCTGAATAAGCCCTGAGCAGTGCTGGATGTGGCCCCAAAACAACCCCCAAAAGACCATATCGAGTTCTTTACAAGTGTGGTTGTAAAAGCTTCTGTTTTACAACTTTTGAAGCAAGTCTATAGCATGAGGGTTTTATAGATTCGGCTATGTTTGTGTTCACTGGAGGGGGTCTCTGCCCCTCAGTAGATTATAGCCTAATGCCATTTATGGAATAGAAAGGATGGTAGGACAGTGTTGCATTCCTCAACATTACCATATTATGCTTGTCATGTGGATAATGCAGAAAATAAAACCATTTGAATGAGCTTGAAAACAATTTTTGAGGGACCCCACACAGCCCTCCATTGGTTCTCTGCCAATGACAGTGACACCAGCCTTGATGACCAAGTGCCATATTTGATATTTGGGACTGGAAGAAAAGGGGGAGATGAATATTTTTAGAAATCACTCAACAGTTTCTAAGTAAATATATTTTTTTCATTGAAGACTGCCTCGTGCTGGCATGCGACTATTTAATGGTTTAGTATAGATTGAGACAAAGTGAAACAAATTGTCCTTAACATCATGTATTGTTGTTGCCACGGAAAAAGGGTACTTGAGACAATTTTTTTTTAATTTATGGCCACTCTGCTCCCTACACAATGGTAGGAGGGAGAGGAAGGAAGTTAGTTCTACACAAACAGTAATGGGGAATAATTTTTCTTCCAAGTTGGTTAACAATTCCCCAACTCTCAAGTGCTGGACATTGTACTACTCAGGAATGCCGAAGGATTCTTAGGAGACTGCAACATGGTCTTGATGGAAGTGGTCTTGACTACAACATGGAGTGATGGAAAAGAGATGATTGAATTGGTTTTTGAAGAATGGGGGGGGGTCACTGAACAGAGAAGACTACCCCCTCTCTGAGTCAACTTATCTCAGAAGAATCAGCAAAACACCCTCCTGAGTACAGGGGTACAGCCTGGCTCCCTTAGTGTAACGTTAGGTACCAGCAAAGCCCAGAGTTTCTCATTGTCAGGTATGAGAGTACCCTGAATAGCAAGCCCGTTTTACCAAAGTTGGTATAACACAAGTCTACATGAATTCCCTTCCAGATAGTCCCTCTCTGAAGACAGTTTTATTCACCTAAAAGTTGCATTATCCTAACAAGGATATCCAAAGTGATGGATACTATCATGAATAGGAATGACAAGGAAGAGTATTAGATTAGGGACATGGTGTGGGGGGAGAGGTGGGTGGCTGGTCGTGTGCATAAATTTTCTGTCAGCCAGGAAAAAAGCCTCCTCAGGGAATTTTGCTACTTGGAATCCTGGAGATATCCAGTCTTGTGCATTTCTTGTGCTCAGAGGTCACCCCCAGCATGCATAGGGGGTCACCTAGTGCTGGAGATTGGACCCAGGCTTCCCACACAGAAAGACTGTGCTGGCCCCAATCATGGGGTTTTAGTTTCCAGATACCAAATTGGGGGAAAGGAAAGGAAAATAATGAGACTTTGGATACACAGTAAAATGAATGAAAAAATTTTTTTCTTTGAAGTGTTAGGGATCAAACCGGGGTCTGATACATAGAGGAGATATGTGCTCTACTGCTGAGATCAGAGATTCTTGAGAGTCTTTGTCTTTGGGCACAGACGTTGCCTCTTTCCTTCCTCACTCCTGCAGGCCAAATCTTCAATCTTCCATCTTCCTTCGTCTGTCAGCTCACAGGGCAGGGCTGATAGTGATACTTGAGGCACACAGTAGTGACCTTTAGTTCTAGTACCCAGGGACGGGAATATTGATCAGTGCAGTGCCCGGGGATTTTGATAATGCAGGTTTCAGCCTACAGATATTACAAAAGTTAGGGTGCCTGGTGCTTATTTGTGTGTGTGATATTGTTTTAATCTTTAGACCATGTGGGGATCCAGGGATCAAACCTGGCCTGTTGCATACAGAGCAAGCGCCCTACCTTCTGTGCTATTTCTCCGGTCCCCAGGATTTCATTTTCTATCAAAACTAGTTCTCAGGGTGCTGGGGAAATAGCTCAGTGCTTGAGTACTTGACTTACATGTATAAGGCCTGGGTTTAGTTCCTAGCTCAACACACATACACAAATAAGTTCTCTATGAATTCTGTGAAGTCCCACATTTTAAATAACTAAGATATAGGATCAGAAGTACCCTAGCCAGAGAATTTGAATTTTTCGATTGACTTTTGCAAACTAGGTGGGTCCCGGAGAAGATACCCACAAAGCCAGCAATACCCTTAAGAAGGGACCCGAGGCTGAGATCTCCAAGCCTGCTTGGATCAGGACTGGGCCTCTTCCACCCAGATCCTCCATTTTCCAGTAGCTAGGCAGTCACACCCACAAACTGCCCCCAGTGCCATATAATCCCATTAACAGCCAACATCCAGAGACCAAGCTCCCGGAAGGATATCTGATAGCCTAATTCGCCCTCTCAGAGAATCTGGCAAGCTACCAAAAGCTTCCTGTCCACACAGGAGAGCCTGGCAAGCTCCCTGTGGCCTATTCATATGCCAAACACAGTAACAATGATGGGTCTCATTCTCCTGACCCTGAAAGAGCCTCTACTGCTGTTAGGAAGGGTGAGTAAAGAGAGCTGCTAAAATCTCAGGGCTAGGATGAATGGAGACGCTACTGAGCCCACACCAGCAAATCAACGATCCCTGGGATGATAGTGATAATGACAGTGACCCTTAAGAAGACCAAGAAAGAAACTGTTGGTTAGTTGTCAATCAGCAAACTGCAGATTGCTGCCACACATGAATTTGAAAATCACGGATTTTCCTTCCAAGTTACTTCTTCATGTTAACTCGGTGGCCTTCCCCTCCCAGCTGCACCAAGGCTTCCTTAAAACTTCGGTAGGATGATACTGGAAGCAGTGACACCCACGAAGAGCCATAGGAGAGTGACTAATATTGCTCTGCTCCTCCATACAACGTGGTGGGACTTCGGGCCCAATCAGCAAAGGAGGATTAGCGTGGAGAGCTGAGGGCAGCTCTTTTTCAGGTCCTTGGTCACGGTGTATTTGCGAGTACATCTGTGGGGCAGTTTGGCAGCGCTGGCTCTGCTGTTACCACCCTCGGGTGTGCTGTGCAGACCTTTCAGAAAGGCAGATCCTGAAGCTGGTGAATTCCAGCTCTGGCATGGGCTCCTCGCCTCTTTTTCAGGGCTTGTCACGAAGGAAAACAAACCATAATGTGTCCCCGGTTGCTAGGAAATACATAAACACACTAAGAAATAAGCTGCCTATCTGTGAGGGTTTAGCATTGCAACTTTCCGGTAAATGAACC
Organism: Sorex araneus; assembly: GCF_027595985.1. NCBI lineage: Eukaryota > Metazoa > Chordata > Mammalia > Eulipotyphla > Soricidae > Sorex > Sorex araneus. The sequence continues at coordinate 46,989,169 of NC_073307.1, read as the reverse complement.
ACAGCTGTTTGAGGGCCTTTGCCAGACTCTACCCGTGTCCACCTTTGGCCTGCAGGAGTGAGGAAGGAAAGAGGCAACGTCTGTGCCCAAAGAAGCTTCATGGGATCTTTTTCCCCTCCTTGTTTTGGGAGTGACCGAAGGTGACCGGTAAAATAGCAACTGAGTTTGAATATGGACCAGTACTGTATTAGCCTGCTGCGGGCGCCGCTGTCCGTGCTGGTCATCAGATGCATTTGTGCTTAGTTCAGACCCTGCATTTTCTCTCTCTTTGACCTAAACAAAAATGCTGACTTCTTAAATTCAAAACTTTTTTGTGTCGGGGCCATACCTGTTGTGCTCAGAAGTACTCCTGGTTCTGTGCTCAGAGGACCATGAGGTATGAGGAATCCAATGGAGGCCTCCTACATGCTTTGTGTGTATTCAGCTCATTGAGTGCGCATGCTCGCTTTCTGTCTCTGTCTCTGTCTCTCTTGTCTCTCTCTGTCTGTCTCTCTTTGTCTCTCTCTCCCCCCACTCTCTCTCTCACTCTCAGTTTTTGAGGCCACACCCAGCAGTGCTCAGGGGTCATTCTTAACTCTCTGCACTCAGAAATCACTGCTGGCAGTCTCTGGGGACCATATGGGCTACTGGAGATGGAACTTGGGCCAGCTGTGTGCAAGGCAAGCACTCCACCCCTTGTACTATCACTCTGGCCCCATTGATGAGCTGTCTCTCGGGCTCAAGACTCAAAGCTTCGACATGACCCCCTCATTAGTGTTGCCCCCAAAAGGAATCAACAAAAACCTCTCTCCCTACTTCACCATTCAGCTTCGTGAGAATAGAATCGCAGCTCTTTCATTGTAAAGGAATGTTACCAATATTTGATCGAGGACTTGGAACTGTGTGATTTAAACGTGATCTCAACGGCTGGAGAGATGGCTCAAAGGCTTTGCTCAGCACAGGCTTTGCGTTGTTACATGCTTTGCAAGCAGGAAGTTCAGGTTCAAGGCGCTGGGATGGAGCTCTGAGTCCAGAGCCGGAAGTAGCCTTGGGAACAGCCGAGTATGGCCCCAACACCAAAGTTTTCCAAAGGATGGCGTTACAGGGCTAAGTCTGATCATTTCAGTTCTTTCTCTTTCTCCAAACTTGTGTCCTTCTATAGACTTTAAAACTAAAATGTGGGGTTGGAGCACAGCGGGTAGGGCCTTACACGCGGCCAACCCGGGTTCGATTCTCAGCATTCCATATTGTCCCCTGAGCACCGCCAGGAGTAATTCCTGAGTGCAAAGCCAGGACTGACCCCTGTGCATTGCCAGGTGTGACCCCCCGCCAAAAAAAAAAAAAAGAAGCAAAAAAAAAAACAAACTAAAATGCTTTCTTATGTTTGTCCATTGCTCAAGGAAAATCTCATCCCTTTTGCTAGGAACAGACCAATCGACAGTGCATCCTCCAGTCGGGCTAGAGACTGGTCCCGTCTTAACCTGAGATGTGCTTTAGGCGTTTCTCCCTCTGGTGAAACCCAGGTGCTCGTGCTTCATCCTCCCCCACCCACCCCACCCCCCCCCTCTCTCTCACACACACACACACACACACACACACACACATACATACATTCCTCCAAGTAACTAAGTAACCAAGTAACTTTCTTTAAATAAAGCTACTAAAAGTCCATGGAAAAATGACTTGAAACTTGGCTAGGGGATTTAGCTTTAGGTTGCCTGTGTGAGGCCCTGGGTTTGACTCCTGTGCTATAAAGAACAGCTTAGCTGGCTCTGACTCCAGGGTGTACTTTTACTCTGCTCACATTGCATACCTTGTGATTGACCACATCCAGTGTGGGGGACAGGGCCCTCAATCTGGCTTTTGTGCAGCTTGAGAACCCAGGTCAGGCAGGGGCCAGCAAATAGCAAGGCTGACTCACCATTGTCTACAAAGGAGCTTAAGACTTTACTCCTTTCCCCACACTTCCTGCAATTCTTTCGGTGAATGAAAACTTCTATTGAAACACAAAATCAATCCCTTCCCAGTCAATTTGAAGATTTATTAGCTTATTAAGTGATTCCTGAGTTGGGCAGCGCCCATCTAACAAACAGAAGGACGCTCCACGGAAAGAAGCAAAGGGCAGGACTCTGCAGCGGAGCATTTCCAGAAGGCAGAGTGTCTATCGGTACTTCACAAGGCTAATCAGAGGCTTCCTGGAGCTGAAGTGGGGGTGTGGAGCGGGAGCCGAAGTGCTGTGGGGAGGGCGTGTGTCTTGTCACACAGCCCACCCAGGTCCCATCTCCCGCATCCCATATGGTCCCCTGATCCCACCAGGAGTGATCCCAAAGTGTAGGGCTAGGAGTAAGCCCTGAGCACCACCAAGCATGGCCCCCAAACCAAAACAAACAAAAAAATGCCAGGGTCCAGCAAGTTGCCATCCCCCCTCCAAAAAAAAACCAAGCAAATACAAGTAATGGGGCAAAGAGATAGCATAGCGGGTAAGCATTCGCCTTGCTTATAGCCAATCTGCAATGGCATCATTAGATTGTGTGTTTTCTATTGTTGGTAACAAAGAGCATATGATGTTGCACGGTTGCGGAAGCGGCAGCCCAGATTTGGAATTCTGGTATTAAGTCCAGAGGTATTTCTTCCAGCAGCCACTGCATTCTGAGATTGGTTTCTGTGGTGCTGGGATCATGGCTGTTCAGGAGCGGAGGAGCTGTACATGGGCGACCGCTCAGGGTCTCATTTGGGCAGGAGGCAGGACCGGTTCTGCCTCCCCCATTGCAAGATTCCCCATGTATCCCATCCCTTGGCCTTTTCCCCCCTGGACAGCTTGGTGACCGCCACCGTTCAGAACCAATTGGACAGAGAGGTAGGAGTTTCCTTAGTTTTATTTTTTTTGTTTTCTGTACCTGTGAAACTATCTCTTCACCCCACTCTTTTTTTTTTCTGGATCATACCCAGAACTGCATAGGGGTTACTTCTGGCATGGTGCTAAGTGGATATGGGGGTGAGTATTGCTCCCCAGAGGGGCCAGGGACTGAACCCAGGACTCCTGCAATGCAAAGCATGTGCTACAGCCCTTTGAGCAATCTCCCTGATCCCAAGATGTTGCCTTTGAGGTTTAAGAATGCATTTTCATATTCATTGACATTGAGTAAACTGAGGCTCAGAAAGGAGGCACTGACCATACAGGGCCCACAGGGCAAGTCGGAAGCTCAGTGACTTCTTCTTCCCTAAGCTTGTTCTGTGTTCTTACTTGGATCTTGGTCAGAGCAGGGTGGGGAAGAAGGTTCTCATCTCTCCCAAAACAAGGGGGTAGGAACTAGATAAGAGTTTCTGAGCGAAGCAAAGTGTGGACGGTCATACTGTGGTTGCTGCAACTGATTTAGATTTTTGCCTTCACCTTCATTTGCTCACATGTCCTATAAAGACATTTGAAAATTAGTGAGGTGGTGGAATGGCATATCTTCTTGGGCCGAGGGATAAGACAGGGCACTATCTGTCCTATTGCTCCGGGTAGGGGTAGGATGCTCGCTTGCGTGCGGTTGACCTGGGCTCAATTCTTGACATTCAATATGGTTCCCCGAACCCCACCAGGAGTGATCCCTGAGCACAGAAACAGGAGCAAGCCCTGAGCACAGCTGGCTGTGGCCCAAAAACAAAAACAAAAAACAAAACAAAACAAAGCATATCTCTTTGTATATTGTAAAATGGCTATCTACTTTTTAACAATTTTCTTTTAATTATAGTGATAGTTGCAAAAGTTACGCTCGGTGTTCCTGCCGGGGGCTGTGCACTATCTCTCCTGGATACCGTGAGAACCCCGTTTTGAATTTTCTGCCTTTAATTACATTCCCATGTTAGGGGATCCACAAAAGACAGATGCGGTGTGTTCCTTCCAGCGAGACTGTGGCTCTGAGGGGACAAGGAGGCACAGCCTTGGGGCCCTGCCTGCCGCTGTCCTTTGAAAGCAGCAGATGGCCCTGAGAAACAGTACAGCGAGGAAGATACTTGCCTTGCATGTGGCTGACCCCAGTTCAATTCCTGGCACCAGATCTGGTCTCCTGAGCCCTGCCTGGAGTTAGCCCTTAATACAAAGCCAGGAGATAAGCTGAGAGCGCAGTTAGATATGACTGGGGGCGGGGGTGGGGGGATACACAAACACAGGCTCATCAGAATTTTTTTTTTTCTTTTTGGGTCAGACCCAGCCATGCTCCAAGGTTACTCCTGGCTCTGCATCAGGGACTACTCCTGGCAGTGCTTAGGGAACCATATGGGAAGCCAGGGATTGAACCCGGGTCTGCTACCAAACACCCTACCTACTGTACTATCACTCCAGCCCCAGAAAAATAATTTTTAACTTTATTTAAACATCATGGTTTACAAAGTTGTTCCCAATACAGTTGTTATGGGTATCCAGCGTTCCAACACCAACCCCACCACTGGAGTGATCTTCCCTCCACCACTATCCCCAGTTTCGCAACCATCGACTAAGCTTACCCCCTTGTTGTTACTGTTTTTGGCATATCGAATACTCCACGGGTAGCTTGCCAGGCTCTGCCATGTGGGTGGGATACTTTTGGTAGCTTGCCGGGCTCTCTGAGAGGGACGAAGGAATCAAACCTGGGTTGGCCCCGTGCAAGGCAAACGCCCTACCCGCTGTGCTATCGCTCTGGTCCTTAGCGGGCACAAAACATTTTATATTGCTAGTTATAACTAAAAGGCTAATGGAATTATCAAAGACAATTGAGTGAAATAAAAGTTGTGAAGATTGGGGCTGGAGCGATTAGCTGGAGTGATAGCAGGGCGGGTAGGGTGTTTGCTTTGCATGCGGCCGACCTGGGTTCCATCCCCGGCATCCCATATGGTCCCCCAAGCACCGCCAGGAGTAATTCCTGAGTGCAAAGCCAGGAGTAACCCCTCAGCATCGCTGGGTTGTGACCCAAAAAGCAAAAAAAAAAAAAAAAAAAACAGAAACAAAACAAAAGTTGTGAAGATTGTTTTCTCTCACTCTGGGGTCGTAAGTCCTTGTCTGGGGATTGGCTAGCTATTTGTTGCTCGTTGAGCCTCTGTGTTATTAGTTTTGTTGAGCTTAGTTGGTGTCTATATTACTTTCCCATCTAATTTTGGTGTGCTCCTACAGCCATGTGGTCCAGAAACTTCAGGAGCGGTAGAACTGATATGGCAGTGGCTTCGGGATATGGGTAGGGCTGCTAGGACTTCCGGAAGTATGAGGGGGTGAGGGAGTGCCTGCCCCCCACTCAGAGAAAACTCCAGAGTTCTCAACCTGAAAACCAGTGTATCTGCAATTTTTTTTTCTTTTTGGGTCACACCCGGCGATGCTCAGGGGTTACTCCTGGCTCTGCACTCAGGAATCATTCCTGGCGGTGCTCAGGGAACCATATGGGATGCTGGGAATCAAACTGGGTCCACCATGTGCAAGGCAAACACCCTACCCTCTGTGCTATCGCTCCAGCCCCTGTATCTGCAATTTTTATGGTTTGGTGTCTCTGCAGAGATTCGCCGTGAAGCAGTGGAGTTGGGCTATTGGTGTGGCAACAGCTGTGGGTGGGCGCCGGCATTTGGGGACTCAGGCTGCCCGCCCCCCCTTCCTGAGTTTTTAGCTGGAAAATCAGTGTTCCCATGAATTTTAGCAGATTGTTTCACATCTCTTCCAAGATTTAGTTGTGAATCTGTAGAGCCGGGCTGATGGGTGGGTTGACGTGGCCTGTCATCAGAGATCTAACACACCATTCCTTTTTCTCCTAGAACTTCTATTTCCATTCCACCTTCTCCACAGAGTTCATTTTCATGCTCTAATGTCTGAATGATGGCCACGTTGCTTGTCTTTGCCACAAAAATATTTAAATTCCACTCTCAGTTTTGAATTTGGTGTGACCACGTAGGCAGTGAGATCAGGGAGTCTTGGTCATGTACTTTGGGAAATAATAAAATTTAAGGTGAGTGTCTAGCCCTGCAGTAGCCCAAAGACCTGCTTCAGAATTTGACATGCAAATCGAAAGGGCCTTGAAAAAGAAAAACTAAGGCACCACCCAGATGCAGAAATCGAAAAACCCCACCCAGAGAAGGGTGGATCCCTCGGAAAAGGAGAAAACTACAGAGGAATCTAGGACTGGAGCGATAGCACAATGGGTAGGGTGTTTGCCTTGCACATGGCCAACCTGGGTTCAATTCCTCCATCCCTCTCGGAGAGCCCGGCAAGCTACCGAGAATATCCCGCCCGCACAGCAGAGCCTAGCAAGCTACCCATGACATATTCGATATGCCAAAAACAGTAACAACAATTCTCACAATGGAGACGTTCCTGGTGCCCACTCGAGCAAATTGATGAACAACGGGACGATAGTTCTACAGTGTTACAGAGGAATCTATGAGATTAGGAAGGGACCATCAAAGCTTTCTGTGACAACACCCAGATTAATTTTTCTGCAGACAAAACTAAAGAAAAACTTATTTGGAAGAACTGTATGAAAGCTGCTCCCAAAAGCCTTTTGGGGCTTGCTTGTTAAGCCGAGGTTCTCCCTTAAATGTATTTGGGGCCGGAGTGATAGCATAACGGGTAGAGCATTTGCCTTGCACACAGCAGACCCGGGTTCGATTCCCAGTGTTGCATATGGTCCCCTGAGCCCTGCCAGGAGTAACCCCTGTGCACGACTGGGTGTGACCCAAAAAGAAAAAAAAAATGTATATCTTGCTTGTTTCTCTGTCTCTTTGCGAAGAAAGGCAACTTCAGCACAGAGTGGCCTCCTGGAGGTGACCCTGTGAAAGCCACGGTCTGTAGTGACCTTTTCCTCTCACTGCCCCTCGACAGCAGAACATAATCTTAGAGGAAGACTCGCTGAGCACTCTCTTGGTCAGCTCCTGACCCACTGACAAAAAGCCCTCACACAAATACCATAGTCAGCAGACCCTCCACGACTGGGGGACGCCTGCCCCCACTCACTGAGGTCCACATTTTTGTTCACGTTTAAGCCCACTTGGATTCCTGTCTGTAAGAGAACATTGGGTTTGTCCTTTCAGCCTTGCTACAGGGAACTTAGGTTTATCAGGTTACACCCATCACAGTGCTCCTGAGACACTCCCATTCCTTTATCTGTAAACTCTTCTCTGCATCCTCCTTCCCAACCAGTTAATCACCTTTTCCCTAGTGAGATTCTGTTATCTTGTAAGATTAGATCCTTCTAAGGACTCTGAACTTGAATTGTAAGTTAGTGTCTTCTGCATAGTTTACCTTAAAGCAATGTCCTTTCTGTATGGACACAGGAAGACAGTTAATATTATGCTTTGTAACTTGGGAGTTGATTGACTCCAATAATATTTACTCCTGGGCATCTGCTTTCTCAACTCAGTTGCCCTTAGTTCCTAGCACCCCAAAAGCAGGGTCCTGACGAGGGACGGAATAGACCCAGGGCAAGCTGTGAGCTACCCTGGTATCGAAATGGGCCAGGCCAAAGCGCCACAATACTCAACTATAAATTGAGAGCATGGTCATAGACAAATGCTGTCATGATCCAAAAGTAACGACGAGAGTAGGACCCTGCTGGGTTGGGAAGACTAACCTGGCCTGAGGACTGTGGTCTAGAAAATATAGTGAGATGTCCTCAGAAAGAACTAAACTTTGGGGCTGGAGCGATAGCACAGCAGGTAGGGCATTTGCCTTGCACGCGGCCGACCCGGGTTCTAATCCCAGCATGCCATATGGTCCCCTAAGCACCGCCAGGGGTAATTCCTGAGTGAAGAGCCAGGAGTAACCCCTGTGCATCGCCGGGTGTGACCCAAAAACAAAAACAACAACAACAAAAAAGAAAGAACCAAACTTTAAGTTTGATACATCGCATACTGTGCTCATACAGAATGACATTTCTAGAAACATTTGAAGTAGATTTGCTACAACTATGTAAGTGGATTACTAGCTGAGGAAAGAAGAAAGCGATACACCCTTGTTTGGATCCCACCCTTGAGCAGATCTCCTAGTAATCTCCTTAGATGAGATTTTTGTCCTTGAGGAGTGGTCTTACCTCTCTGTTGATTTGTTAATGTTCCGACCCACCTTTATGTTACCGCCCTATGTAATCGCTATATAAACTAAGACTATAAGATCTGGAGGGGGAGAAGCAGAAGGGGAACGGAGATTGGAATAAACTGCAATTGATACCGACCAGCCTGGCACTCTCCTTCCTTCACCTGCCCATCTCCATCAGCCTCCCTGGGGTGGGGGAAGCGGCGTGAGACTACCGAACGCAGGCGGCGGGAGAGATAGAGCCCTGCTGCCCCTTTTGTGAACACACACCTGCCCATCTTTGACCCTGTCCATCAGGTTAGGTTTCCCCAGATTCTCCCACCAGTTTGCTCCCATTCCTGTGAAGAAGGCGCCAGCATCAGAGTGGGGCGTGCTGGGACTCCCTCAGCTGTGCTCCGGGACCAGCAGGGCTTCCTCTTCACACCGGCCAGGCCTCCTGAGGCGGGGGCTGGTGGAGAGTGACATCACCTACATTGCACTGTCAACCCCACGCAGGCTGGCGCCCTGATCTTCCAGGACACTCAGTTCCCGCATCTGATTCACTGCAGGCCAATTTTTGTTTACTCCCTGCTACCTAGGAGCAAAGGGAAGGCTAAAACTTTACTGTGTTTAGAACAGGCCTGACCTGTTGGTTGTTGATCAATGTTGATCAATGTTGATCATTGTTAGGGCCATTGTTGCTATCCATGAGGAAGACAGTTCCCAGGAGATTGGTCCTTGTGGGTCCCTGTTGACCATCTGGAAAGCTTCCTCACCACCTCAGGGAATAGACTGGGTGAGGTGAATTTTTGAGAGAACTCTGTGAAAATTCGGAATTCCACCTGGGTTGATATTCAAGACTTAATTGGCTCTCTTTTTTTTTCTTTTTTTTCTTTTTGGGTCACACCGGCGATGCACAGGGGTTGCTCCTGGCTCTGCATTCAGGAATCACCCCTGGAGACATTGAGGGGACTATATGGGATGCTGGGAATCGAACCCGGGTCGGCCGCATGCAAGGCAAACGCCCTACCTGCTGTGCTATTGCTCCCGCCCCCTAAATGGCTCTCTTAAATAATTCGTGAATCTGCAAGAAATTGTCCAAAGTGGAAGATTTTTATAATTAGAAGGTACAACAGTGGGCCGGAGCAATAGTACAGCGGGTAGGGCATTTGCCTTGCATACGGCAGACCTGGGTTCAATCCCTGGCATCCCATGTGGTCCCCCAGCACTGCCAAAGTAATTCTGAGTGCAGAGCCAGGAGTAGTCCCTGAGCATTGCCGGGTGTGACCCATAAAGAAAAGGAAAAAAAAAAAAAGAAGGTGCAACATGTCATGACTAAAATAAAAGAGGACCAGAGAGATAGTGGACAGTGCCAGCGTTCAGCCACTAGCACTGCAGCTGCACTTTGAGCCAGACACTCCATAAGATCCCCTGAACTCAGAGCCTAGAGCACCCCCAGCCTAACCTTCACCAAAAAAAGCAAAGAAAGAAAAAGACTATTTGAGGCAAAGCTACGTTCCCTTGGGGGTTGCTAAGTCAGGAGATTCCAGATTGTTCAGTTAGAATTTCCACTCTGGGGAGAGGCTGAAACTGCAGTTAGGGGAGGGATCACGTCTGGCTGGAACTCAGCATGAAGGGTTCCACGGGGGGCTGTTGTTCCTCCTCCTCCTCCTCCTCCTCCTCCTCCTCCTCCTCCTCCTCCTCCTCCTCCTCCTCCTCCTCCTCCTCCTCCTCCTCCTCCTCCTCCTCCTCCTCCTCCTCCTCCTCCTCCTCCTCCTCCTCTCCTCCTCCTCCTCCTCCTCCTCCTCCTCCTCCTCCTCTCTTTGGGTACGTCTGATGGTGTTCAGGGTCACCAACCCAGCTCCATTTCAGAGGTGATCCTGGTGGTTTCAGAGGACCATGCAGTGCCAGGGATCAAACCTGGGGATATAGCATGCAAATCATACACTCCAGCTCATTGAAATTACCTTCCTTCCTTCCTTCCTTCCTTCCTTCCTTCCTCCCTCCCTCTCTCCTTCCTTCCTTCCTTCCTTCCTTCCTTCCTTCCTTCCTTCCTTCCTTCCTTCCTTCCTTCCTTCCTTCCTTCCTCCCTCCCTCCCTCCCTCTCTCCTTCCTTCCTTCCTTCCTTCCTTCCTTCCTTCCTTCCTTCCTTCCTTCCTTCCTTCCTCCCTCCCTCCCTCCCTCTCCTTCCTTCCTTCCTTCCTTCCTTCCTTCCTTCCTTCCTTCCTTCCTTCCTTCCTCCCTCCCTCCTTCTCTCCTTCCTTCCTTCCTTCCTTCCTTCCTTCCTTCCTTCCTTCCTTCCTTCCTTCCTCCCTCCCTCCCTCCCTCCCTCCCTCCCTCTCTCTCTCTCTCTCTTTCTCTCTTTCTTTCTTTCTCTCTTTCTTTCTTTCTTTCTTTCTTTCTTTCTTTCTTTCTTTCTTTCTTTCTTTCTTTCTTTCTTTCTTTCTTTCTTTCTTTCTTTCTTCCATTTTCCTTCCTCCTCCCTCCCCTCCCTCCTTCCTTTCCCCCCTCCCTCCCTCCCTCCCTCTCTCTCTCTCTCTCTTTCTTTCTTTCTTTCTTTCTTTCTTTCTTTCTTTCTTTCTTTCTTTCTTTCTTTCTTTCTTTCTTTCTTTCTTCCATTTTCCTTCCTCCTCCCTCCCCTCCCTCCTTCCTTTCCCCCTTCCTCCCTCCTTCCCTCCCTTTCTTCCTTCCTTCGTTTTTCCCAATAGGTGGATGGGCTTAGAAGGTTGAGGCCTTATCTCCTTACGCTACTGTCCCCCTGGGAACAGGAAAGGCCCCATGGCTAGGCCCATGCTGGCAGGGAAAGTGGGCCAACGGGCTGCTTTGCTCCTTCAGACCCACCCAGCCGGTTTCCACCACGCTTCTCATGGGCAGGTGGGGTGGTGCCCAGGCTGCGGGTGAGTCAGAGCAGCTGCGTGTCTGGGCAGCTGTTAGCCCTACCTGCCTGGTGACGGCGATCCCGGGGCCAGCTGGGAGAGCCATCCTTGCCGGGTGGGCTCCGGGAAGGGCCTGCTCTGGCTGGGGGTTCTGTTCTCAGGGGGCGGGAAGAAGGCCACGTGTGAGACCATCAGACCCGGGAGGGCCCAGGCCTGCCCTCAGCGAGCACCGCGGGCAGCCGGGAGCAGGACGAGGCCTGGGAGTGCCTCCCCTCCCCCCACCCGGGCGGGGTGGTTACGGCCTAGCTGCCAGCCTCCCAGCCCTCACGAAGGGGAGGGAGGGAAAGGCAACACTGGTTAGTAAAATCGAGGTCATTCGGAAGAAGGCAGAGCGGGGCAGGGCCAGCTGGAGATGCTGAGTGGAGAGAGGCTGGCCAGGTGTGTCTCCACGGTTCTGGATGGGCAGAGCTAGCTGCTGTTTTCCAACGGGTCTCTTTTCCTTGCAGGGGAGACGGCAACAGGGAACCTGGTCCAGGGGCAGCAGGAAAAAGGCCCAGCTGGGGACACACCCACACCCACTCAGCCCTCTCCTGTCCTGCCTTGACAGGAGGCTCCAGGCTGGCACATTCCTTACGGCTTCTCCTAGTTGGGGTGGGCCACACCGGGTGGTGCCCATGGGTCATTCCCAGTGGGGCCAGGGGCCATTGGTGGTGCTGGGGGGCAGGCCAAGGACACACAACCCCTGTCCTATGCCTGGGACACTCCCAGCCGGGGCGCCCCTGGGGGCACGGGCTCTAGCCCCTCTGCAGACTGAGTCGCCCCAGAGCTCTAGCCGGGCCTTTGTTCTGCAGGAGGAGAGAGGCCCTGCACGTGCAGCTCAGCAGGGCCCTGTCCCACCGGCACCCCTACCCCACTCAGGCCGGGCTGCGGGTCGGTGTTCCCTGAACCCCTCACGGGCGAGGTCTGCAGGCCTCCGCGTGGTGGAGGCGGGGCGCCAGGCTCACCCACCCCCACCTGCAGGAGCTCAGCCTCCGGGACACCGCCCA